>NW_006441955.1:21797955-21807287 GCF_000325575.1 Pteropus alecto
CCTGTTGATTATAGCTATTCTAACAGGTATGAGATGGTATCTCATTGTGGTTTTGATTTGCATTTCTCTAATAGCTACGATGTTGAGCATCTTTTCATATATTTGTTGGCCATTTGTATGTTTTCTTGGGAGAAGTGTCTGTTTAAGTCCTCTGCCCATTTTTTTATTGTTATTGAGTTGTATGAATTCTTTGTATATTTTGAATATTAGGCCCTTATTGGAGGCATTGAAGCACATCTTTTTTAATGGTCATTTGCTGTGTAGTAGTAGAATGAAATATTCTATAAGCTTCGGCCTCATCAAAACCTACTGTAAAATTTTTGAATTAATGAATCATTGAGTACATCAAGAGTAACGATTTTATAATTGATCTGTTGTGCTTATTATTTGTAGCATCTGAATTAACCATATATTAAAAATCCTTTGACTTTTTTACTTGAAATGTTCTAACCATACAGAACAATCTATCCTGGTTATTTTACAACTTTGATTACATAGTACCAAATGTATTGTGCCTTTTTTCTAAAATTTATAGTTTGACATTATGATATGAGTCTAATAGCATTCCAATTTAAGGTATAAAATATATGTTTGGAGTTTTGTATGAAAAAATTATAGTAATGAATGACACATAAACGCATTTGGTTTAGCATACTAATCTTACCCTTCCTTCCAGTTATACTTTAGATTGTTATTCTGCTTGTGAACTTACGTCAAGTAATGTACTGATAATTTCTTGATAATGTTAAGTGCATTTTACATTGTTCTGCTTCTGTTACCATTCCACAGTGCCCATTTTAAAATATCTGTTTATAGAAATTAAACTTAGTTTAAAAATATTAATTTCTTGTTATAGGACAAATGTTATGTTACTGTGAATGATCTAAGCTGAATAATGTATTTTGTTCTGTCATCATGGAACTTGGAATTCAATAAGGAAAACAAACAAGCAAATCAGCAGGTGGAAAAGGCATCCACCCATTCAGGAAATTCTGTCACCTCTCCCTTGCATATAGGTCCAGAATTGGAACATTTCTCTCTGTGTGTACTACTACCATCCTGATCCACACTTCTCTTATCTCTCATTTAGACTATCAGAGTAAATCTCTAACCCATCTTCCTTTTTCCGTTCTTACTCGTCTCAATCATTCATTCAATTTTTAAGAAAGCAACAAAAGTCATTTCTTAAAAATTCAATTCATGGTGCTTCTATGCTCAAACCGTTCTAGTGGCTCCCTAGATCATTTGCAATAAAAGTCAAAATACAATCATCTAAAAGGCCTGCAAATGCTCTGACATGAACTCCTACTGCTCTCCTCCTGGCTCACTCCATTCCACTCACGAGGGCCTCCTTGCTGTTCCCTGAACACTCCAAGCATGCTCAACTTCAGGCCTTTGAACTAGCTGCTTCATTTGCCTGGAATATTCTTCCCCCACTCACCTACATGACTATCCTCCTCACTTCCTTCCATATTCAAATATCACTTCATCAGTTAGGCCTTCCTTGATTATCCTAGGTCAAATAGCAGCTTTTCCTGCTTTCCTTACTCTCTATTCCTCTACACGTTCCTTGTCACTCTCAGACAAACAATTTATTTATTCGTGAAATGTTAATTGTCTTGCCCCACTGTATGTAAATTAATGAGTGCAGGTACTTTATCTGTTTTGTTCACTACTAGTTATTACTTGAAGCAGTATCTATATTTTTAAACTTTTACCATTTCCTCTTTTATTGTTTTGCTTGTTATGTTTATCTGTTAAATCTTTCCTTACTTAAAAAAATCTCTGCAAAATCTTAGTCTCTTAATTTGGTCTTAAACACAATCACATTTATTATCATAATTATTATTATGTTTTACTACTTTCTGGTTTCCATATTTTTTCTACTTTACTGCTTTTTTTATACTTCTTTTCTGTTTCCTATGTTTTTTGTCTATAGACCAAGCTTTCTTTATTTTCCTTTCCCCCAGAGATTTAAGCAATTTATACCTTATTATTGGTTCTCTGGTCATCTTTACATTTTTGTTAAACATTATTGAACCTTTTATCTCTGTTTATTATGAGAGAGGTGGGAGTCCTAGCTTCTGGCCAAGCTGTGACTACTACTGATGTGCAGCCATTTCTGATGTTCCTTTCAAGAGAGACTGTGCTTTAGATAGTTGGCATGAGGAGTTCTGTGGACAAAAGGAGCACAAAGATCATTGGTTTGTAAAGGGGAAAACTGCTATCCTACCCCAGACTCAGTCTGGTCTCAGACTCTTTTTCAAAGTCTCCATTCTGAAATCTTTGGCAGAGAATCAGTAACTCTTTTAACAGCAGCATGCCTGGTTCTCAAGTGTCCAAATATGGCACATAATTGGGGAGAGGGAATTTTTTCTGCTTTGACATGAAGCATAGCACAGCACTGGAATTCAAAGACCAGAGGAATTCAAAGAGCCCAGTCAGATTTTCAATTCATGGATGTACAGGGACCCCTGGTGATAATCACCTTGAATGTCATAGTGGGTATAGTAAAAGAGAAAGGGGAAGGGGAGCTTGAAGGGCTGTGCAAATGATACACAGTAATGAGCAGAGCCGAAGCAGGGGCTGTTGAACTATCCTAGAGCAAATAAAAGGAAGTATTTGTTAGCACGTGTGACATAGTTTCTAGAAATTATTAGAGTAGACTTTTCAAGGAGATAGAGCCCTTAAATTAGTAGGCGCAGTTGCGGAAAGATAGTTTATATATTTAAATCCAAGAACCAATATTAGAACTTCGAACTCCTCTGATTGAAAGCAAAGACTTTAATATACTTTATTTCTCACTCCTTAATATTTTCTACTCTCTTATTTTATTCTAATATGATCTGAAATTACATACATGGATTTTTATTAATACATTTTTTATTCTTATTAAAATCTTTTCTTTCAAGAATAATTTTTACCCTCTCAATTTAATGTTGTTATATTCTTTACCCTTGTTTGAAAAAAAGAAAAACTACCTGTTTTGCTGGCAGTAATGTTCTCTGGAGTTCTGTTATACTACAATTTCTCCATTTCTGTCTTTTTATTTTCTATTCATTTCTTCTAGAGCATATCTTTCTGTAAGACCCCACCATGTGTGTGTAATTTGAGCCTTTGAATATCTGATGATTTCCTCCTGTTACTTCTAGATACTACTAAGGTCTTGGCTAAGTAGTCTCTACCTTTTTACTCCCTACTGAACTCTAGAAGCTTATAGCTAACTGCCTCTGGTAATCTCCACTTGAATGTTTAAAAGATATCTCAGAATATGTCAGATAATGTGATTGTGTCAGCGTGAAATTTCGGGGTATAATAACAGCATTGTGGTTATATAGTAGAATATTCCTGTTCTTAGGTGATACATAATGAAATAGTAGATATTGTGGCAACTATGAAATGTGCTGCTTGGACCTCCTGTTTGTGGGGAGCATAATCGACTGCCCCAGTAGCTGCTCTTCTGGATCCACTCCTATGTTCAAGCTAAGAACACACTTCCTGTAGGCTTCTCCCAGCCAGCAACTGCACACAGTCACGGCATAAGCCCATTCCTACAAGGGATAGATGCCTTTAATAGGCAGATTTGGCTCAAGGACTTTCCACTAGCTGATCAAAACTTTCTTAGAAATGTGCTGCCCCTCTGAGACGTCCTTCCCAATCTGCTTTTACTTCTTTGCTGGAGTCTCAAGTCTCACCCTGCCTTCTCTTGCTTCTTGCTCCCTCTGTTTTTATCTCTCAGAGGTGATATATCTATATATGGTGGGGGTGGAGAGTAAATTTCTCAACATATTAACAACTAGAAAGTCTAGAAGAATGTTATGTGAGTGCTCATTGTACTATTCTTTTGAAGATTTGAAATTTCCTTTAAGTAAAAATTTGGTAAAAAATAAAATTAAAAACTACCAAAAACGTTACCTCAAATTCAGTATATCTATTGAAGAGACAATTATTTGCCTATTTTAATATCACCTCTCTCCATTCTCCTCAATAACTGATCCTGATTTTATTTGGGACACAATCCATCCAGCCATTGAAATACAAGAAGATGTGTTATGTAGGACTTGTAACTTGCAACTTGTAACTCCTATGTCTGGGATGCTCTGCATTAGATCTCATTCTGGTTCACTTCTTGACTTTCTTCAAGGCTTTGATCAAAGATTACCTTTTGAGAGGACCTCCTGAGCCATCTATAAAAACTAGATCTCCCATCTCCATATTCCATTTTCATCTTACTCTGTTTTGTTTCTTCTCATGATACTTATCACTATATGATACCTAGATATACATTTATTGTCTTTATTGTCTCATGAGAGAAACATTTTTTTCTGTTTTGCTTACTGCTGCACCCTCAGTGACTCTGACAGTCCTTAGCATATAGTAGTCTCTCAATAATATTTGTTTAATAAATGAGTGGGAATAGAATGGTTTAGTTAAAACCATATTCCCCCAAAGTGCTACAGAATATTATTTTATTGTTTTCTGGCATACAAAGTTGCCATAAAAAAACCTAAAGTGGATGTGATTTTTATCCCCTCTGCTTAACTTAGTTTTTCCTGGACATTTATAAGATACCTTCAATCATTGAATTTTTTAAATAATTTACTGAATATATTTAGATGTGACTGAATGGTCTCACATAATAGGTAGATGATAATCATGAAAGGGAATTTGGATACCTTTTCATAATTCCTCCTTTATTTCTGGTACTGCTCTATTTCAAAGCCCTGTGTTTGAATTAGCAGGGAATTATTTTTCTATGCAATCCATCTATATTAGTTTCCTATGGCTGCCATGACAAATTATCACAAACTTGGTGGCTTCACACAACAGAAATTAATTCCCTCACTTCTAGAGGCTAGAAGGCCAAATCAAGATGTCAGCAGGGTTTCATTCTCTCTAGAGGCTCAAGGGGAAGCATCGTGCCTGGCTTCTTGCTTCTGGTGGTTCTCAGCCATGTCAGACTAGTCTCAGCTCCGTCTTATATCACCTCTTCTTTGTGACTGTTTCTCCTCCACTTTTGTCTCTTATAAAGACAGTTGTCATTGGTTTTAGGCCTGAGATCATCCAGGATGATCTCATCTTGAGATCCCTAACTAATTACATCTGCAAAGACTCTGTTTTGAAATAAGATAATATTCACAGGATCTGTAAATGGCCATATCTTTTTGGGGCTACCATTCAATCCACTATCCACTCTTCAATTACTTAAAAAGATCAGCAAATCACGATTTTTGCTATTGTATATTGTGTGTATACCACAATGCTATTGTGAATGTTGTATATACATATTTGTTATGTGTATGTGCACAGATGTGTGTGTACTTGAGGGCTTTTTGATACTTCAAAAGAAAGTTCAAGGGTACCTAATAACCTGTGTCTACAACTTAGATATTCAGAATATATATTAAAACTTAGATATTCAGAATACAATTGGTCGTTTTTCAAGTAAAAGTTTCACCCCTGTTTTTACTATCAATAGAAATTTTTTTTTCATTTAGAAAATTTTGATAATCCACCTAGGATATTATCAAAGTAACATAACAAATGGAAATGGATGGCAAAGCTAAATATGATTTCATTTATTCATTAAATACACATTTCTAGAATGCCAGAAATGGTGTATTAGGACCATACTAAGTATAGAGATAATGAAGACATATATTATACTAAAAGATTTCAGAATATCTTAAAATAGTATGACATAATGTAAATGGCTATACATCAAAATAGAAAATAATAAGTATCTAAGGAGAGAATGAAATTAAGTGGCATGGACTCAGAAAGAGAGACAAAAGGCAAAAATTTAGAAGAAACATACGTTTAGAAAAAGTTAATAGACTACTTTTTAGCACAGTTTTAGGTGCACAGTAAAATTGAGAGGCAGATAGAGATTTCTCATATATCCCTTCTACCCCACACATGCATAGCCTCCCATATTGTCAACAGGCCTGACCAGTGTGGTACTTTTGTTACAATTGATGAAGCTGTATTATACATTATTATTAATTAGCCAGAGTCCATAGTTAATATTTTGTTTGCTCTTGGTGTTATACTTTCTATGGGTTTGAACAAATTTATAATGACATATATCTACTATTATAGCACCATACAGAGTAGTTTCACTGCCCTGGAAGTCCTCTGTGATCTGCCTATTCATCCTTCCCTTACACCTTGTCCTGGCAACCACTGATCTTTTTACTATCTCTGTACTTTTGCATTTTCCAAAATGTCATATAATTCAAATGATATAGTATGCAGTCTTATCAGATTGACTTCTTTCACTTAGTAATATGCACTTAAGTTTCCTCTATGTCTTTTATGGATCGATAGCTCATTTCTTTTTTAGCACTGAAATTATTCCATTGATAGATATACCACATTTTATTAATCTATACATCTACTCAAGGACATTTTGGTTGCTTCCAAATTTTGGAAACTGTGAACAAAGCTTCTGTAGACATGTGTAGGTTTTTGTGTAGACATGTTTTCAGCTCTTTTGGGTAAATACTAAGGAGTGCAATTATTGGATCTTTAGATAAGAGTTATGTTTCATTTTGTAAGAAACTGCTAAACTCTTCCAAGTGGCTGTACTATTTTGCATTCCCAAAAGTAATGAATGAGAGGTACTGTTCCTCCATTTTCACCAGTATTTAGTATTGAAATGTGCATTTTGATCCTTTACTACATATGTATGAAATGATTGAATAGATTTGCATGTGTTTTTATGCATGTGTAACTGCCAGAGAGGTAGAAATCTGTATAAATATAAGCCAGAAATTATATGGAAGAAAGTCTAATATATTTGGAAGAGTAAAACTGCAAATAGGTATTTGTTAGACATTTTCTATGTTTAAATGTATACGTTTTAAAACTCCCCTTTGAAAATAAACATTTTTCATTTCCCTGTGATACATTTTATGCATCTAATTGTTCAAAAAGAAGGAAAAGAACAATAAAGGATACTAGCAAGACTGCCAGAAGCAGGTGCTGGAATGTACTTTCCTGAAGTGTCTGTCTTGACTTTTACTTTGCCTTTGAGGATAGGCTTGAGAAACACTTCAAAGAGTTTTTCTGGCCAGCTATGTTTTGCCAAGCTGTTGTAGCTTTCTCAAAGCTTTCAAAATTATCAAATAACAGCATATATCTCCCAACTATTACTTTATCGGGAAAAAACACTTCAAGCAGCATCGTAACTTTCAGATTTCTTTATCATGCCATAAAGCAGTTGCAGTTAAACTTCAATGCCTCCACTCAAGCTATAACAAGGCAATATAGGCATGAAGTTACAATGTTCCACAGATACCAGTTTTAACAGGAACCACAGTAAGTGTCAGAGGAAACATTATCACATGGTAGCTCTTTCAAGTTGGAAATATGACTTTTACCAATCTTCGAAAATAATTGTTTGACTTCAAATTTATATACCACCTTAAAAGAGGAAAAAATGGTTTGTTCTTACTTGTATTGTCCAGAATTTTAAATAGTTTTGCTCTTTTTCTTATCGTGACTATTTTACCTCCATCCATAGTCGTCATCAGTTACCCGTTACCTTCTAGATGGGAGAGAAATTACTGGGATTTTCTTAAGAGTTCCTATGAAGTTTAAAGACACTTCCTGACATTTGCCAGCCCTCACAACACAGCATGAATAATATCCACTGAATGTAGTGTCTAAAAAACAAAAACTTCATCAACTTCTAATCCCTGAATATTCAAAGACATAAAAGGATGGTTCATGCTTTTAAGGTGCTGAGTGAAGGATGCAGCACATAAATGATGGTTATATTTATATAGTGTTTTGCAAATTACTAAGGTCAGACAGACTTATTGTGTAATCCTTACAATAACTTGACAAGATAGTTCTTAAAGATAAGAGAACTTCAGCTCACATAAATAATTTGAGTAATTTTTTTAAAAACTTTATTTGCAGAGCTGAACTAGAATCTAAGTCTTGTTTGTTTGTTTGTTTGTCTGTTTGTTTTGAATCTACTGTTCTTTCCACTACACTATAGCCATAAGAGTTTAAACTAGAAAGAACAATGATTGTAACCTGAAGAAATTAGTAGAACCTTACAAGGAAAAGTGACTGATTGCTAAAGGATAAGAGGACTCACGTCATCTGAGAAGCCGGCAGGAGTAAAGACATAAGTCATGTCACAGAGGCAGGCCTTCTGAGGACCACTGTGTAGATTACCACCGTTACACTCTTAAAATGAACGTCTTGCTGATCACCAGACTCCATTTAGCAACCTTCTGAAAGCTTCTTGCCCAGTGCAACAAAATCTGAAAGACCAAGAGTAACCATGCAAGTCCGGGGAGAAACAAGAGCTCGGACTTCTTTGCTTTTTACCTTATTCAATTTTATTGCTTCTTCTCAGAAACCTACTCCTCCTAAGAAAGGGCATTTTAAATTTGGGGGGCTAAATTAACCCTTTTAAGATATGTAATCACTAATAATCTTTGGAACCATAAAGTATTAGCATATCTTCTAGATGACATAATGCCTTAAGGTGATTTTTACATGTTTATTTGTTCCTTTGCTCTGTTTGAGAATGTTCACACATCCTTAAACATATCATAAAGTGAAGCTATATGTACACATTTTATTATTCTGTGAAGAATGTATCATTTATTTGTTTGAGTTATCTTTGTTCTGTCTTATGAGAAACCATCTAATTAATTCTCTAATGCTGGCATTTCATTTTCTTTCTTTCTTTATCGTGGAAACACTATGTGTCAGGCTTCTACTCATGAAATTTTCACAAGTATTTATTTAATCTTTATTTTTTTAAAAAACTCACAATGCTAATAAAGAGAAATTTGGAGCTTAGTAAATTAATTTCTTTCCCAAACTCACTCAGTTTGTTAAACGACAGAGCTAATATTCGAACATAAAAGCTTCGATTCTCAATCCCTTACTTGTTCTACATCCCACAGTGCTCTCTAACCAGTCTTCAAGGGCCTGAGTTTGGGGCCTCTCCAAATTATCATATCCTGGAGATCACACATTCAAGTTGATATTCACATTTGTTTCCTTGACTATATGAGGTGTGTGGGCAGCATTTATAAATAAGACTGATGTTTCCATCATCATAGAGTTAAATAGAAGAGCTGTACACAAATCAAAAACAAAAACAAAAAAAAGAAAACAAAAAGTAAATTCTTTAGGAATAAAATGTTCTGCAGTGCTAGGTAAGTGTAGAATACAAAGTATCTACAACATGCTGGGTAGTTCGTAGACTTCTTTAGAATACTAATCATTTGTCACTTCAGGCTGCATGCAAAGTCTGGGTAGCTGTTAGTAAACTTGAATAAAATCACTGGGTACCTTTT
>NW_006441955.1:21807299-21843918 GCF_000325575.1 Pteropus alecto
GATTAATGGATAACTAAGTCACATAAAGCCAACATCATGAAATATGCATGTTGTTGAACTATTTAGTCACATATCACATTTTCTATTAACACATTCTCATTAGATTTTCTAAACACTATCAAGGCAATTCATCCTTTCATGTTTCAGCCCAACTCCTCCTTCAGATGCCATCAGTCTCTTCCAACACCACCACGCTTAACCACACAGCCACTCTTCACCACTCCCACACCTCACCTCCCCTTCATGTGGTCCCTTTTTCTTCCCTGTCTGTGTTCGTCCTTTTCTCCTTAGTCATCATTTTTGTCCTTTGTTAAACTTACTTTCTTTAACTTTCCACTTCACTATTTTAATACTCATCCTCTTTGCTTCCGTTAAAACATTCAAAGTAAATATTTCTAAATGAATGTGGCAGATTATAAATTTTGGCCATACTTTTTAATTTAATTTTTTTTAAACCATTTTCTGTGACCCTGTCAAAGCATGTGTGTAGAAAAATAAATGAATTTTTAGGCCAACTAGATGTGGATTCTAATCATAATTCTGACACTTTTACCAAATGTGTGGTGGCCTTAGGAAAATTATTTTAAGCTTCTCACCCTCAATTCCTCAGCTGTAATATGAACCATTATTACCACCATATAAGGCTACTACAGAGACTAAATAAGAGGAGGAATTCAAAGTACCTAGCTGTGTTACCTTAGGAACTTACTTAACCTTTCTGCTATTCAATTTCTTCATTTTTAAAATGGTGTAATAATTATATCCACTTGATTAGATCGTGTGACAATTAAATTGATTAACATATTGCTTTGATCTATGCCTAACACATAATGATATGTGTGTAACCTATTATTTATTACTTAATACCCAGCACCTTGAAAGGAGATCTCCTATAAGTAGTTCTTTTGTACAAATGGGATAGTAACAAACATATTTTTAGATTATTGACTTGTCTAAAAGGGATAACTGTTTAATATGTAGAAAGCATAACTGGACAAATGTAGACCATATTAGAAAAGTAGAATCAACAGGACATGGTACTGATTTTAAGGGGGTGAAGGATAGAAAATAATCAAAGATGGTTCCCAGGTTTTTATTTGAATAACTCGATTCATGGTGATCTCATACACTAAGAGAAACAAGCTTTGGTCAAAAAGTAAGAGGGCTCAGGATACTTATGGTACAAGAACTAAAGAGTTCATTACATTTAGCAACACAGGAAGTCACATTGGAAAGGTTTATTAAAGTGGTAGGAAAAAGTGAAACTACTGGATTGAAGAGGGGATGATCAATAAAGAAGTAGAAGAAATAAGTGTAAGAAAGCCCTTCAAGAATATTGACTATAAAGAAGAGGAGAGAAATAGAATGTTGTCCAGAGAGAGAGTTACTTTGAAAAATGCAGGAGGTCGTATTGGTAGCTATATTGATTATTCACAACCTTGTTTCTTGAGCTGCTATAATTTGCCAAGTCCTATATGCCAGAGATAAACAAGTGTTCAAGAACAGTTTTAATCTATTGGGGGAAATAGATATATAAATAAATAAATAAATAAGAAAAGAAGGCATATACAGAGTACCAAATATATGGAACTGAAAATAGTGTTATAGGCATTCAGTCTCAAAGTCATTGGCATAGGCTGAAATATTTGGATAACGTTTCAAAAAGGAAGCAAGACCTAAGCTCGTTCTTGAAGCAGGGTTGGGACTTCAGTGGTCAGGAAGAGCATGGGGGCGAGGAGTAAATGGGGTTAATCGAGCTTCAGGCAAAAGGGCCTGGCTTATGCATGGTAGTCAGCAATTGGAAGGGGAGAGTAAGGAGTGTTTATTCAGCTCATTTTGTTATCTTTACTGGAAAAGTGGGTTTGTTCTAAAGCTTTTTCTGTGTCCTGCACAATATTCAGCAGTGCAGTAGATGTCAATAAATATTAACCAAATATTTGCTGGGTAAATGCTGGTCATATAGGACGCTGACAGATAAGAATTTTCTTGGACTAAGACTAAAAAGGGGGAAATTAAGATCTTAAGTCTCAGAGAATTTATTTTGAGTCGCAAATTTGGATCTTTATAGAAAAATATCAAATAACAATTTGGTCTGAGTAACTACAGAATTCAATTCTATGGGATTTAGGAAAAGTTACTGCTGAATATAACCACCCTATAAAATATTCCCATCATTCCTACTCTTTCTTGCCCTTTACTCTGCTAGTATCGAGAAGAAATTTTAATTCGATAAATGTTTATTGATCACCAATAGTTTCGCCGGCTCATTGGTCTTGTCCCTGTTGAGCTTATAATCTTGCTGGAGACAAGCACTGTCAAAACTAGGATAAGAAGAAATCACTGGTCGAGGTGTTGAAAATTGGGGATATTTATTTAGAGGAAATGTTGGAAGCGAATTCGAATTTAGAGGAAACAACATGAACAAAGGAAGGGAGAGAGGGAGAAAGAAGCCAAGGGATATTGTGGGGATAGTCATACAGCATTGACAAAAGGTTAGAACTAAAATTGCCCTAAGCTGTCATGGTTGATAACTTACATTTCTGTGACTAATACTTCTATCTCACGGGTATAGACTATCTAGTGTCTTGAAAAAAACCAGCAGCTCCTCTTAGCAACTCAAGAGATGCTGAATGGTTCAGTGAATTTCTTAAAAATAGACTCATTCGTTTCTTTGAATTTTCAAAGTGTCCTTGATGAAAGGCATGTGGGGCTAAGTACATTTTTAACCTGTGCTTTTGCAGAGGTGTGGGCATTTAGTCCCTCTGTGCTCACTGAAGGAGAATGGAGGTAGCATAGTAAAAGCTGGAGCTTCAGATTAGTCCAGTAGGTTTCCTGTCCTAAGTTACCTACAAATCCCTGCTTCTGAAAGCGCTGCAAACAAATTCCCCTGAAACATACTTTTTTTAAACATTCATTTGTAGCTCATTCTGAGAGGTTAGAAGGGACACTCCTTAGAGGTCGAGCTCGGCAGGAGCACAGCCTCTGCTTGTCAGAGATAGAGCCGCCTCCCCTGCTCTCCTGGAGTTACCCAAGTCTGAGGCTGCTCTGCTTAATGTGGGAAAATTCCTTTTTTGTCGTTAAAGCTCAGCTCTCCTCTCAGCTGTTATTTTTAAGCTCAGCCCTCCTCTGCTCAACACAAGTACACGTACTTCTGTGTCTTTTAACAAGAAACTCGGCACACAAAATATCAATGGTGTCTGCATGCCTAATTCACTGAATTTCTCTGTTCTTATTTGTTTTTCGTATATTTCTGCTCTTACTCTCTCCTCTCTCTGTCTCTGTTTCTTTTTTCCCCATTAGTGTCTAGTGTTTAATGCTATTATGCAGAGATAGAAGGTTATCAGAGACTTCTTGTGTCTGAGTATTAGACGAATGCTCAGAAGGCCCATGACACATTGCCAACGAGTTAGTATTAGATCCGGCTTCTTAAACGTGGATGAGAAGAGTCCTATGACACGTTTTGGTACAAGTAGTTGGCACCTATATCTCCACACTTACCAGGGGCTGGAGACATGCCTGGAACCTCAGAAATTTAGGAAAAGGTTGTAAGTGATGCAGGAAAAAAGAACAGTTATTAGTCAGGAGCCCCATTAGGTGATCTTGGCAAAATATAAAGCTCTTAAAATTCTTCCTTTTAAAAAGATAAGTTAATAATTTCTAATATCCCTTCCAACTCTAAAATATTACTTTCTACATTTCTCATTTATCTAAGTCCCCTAAGTTTCTGCTTCATATTATTTTCCTGTTGGTGTTTGTTTTGGAAGACGCATGCACTCTCATCACATGTAAATTTCCAATACATTTCAGGGCTTACCTACAAAGTGGAATTTTTAGTATTTAAAAAAAAAATCAGTGTTCAGAAAAATTACTAGAAAGCAGCATTTAGGTGCTAGTGGAAGAGTAAAAGTTAGAAACTTCTTTGATGCTTTTAGTTTTGTGACTTTGTTTTAGTAATCTGACTAGTTAATTATTGCTTTTCCATATTTGGATATCACATATCTTTGTCATTTTCTTCATTCCTTAAAGTTTGACTGTGTGCTTTGTAGAAGAAATTTCCCCACACTGTCATCCTGTGACCCCCAAATATAGGTTTTAAAACCAATAGACTGAAGTGAAAACCCTATGCTTATCCATGGTTCCAAAGCATGTGAAAAATGTTAGACCCCATAAAGAAAATATAATCCATATAATATTTTCCAATATCTTTCTTCTCTTTCTCCATTTTAAATTAATATAAAACAATTCATATATAACGAATGCATAGCTATCGTCTTCTGTGATATCATCTTCAGCATTCAAAATTGTTCCATTTTGCAGTTTGCACACCTAAGGATAAACAATAACTGTAGCCATAGAAATGTCAATTATACTTGCTTGTTTATTCTAGGCCATTAATTCGTAGAAACCTCACAATCAATAGTGTGTGTGTGGTGAAATTTAGTCAGTCATTATCGCTCTTGCACTTGCATTTTATGGTGCTGAGCAAATAGTAAGTGAAGAGTGTGAAGTTTTTTCACATTACTCTCAATAAATGAGTTTAACCACAATACAAATCTTATAATCCACCTCTTCAATCCCACTGGCAGTGGGACAAATCCAGTAGCTTTAGAGGTAAGCCTTCAAATATACTTCTACTGACAGACTGAAGTTTGTTTTAGGAATAAGTCGAGGTTCTGCAATCCTTCACATTTACTGGAGTTCTCTAGTTCTGTTTCCATGGCTTCCAAAGTTCACTGAAATTAGGCTTTCAGTGTTAGAAGTTCATAATAGGGGGCTTTGGTAAATTCCTTCTCTCTTACCTAGATTATGTTCAAGATCTGTATATTGCTGTTCTTGAATGAGTTTGGGATGCTATTGCGCTGACAACATAGCTCTTCCCCTGCATGCCTTTTCTGAAGAAGAACCAGGGATAAATACGAGTTATCTCAAGTCAATCTGTACGAAGCCAAACTTTGGTTGCTTTCTGGAAGCATACAAAAATAAAATTATAGATCTTATTTTTAGTGAAGAAGTACCGTCAAAGGGATTAATAGGGAAATCTAGGCTTGGGCTTCACTAGCTTTCGACAAAGAGGGATGCCCTGATGAAATAAAATTTAAAATATAGAGTTCCACATGCTTCACTTTTCTTTCAGAAGAACAATAAAATCCTCTGGTTGTCATAGAAGTCCTGGAATAGTTTGTGGTGAGCCTCAAGGTACAAAGGAGGTGTCAAGAATATAAGTAGAGGCTTCATTTGGTTCTCAAGCAAAGTATATGATTTCCAACGTTACTGTACAATTGTTACCAGGTTTCTGTATGCAGCCCAGATTGTGAGAGACCCTCAAGTGGTTGCTGAGGGTCCAATCGCCACATAACATCCATAATAAGGAAATATCAATAAGGTCTATGAACCCAAATGTGCTCTCTCCATTATCTGAGGCTCAAACTCAACACTTGCAACCGTTACCCCCATGAAGATAATGATTTTTTGACTAGTTTTTGTTACTAATGGTGTAAGAAGCAGAGATAGATATGTAAAATTAGAGGCAGAAAGATACCAAAAGAGACTATGAGAATATATATGTCTGTGAGGACCTGATGTAGATGATTTGGAATTTTTTAGGGAAACAGTACAAGTCTCCAGAGCAAGTAGATGTGAGTTGCACTGCATTTCAAAGGTCTAATTAACACCTTACATTATATTTGAAACAATTGGAAGCAGTCAGGGTATGGGGCAAAGGTTCAGAAGGGGTTTTCAAGGGTAGTTCAAGAGGAGAGACATGTGCTGAAAGTCGAGAAGGTGGTACTCCCAAGAGAGAAGCCTGTAGCAGGAGTAGAGTCCTGGAGCATCACGTAGCAACTCGGGCAAAATGTGGTGGCAGGCAGATCCCCAGCTCCTCAGCATAAGGTCTGAATGATTGCTTGTCAGGCAGATGTGTTTGTAAACTAATGACTTTCACAGCGTGATGAGATTGAAAATGAAGCCTAATTGCTTCTACTGATTTAACCCTTGGAATGCTTCCAGGCATGTCAATAGCCATGTGTCTTTAATCATGTAAGTTAATTACCTCCAGGCATATATCAGAAACCATTGCCTTATAGGAAGTCTGGAAGCACTACTGTTGTTATTAGGTTTACATTTCTAGGACTGTCATCTATTCAAATAAGGACACTGAGAGGTTGGCCACGGTGACCTTAAACTATTGTTTGTTAGTAGCAACTGACATAGGCAATTACGTGGCTCTATAATTCAGAAAAAAATGAATTAATATTTATGCTTTTCTTCTTAAAGAAAAAAAAAAATCTTAATGGTAGCAGAGTGAGAGGAGCAAGTCACCTTGGTTCTTCTAAGGCCACCATGAACTTCAGTCTAGCTCTGGAAGAAAGTCAGAATTGGAAAATGGTCTAATAATCAGGCCAAACTGATTAATAGTGACAATTAGTATTGGACTATAGTGCATAACCAACTGATTATGAATCATTTGAGTACTTTAGGTAAATTTTCAATACAAGTAATTAAAATGAAAAGACTCACGATGCTTACATAATGACTTCATTAAATTAATTCAGTTCTGAGGTTGGAAAAAATTTTCTTTTGTCCCAAGGAACCAGCAGAATTTAACTTCCATTCTCTTTTGTTTAAAAGAGAACTGGAGAAAACACTTAAAAGACACACACACACACACACACACACACACACACAAGCACACACACACACCCCATATTGAAGACGGCTTATTCTTTTCTGAAGGTGAACTGTTACTATGGAAGAAAGACCCGAAGGTCAGTGCATGTATTGTATTTGCATTGCTTAATTTGGATGAAGTAAATCTTGCCATCGGTTATATTTTGTATTCTGCCAAGTGCATGCATTGTTAAAGTTAAAAGAACTTTATTGTGGAGTGATCTGTAAGGGACAGACACTTCAAAGAGATAAATACTCAGTTCTGTTACATAAACAATTGACCCAAATCATTTGCTTCATGATAAAAGACAAAGCCGGAGCCAAGTCCAAATACTGCAGTATCAACACAGTCAGGGGAACAAAGACTCCGTTTGGTGAAATGCAGTCATTCAATCAAAGCAGCAGTAGTTTTTTTTAAAATGAGACAATAGGAATGGAAGAGATTCTCTAGGTCTAAGAGTGAGCTTTATAGTTTAGAAAGAGCATTTGCCTTTAAGTTATGTGAACACTCTGTAAAGTAAGTCTCATATGTATTAATAATAACAAATACTTATTTAGCAGTCACAAAATTTCATGCATGTCTTTTAATTTCCTTCATTCTTGTCGTAATTTTCTAAGATGAAACAGGAAGACTCAAAAAGTTAAAGTATTATAATTTGTCCAGGACAAGTAATAGCAAAAAACAAATATTCTAACTCTATGCTTTTGTCCTACAAGCTACAGTGCCTGTCCACAGTAGTCTATTTCTTAAGACCCTTTCTTCTACTTCATTAACGATCTTTTTTTTCAGAATTAATTCTTACATTCACTGTATCCTTTTCTAAGTCTTCAGTGAAAATCACTTTAAATTCTAGCTTATGTATGATAATGTTTCTTCCTTTTAGTTTGCATTTTATTCCCAAGAGACTGTAGTCTCTTGGAAGGCGGACACCATAGATTCTAACACAGAACTGGGCCTTCACAGGGGGATGAGTAAACCTGTGCACATCCCCACACTGGCCAGCACTATTGTAGCATATCATTTCACCTATAACACAGGATGACCAAAGGCAACATTAAAGTCCTTGAAGCTGCTATTGTTGCAAAGTTGACTTTGCACACTCAGCCAAGCAACTTGCTTCTGAATTTAAGCCTTACTTGACACAAGAAAATTACAAATTAGCAAATCGCACAGACTTTCAAAACCTACTCAGAATAAATCAAAATGTTAAATCCAGAAAATACTAAAAATCACTGTAAGTAGTAAGGACTTTTTGACCTCTATCTACTTAACTTCCTATAATAAAATAGTTTTACCATTACTCACTGCTCTCTGGAGAGCATTCCTTGGTGGCATTCACCCTTAACAGTGTTTCCAGAGAGTTTTTTAGAAGACAAGTGTGTGTGTATGTGCACAGCTTATGTGTACATATTTGTGTATTATCTGTTCACCATTTTTCTCCTTCCTTCGGTGTAACCTATGTCTTCTCATCTCCTGCCCCTTACTTCTCTTTGATTCCTTCTTCCCAGATGGTAAGACTTGGGCTAAGGAGCTAGCTCTACCAATTGCTGACAGGTTTGCGCATCTATCAAATTCAAATCAAAAGGATCTGATTTATAAGGCTGCTTCCACCGAATGTTATATGCATAAAATGCTCTGGAAAGTGTCACATGAGGACCACTTCTCCCCAAAATTTTATACAAAAGCAAACAGATGAAATGGTGTTCTTCTAGGGGGAGAAAAAGTCTCAGAAGGCCCATTACCTTTTTTTTATTTCTCTCTTCTGATCCTAATGATAGCCTCCATGGCACTGCCACCCTTCACGTGCCTGACTTCCTTCCCAGGTCAGACTGCAAGTTCCCTGTTCATACCAACTGTGCTTCATTCACCTACAAATGACATATCAACCATACTCTGGTAGAGAAGGAGATTAGTCTTCACCGGCTGTGTCTTGGTGGTACAGAGGTATTAGATTAGTTTCTATGTAGCTTATTGACTTCAGTCTCATTATCTTACAGTCGTATATTGAACATAGATAGGTATTTCGGGCACTGGTAGGCCTCTCTTCACCTAAGCAGTATTTCTGGAATTTTTGTCTAGACATCTAGTAGTAGCACTCCTGGATCCTCAGGGCCTGACTGGATGACGTGGGAGTCAGCTTCTGCTAAAGATGGGCAGACTTTGGAGAATGAAATTTGAATGCTGACTTCACCTCTTACTAGCTGTGTGATACTGGTCATCTGATATAACCACTCTGAGCTTCAATTATCCATCCATAGACTCGATATGCTATTACCAGCCACATAGGGAGTTCACGAGGAATGGAAAAATCTTGAAAGTGCCAGTGCCTATCCACAGGAGGCTGTCACACAATGTTTACTTCTTCTATTTTTACTGCCACCTACTCTGTTATTGCCCTGTCACACCCACAATTTTAATTTCTCACTCTTCACAAAACTTGCAATTTATGACATATCTCAGCAATAAACTCTTAAACTCATCACTAATAAGAATTATGCCACTCCTATTGTACTAGCTGATTTCAGCTCCAAGCTTGTCCCCTTCCCTAAGTACCCTCAACACTAATGCTGATGACCCATCAGATGACCTTGTTGCTGTCACTCATTACCAGGGATTCTGTCAGCTTCATCCTTACCTGTCTTCCTCCATTTATTTCACTCCAAAAAGGAAGTATGGCTTAACATTAATTGAAAAAAATAAAAAATAAAAGGAATGGATGAATCTTAGAGGTAGTTCTAAAAATTAGTTTTCTTTGTTATTGAGTGGTTAGAAAAAGTCTTGTGAACCAGTCCAAAAGACTACCTGGAACCGAATAGAAAATTTTCTTTTGTTCCAGCACTTCCCAAAGTGCTCTCTCATTCTGCAGTGTTATTTTCATAGCATCCTCTTTGACATTTGTTGACATTTGGCCCCATTGCCGCTAGGAACTCACATTGTCCGGTGTTCCTAAATTGTCACTGCATTCTTTGTTTTGTTTCACCTGCTTTTATTTGTTTAGGACATCAGATTTCACTTTGAATGTTATTTCAGTTTGATAAAAATCATAGTTATTTACCCGGCAAAGCCAACCTTGCCAAGCACAACACTGACTTTAGTCAAGTTCCTCAGCCTCCTAAGTCGGCCACTATTCTTTCATAAAAACTCACAGGACTTTTGGTAAAACTATCTTTTCTAATTGGATATGTTATTGCTTTGTACTTAAGAACTCCAAACCAGAAAACCTGACAGCGACCCTTGGTTTTTTGTTCCCCTTTTTCCTCTGAATCAAAGCTGTCTCAGGATTTAGACACTCCTTTTAGATGTTTTGATGGATTCATCCGATCGATTTTTGTTTGTTTTGTACTCTACATTCTTACTTTAGTTTTTTGGTACCTGGATCCTAAAATTATTACACTGGTCTTTCTACTTTCAGAGCATTGCACCCTATGCATAAAAACCTGCTAGCTCTTTGTATTATGTCAGGAATTCACTCTCTGACCTTCAAATTCCCTTGTAATCAATCCATCTCCCTCCACTCAATTCCTCCCTCCCCCATTATTCTTCAGCATGTCCTCTCCAATACAGTAAGCACATTCTTCTTGTAATTCCTATTACAGACTACACGCACTTCCATCTTTTGGCCTCTACCAAGATCTTCCCCAACCTGGACTTCGTTTCCCCTTTGTCCCTGCCTCATTTCCTCCTCACTACAACATAAGCTCACAGCTCTTTGCCTGTCTTGTTCACCACTGTACATCAGTATATAGAAAATTTCCTGGAACATGATCAGTTCTCAGCCAATATTTGTACACTTGCTGACTGTCCCTCAAGGCCTACTTTAAAGTTAATTTTAAATATACACTGTTTTCTTTGAATTCTAATATTATCTACATTCATCTTCATTTTCATCAGCTGATTATACATTCCTTAAAGATGGAATCTGTAACTTATATCACTTTGCTTCTTTCAGAGTATCTCGATGTCGTGAGAAAATAAATATGCTTTGGGGAAAGATCTGTAATGACACAAGAATGTTTCATAAAATTAATTGATCACTTACTATTTGCCAGACACTGTTCTAAAATCTAAGATGGTGGCCTACTTGAACTAGATTCTAGATCTTCACTGCCACTAGCTGCTTATATAACCTATGTTGATACAATAAGATTCTCTGAGCTTTGGATGACTCTTCTAGAAACTAAAAGGGTTAAATTAGGTTAGTTCTAAGGCCTCTTTCAATTGTAGGATTATCTGAATTTTAAATAGTTATTTATAGATTGATGAGTGGTATTCTATAAGTACTTGCAACTAATACTAATATAAATATTAACTAATAAAGGATAATCTTTATCATTCCAATCTCATGACTGTGTATTTTCAGGTTCTTTTAATTAATTTATTTGTTCAACAATGTATGTTGAATACTCCTATGTAATAAGCAGTGTGCTAAAAATCCTAGAGATACAGAAATGACCATAATTCCTGCAGCTGGAGATTTGCTGCCTCTCATACCATAATGTACTGGGTAGCCCAGTGACCAAATACCCTTAAGTTTCTCTAACAGAATAAAATATTGCTAAACAGTCTACTCCCAACTTCAACTAGCTGGTATAATCATTTTTAGTAATTTAAAATATGTACTTTGGAAGAAATTTAAACAAACACATGAATAAACAAAATATTCCCTAGAGGTATAACTTAATTGGGGGCTTCTGTAGATCCATAGTTCTAAGCTATTGCCTCAATGACTGCTGTTTTGGAAGAAGTGAGGGTTAAGTAGGTATTCTGAGAGCCTTTCCCTTTAGTTAATCACAGCAATGCCATTTGTACATCTATTTTATAGATTGAGGTTATGCTGATATTCATAGTTCTAGATCACTAATTGGAATTAAAAATAAAATAATGGACAGAATGTTTACATATGATCACTTAATATGATTAGTGAATACAGCCCATTATGTGTTTTAAGGGTATCTATGAAATGTAAATATTAAGGGATTATGATATAAAAACTCCCCTGAGTACTTCAGGAAATCCAGTGGTAAAGCATTTAGATGCATTTTTCTTGTTGCATTAGAACTTTTAGAGCGCTCCTGATGCTGTAGAAGTCTTTGTCATGATAGAGTGATTCTTATCACATGTAAAATTGATCATTTGTAGTTAAAGGCAGCATCTTGGGAGGTTTTGTTTTGACATCCTAGATTACTTCCACACTGTGCTTTCACAAGCAAAATGATCTTGAACACATTCTAGATTTTTGGTAGATAAAAAATGATTAAATATATAACAAAAGTTAAATTTGTTAATGACGGAAGTCTAAAAGTAACTTTTTTATAAAGCTCAAGACAGTACCAGAAAGCACTTGTATAATAATTCATATTATCATACTTGACTTATTTAGCACTAGAAAATATATTTTTCTTATTTTGATCATAAAGCAAAACTATTAAGGATAGAGCAGATACATAAATATAGTATAGTCTATGTGCACTAAAAGAAATGTGCTGGGTGATCTCCTAGTACTGTAATGATTCATTTTTCTTTAAAAGAAAATTTTTTTCAATTACAGTTGACATTCAATATTATGTTAGTTTCAGGTATATAGCATGGTGTTCAGTCATGTATATAACTTACAAAATAATACCCCCAATAAATCTAATACCCACCCAATAGCATACAGAGTTATTACAACATTATTGACTATGTTCCCTGTGCTGTACTTAAGAAAGGTATGCAATAAGAAGCACTCGAAGATAATCCTGGGTCATGATAGGCTTGCCTGTAAGATATCCACAACTCAGTTTACTAGTATGTGCGGGAAATGACCTCTCTTTGGATTGTCCTAGCCTTGATTTAGTTCTTGAAAAGGATGTTCTTAATTTATCTTGACATCTGGTTTGGAAAGGAGACTTTAATGATGTTTAAACAGTTTCTTCCCCAGGACCTTCAAAAGTGATTTAGCTAGTCTCATCTCACAGGCCTTAAAAACACTCCTTTGTCCCGAGATTGTAGCAAGAACATATTGGCCAAGACATTTTCCTTAAAGAGTCCTTTTCATGTCAGGCCCTGCCCGTAACTGTCCTTGTGCCTAGGGTTCCTGCAAGCTGGTTCTCCTGCTCTAACTCTAATATGCTCACAAATGCCTTTTACTCTTTGCCTGTAACCACAATTGTGTTAGCAAATGAGCTTCGAAGAGCTGAAAATCTGATCTTCAGTTAATGAGTCTTTTTGACAACTTTAGAGGATTTATCTAAAGTAGGATACTTTGTATACTTTCAAAGATAGATATAAAGTGATCACGATTTTTAAATATTCCTTTTGAATTAGCAAAAATAAGAAAATAGAGTCATTAGCCTGAGATCTCTATTAGCCCTTGAGACTTGTTTAGATTATGGGGTAAACAATGGTAACTATTGTTTTCCTCCTTGAGGAGCCAATCAGATTAGAAAATAAAGTTTATTCAAAGTCTGCTTTTCTTTACAGTCATAATATTCTTCTCTACGAGGATGGACATGCTGTGGTGGCAGATTTTGGAGGTGAGATTTCCGTGACTAATAACCCAAATGATATCACTTTCTTTCTTCCTTCCTAGTTTGTGCCTAATATTGTATGACAAATATAGAAATAGATTTCACCATACCAGCTGTACTTCTCTAAGTCATTCAAATTGCAATGACCCTGATATTTAAAAGTATATCTTTTTTTTTTTCAGTTACCCCCCTTTAACATCCTCAGCTAAAAGAAAGGAAGTGAGAATTTAAATAAGATAGAGATTTCTTAGGGTTTCAAAACTTTAGGTGTAATTTTTGACCTTGGTTTTAAGATATTTCCTGTGACATGAATTTCCTTTCTATTTCTCTTAGAATCGAGATTTCTACAGTCGCTGGATGAAGACAACATGACAAAACAACCTGGGGTTTGCTGCTGCTTGTGTTCCCTATAATCATGAAACAATTAAAATGTGTAAACTCAGCATGAGAGGAAGTGAGATGAGAGCAGCTTTAAATGGACGAAATGTCATTGTCTCGGGGCAGGATTATGTTTTATGTTTTTATTTTCAGTAAACCCTCCAAAGAACTATTTCAAGGCTCTACCAGAGAAATAATGGATGAAATAATACAGAATTTTTTCAAATATAACTGAAAAGTACATGGCAGGCATGGATAATTGGCTTTCATATTTAGGTCTCCTTGTTAAGTAGTGCAGTTAACATTTAATAGGTAACTAACTATAAAATTTGTAGTTCATCAGCATCTATTAATGATTCATTTTCCACTTTAACATTATAAGTCAATAGGTGGTATAGTCAAACATTAATGTTTAAGAAAAATGTAAATTATAACATCTGAAGCAAGCATAATGTAGATGCAAAAAGTCTACAATTCAATTCATCACCTAACCTCTCCTTCACTTCCACTTCTTCCCAAGAAAGCACACTTCTCTTTCTGCATTACCTGTGTTATTTAATTAACACAGGGGTAATTTTTTTATTCCTTCCTTTTCTTGCTTCCACTGACACACTACTCAATCACTTTTTCTGATTTTCTAAGTGTTTCTTTTTTTAAAAAAGTTCATCCCAACCTCTCATTTTCCACTGCCTCAGTTGAAGTCCTCATCATCTCTTTTCTGGATTGTTGCAATAGGTTTCTGACTCCAGTCCTCTCTTTCAGTTCCTTTTTTGCAACATTGCCTAGGGCTCCTGTTCTGACAATTTACCTCCTCCTATAAACCATCAGCAATGCCCACTGCCCACAAACCAAAATCCAAATTCCTTTGCCTGGTAGCCTCCTGCCTTTCCCAGTCTGCCCTCAGGGCACCTCTGTGACCTTCTGTCCTATGATGAGTTCTCTCAAGTTCCCTATGTACTGGCACACAAGCCGTGGCCATCCCCCTAACATGCCATTCACTTTCATATCCCTGTGACTCTGCCAGTGTGGCCTTCTCTGCCTGGAAAGCCCTCCACTGCACCTCGCCTGAAGGAAGTCTCCTTATCTTGCAAGGCCCAGGAAGTTTTATCTATTTAAGTACCTTTCCTCCCACAACTTGCCAGCCCATCCTCCTCCTCCCCATACGCTCATCCCTCTGTGTTTTTGTAGCACTTTGCATGGCTGGTTTACACTCTTATTCATTCAACAAACATTTATTGAAGGCTGACCATCATGTGTCAGGCATTGTCCAAAGGGGCAAGTATGCAAAACATAGATAAAAGCTTAGTTCTTGATCTCAAGGAGCTCATTTTCTAGTGAAGAAAACATAATAATAGGCGATAGATTTAAAGCAGTATGGAGGTTCAGCGATAAGGTGTGGCAAAGCATCATGGGAGCTCGGATGGGATGAATAGAAATTAGTCAGATGTGGGAAAACAGAATGGGGTGCCAGGCAGAGTGAACAGCAATGTGAACAAGACACAGGGGTGAATAAGAAATATCAGACTTCCTGGGGGAACTTTCAAAAACTTGACATTATTGGCACGTACTCTGTAAGGAAGAGAAAGTGAGAGATCGAGTTAGAGAAGAAAGCAAAAACAATATCGTGGACCTTGTTGTTATCCGAGTAAGATTATTCACGCTGATTTCTCCAGTTAGATTCCATTTATTTGTTCAACAAATATTTATGGAATACCTACTAGATGCCAGACATTCTTTTAGGAAATGGGGATATTGCAGTGACCAAAATAAGGTACTTGTTTCTATGGAGATAATATTCTACTAGAAGGAGATAGATCCTGAACAAATTAACAAAATATATATCAGGTGGTGATAAATGTTATAAAGAAAAAACAAAGCAGAATATGTGAATGGAGAGTAACGAGTGTGCCATTTAGATAGGGTAGGAGGGAAAGGAAACATTCGAGACCCACTTCAGGAGTCATCCACATGGGGGAAAGAGCAGTGTAGACAGGGGTAATGGTAAGTGCAAAGGCCCTGAGGCAGGAGAGCTCTTTGTGTCTTCAAGGCTAGGGCGACTGGAGTGGAGTGGGCAAGAAAGAGAATGATAGGATATGAGGTAAAGGTGGTGGGAAGAGTGTGTCCTCATCTAGTACGCGGGACATAGAGATAGCTAAATCAGTGATTATAAACTCTGATTGCACATTTAAATCACTATGAAAACTTCTTAAAAGCATACTACTTAAATCTAATTCCCAGAAATTCTTTTTTTGTTGGCCTAGGGTTGATTTTGGGTACCTGTATCTTTGAAAAATTCCCTCAGGTGTTTCTAAAATGCAGCCATTTGATACTCTGACTAAACAAACTTTCATTGAGTGGAATCTAATTGAATTTCACCAATAGCAAGTTACATCCTTTTGTAGTGGCAGCAGCACAGTTTTCAAGCACAGCCCTACTCTAGATTTGTTTTTAAGGCTATTTTGTTTCTTACAGTCATGTGGCTTTAAGTAAATTTGCTAATTACTCTATTACCCCCTTGTGAAAAACTGATCATACTGTATGCCTGCTCCCACTAACGCAGTGTTGTGACAGAACACATAATCTGCTATATAAGTGGAGGCTATTTGGCATGTGGAAGAACTACAAGTGAGCACCATAATCAGAATAAAGATATTCCTGGAAAGCTATAATTATTCATGATTTCAGAATAAGGTAGACACTTCAAAGGAACTACCAGCAGCTAGCACTACATACAGAATTTCAGTAAGACTAATAAAACACTACTGCTTTCCTTCAGTGGAAATACAAAGAAAGAAGATGTTTGGCTAAGTTCATTGATACGATTATGAAGCCATGGGGTTTTAGAGCCAGAAGGGTTTTCCCCTTCTGTTTTGCCTTTGAAGAATCTAAATTCCAGGAAGCCTAAGAGACTTACCCAGAGCTGCCCAAATAGTCAGTGGTAGACCCAGATCTAGAATTTTCATCAAACTCAAAATCTAGGACTGTTGTTTAAACAACAAATAATCCAAATTTGTGCATTTGCATTCCAGAATGGAATCATGTTTAAAAATGAAAAATACATAATTGCAGAAGAAAAGAATGTAACTAATGCCATCTAAACATGAGGACAGAACTTTGCTCAGAGCAACTTGTAACATTTGTATGGGCTTTCTTACTGGGATATTGTGCAAACAGCATTCAGAAACGTGACTGGGCAAACAAAGAAGATAAGACAGACCTGATCCTGCCAGTGAGAATCTCCTTCACAGGAATATTCTGGACACTCCCAGAAGACCCTTTCTTGTCATAAGGGCACTATTTATGAGTCCGATATAGTGATTTTCTAAATTACAACCTGAAGATCTAAAGGAGGGAAGTGCCTCACACAGTACGTAGATCCACTCCCAGGGAAACATAGATTTCCTGGGTAAATCCACGGTTGGCTGTTCAGAAACTTATGCGGCTTCTAGGGAAAAAGATGCTCAGAGGTTTAAAAATGCTGCTGCTGTGATCATCAATCTATAAGAGGCAGGGAAACTTGATGATTAATATTGCTGCAATATCTCTGGAAAAATTATGAATTTCATGATTCTTCCAATGATTAAAAAAAGCCCTTTAAAAAACTGGACAACAGTAAACATGTTATTTATGTATAAACACGCCAATTTATTGCACAAATTGAGGGCAGTATCGATGTTATTTCATGTTTATATATTTGAGTTTCACAGGCAGGGAAACTTGATGATTAATATTGCTGCAATATCTCTGGAAAAATTATGAATTTCATGATTCTTCCAATGATTAAAAAAAGCCCTTTAAAAAACTGGACAACAGTAAACATGTTATTTATGTATAAACACGCCAATTTATTGCACAAATTGAGGGCAGTATCGATGTTATTTCATGTTTATATATTTGAGAATATTGGGAGAACACTTAACAAATCCTAAGAACATTGTCCTACAGTAGAAGAACTAAATATTGGTAAATGACTTGTGAATATTTCTCAACACACAGAATCTCCGCTGGATGGCCCCTGAGGTGTTCACACAGTGTACACGCTACACCATCAAAGCTGATGTCTTCAGCTACGCTCTATGTCTGTGGGAACTTCTCACTGGCGAAATTCCATTTGCTCATCTCAAGCCAGGTAAACCATGCTACAATTAAAGTTTCTCTGTTTTCCTTGGTTCTGTGCATTTTTACGACTTCAGGAAACTTTTTTTTTCCCTAAAATGATTATTCTTGGTGGGTTGGCAAGCTGAGAGGTAAGTAAACAATCTCAGATTGTTTTAAGGTGTTGCCCAATCCAGAAAATTTAATGACCTAATTCTGCGATTTTAGACATAGGCACACCAAAGTGCAAGTATTCTTTACTAAAGTTTAGGGCTTTGATTTATCTGTTGTTAATAAAAAAGCAAATAACTATGGCCATGTAACACATGGGTGAAAATGTGGACAATGCAATATTTATCTTTTGAGATTAGATTTCAAAAGTGCCTTTTTAGTGTTTATAAAGGGATAAGCTGAAAGTAGTAGCACATAAAGATAACCTACCAAGACTGCTTGCTGCTTATCTCACATTTTACAAAGGAAAATTACTTTTCCTGATAATTATGTATTATACATATGGATACATTCCAAAAATGGGGCTTTGTGAGTGAGCCTAATATTGTTGGTAATATACATTTATACTCTGTACAATGGCGGAGGTAGGGATTTTACTCACAGGAACAACGTACATCTATTCGAGGTTTAAGATAAATTTTATTTGTACCTGTCTCTCCATTTTATTAGGATTGCTTTCTGTCTTGTCATACTGTTTTCTTACTCGTGTTCACTATTAGGCTGGAAACTCCTTAAGGAATTTGCATCCCCCAAACTGAGCATGCATAAAAAGTAGTTTTAAATTAAATCATAAATAAAATTTAAATAAATTATATTATAAGTTCCAGTGGCCACTCTATCACAATATATCAGAAAGACAAATTACAAATATGTATACTCAAAAGTTAAAGTCTTAACCAGGATCACAGTAATTATTAGTACTCAGGTACAGAGCAAAAGCCACATTTCATGCTTTCTTTTCAAGGTATCTTCTCCCCTAATACGATATGGTTTTTAATTACGTTCTGCATAGTGTCTAATGGAGTGTCCTTCACAGATTATATGCTCCGTGCATAGTTATCGAGTGCAATGATTATTTAATTGTCCTAATCTCTCTATATATACTTGTCGTAGTTTTAAATGATTTAGCCTTTATTAGAGTGTTGAGTGAGGACTCTATTTTGAACTTGACCAACACTGCCACTTGTAATGTCTTGCTCTGATATACTGCTGTCTCCTTATTCCTTAGAATTTTCATTCTGATGCAAAGAGTATATTTAAAAAATCAAGTAGAATTTTAGAATTACTGTGGTATTTTTCATGAGTGAGAATACATCTCCCTTCCCCTCACCTCCTGTGTCAATCCATTCACCTCTTCCTGTTGATTTTATGTCCTAAATATATCTTGGATTTACCCACTACTTACCATCCTAGCTCAAGCCACCATCTTTATCATTTAAACTACTGCAATAGTCTTTTTTTAAATCAAGTTTATTAAAGTACAACTTATACAATAAAATTTACCATTTTAAAAGTTCAATGAGTTTTAATAAATATATACAGTTGTGTGTCCAAAACTAAAATCACAATATAGACCATTTCCATCACATCAAAAAATTTTGTGGTGCTACTGTAGAGTTAATCCACTTTTCCCACCTCCAGCCCCTGGCAATCATTGATATGATTTCTGTACCTATAGCTTTGTATTGTTCAGATGAAAGTGTGTTGTTATAGTCATCAGTAATTAATTCTTTTTCATTCCTGTATGATATTCCATTACGTTAATAAACCTTGCTTTATTTATGCATTCACAGGTTAATGATCATTTGAGTTATTATCACTTTGGGGCCATTATGAATAAAATCACTGAAACCATTCAGGTCATTGTATGGATGTTTTCATTACTCTTAGATAGATACATAAGAGAAGGGATTACTAGATCTTATGGTAAGAGTTTTTCCAAGGCGTTTGCACCATGATGGATTTCTACTAGCAGTGTAGGAAAATTCCATTTGCTCCATATCCTTGCCAGCCCTTTTTCATTGTCTATTTAAAGTAAAATATTAGCCATTTGATTAAGTGTATAATGATAAATCAATGTGGTATTATTTTTTATTTCTCTAATAACTAAAGGTGTTGATAATCTTTTCATGTGTTTATTTGCTGTTCACATCTCTTTCTTTGGTGAAGAGTTTGCTTGAATTGTGTTATTATTTAGTTGTAAGAGTTCTTAGATTCTAGATAGAAGTCTTTCATCTACTTTGTGTTTTGAAGATATTTTTCTCTAGTCTGTGGCTTGCCTTTCCATTTTCTTAGTGATATTTTCCAAACAGCAGCAGTTTTTAATTTCAGTAAAGTCAAGCTTTTAAATCAAATTTTTGTATATTCTGTCTAAAACATTCTTGCCTCACTCAAGGCTATGAAGATTTATTCCTATGTTTTCTTACAGAAGTCTTATAGGTTTAGATTTTATAAGATCCATTTGAGTTTTAATTGAGCAATGGGTTATGTTTTCATTCTTTTGTTAATTTATTGCCTTGTTTTTTAATATGGATTCCCAATTTTTTCAGCATGATTCATTGGAAAAACTTTCCTGTCTCCTGTCTCCTTAAATGGTAATTTTGTTAAAAATCAGTTGACCAGATCTCTGTGTATCTATTTCTGGACTCTATTCTGTTCTGCTTATATTTGTTTACCCTTCTGACACTACCATACTATTGGTAGGTTACAGCAAGTCTTGACAATATAAGACCTCCAACTTTGCTCTTTCTTGTAAAATTGCTTTGGCTAGTCTAGGGTTTTTGCTCCTTTATATACATTTTGAACCAGCTTTTTGTTTCTACAAAAAAAAAAAAAAAAAAGCTGGAATTTTGATTGGATTGCATTGAATGTGTAGATCAATTTGGGAAGAGTTGACAACTTAAGCGTATTGAGTCTTCCAATCGATAAACATGGTGTATCTCCATTTATTTAAGTCTTCTTTAATTTCTGTCATCAGTGTGTTTTAGTTTTCATCAGGCTAACCTTGTACATAATTTTTTAGACTTATCTCTATATATTTTGTTTCCTGATACTATTGTAAATGTTATTTTAAAAAATTTTAATATCCGATGTTTCTTTTCTAGTATAGAGATATAATTTATTTTTAAATAACAACCTAGTACCATACAAATTTGCTAAATTAACTTATCACTAGCTTTTTCTGGTACATTCCTTGGAATTTTCCACATAAATGATTATGTCATCTGTGAATAAAGAAAATTTTATTTATTTCTTTCCAATCCATGTCTTTTATAACTTTTTCTTGCCTCTCGCATAGTCAAGGACCTCCAGTACAACACTGAAGAGAGTGGTGATTTATATACCTCAAATTTATCTATTTCTCAAAGTTTTTCTACTACCACCCTAGTTTAAACTGCCATGTTTACCACTTTAACTACTGCAATAGCCATTTAACTGTTTTCCTATTATTCTTGTTCCCCCTTCCTCTTCAATCCGTACACTTCCACTGGAATGATATTTTAAAAACAGAAGCCTAATTATGAGACCATTGTTTAAAATTATCTCATGGCTTCCCAGGTTCTTAGGATTAAATATCAAAACTCTTAATATGTCCTGCAAGACTCTACATGATTCTGAATCTCTAACCTTACTTATATCATTTAACTTTACCATGCTCCCATCACTCTAGCCTTCTTTTGCTTCCTTCAGTATGTTTCATTTCTTCTGGCTTCTAGGCCCTTTCACAAGCTGTTTCCTCAGTAAATTCAGTCAATGATGACTCCACAAAAATTGCTGTGAGGATCAAATGAGATGGTGTTTTTGACTGAACTTTGTAAATTGAAAATTCTGCAACCCTAAGATAAAAGATAAGGGCAGAGTATAATACAAGGCCAAGGCTTCCCACAGTTCTGTACTTGAGTGTTACTCTCATTCTCTAGGGAGCCCATATAAATACTTCAAGTCATCTTGACTCTTCTCTTTCCTTAATTTCTTTTTTCTTTTCTCCTTTTCTTCTTTCTCTCTCTCCCTTACTTTTTTTTTCTTTTTCTTCTTGTTTTCTAATTTTCAGTCCCATTTTCTAAATATCTCTCAAATCTATATACTCATCTCTCTTTCTACTGCTACTGCCTTATTTCACACCAGAATCCTGAACAGTATCTTAAATGGTACCCTTGTCCTCAGTTTTGCTCATCATCTTTTTTTTCGCTAATTGCCATATTATAGGTAGATGTAGCTTTCTAAAAACCCAAATTTGATCATCCATCTTTCATTACTTCATATCTCCAATGTCTTTCCTTTACTTCTAAGATAAAAAACAAAATTTCTTAAACAATCTACAAAGGCTCTCATAATAATTATGTTCCTGCCTACCCCACCCCCAACCCAGGCCTGCCTTTTGCTGCTTGCATACTCTCCTCTATGTTCCAGCCACAGGAGACTATTTTATTTCCTCAACATGACACATTTCCTCTCACTTTCATGTCTTTGAAATGTTAGTCATTTGACAGAGACACTCTTCCCCACTTTTCATCATACTAACTCCAATTTACTCTTAGGTCTTAACTTAAATATTACTTCTTCCAATAACATTTTTCTTAATTCTCCAATATTGAGTTAAGCTCATCTCCTCCAGGCCCTGTCATCATTTATTGTAGTATTTATCATATTTTACTCATACAGTTTTGCTATTTTTCTCTATTCTGTTATACTTTGCTAATTATAAAACTGAATATTTCAGCGAGATAAAGATCCCCTCTCTCAGGGGCCCCTACAAATTATTTACTCTTTTTGGAGGGAAAATATTATAGAATAGAACAGTTAAAAGTCTTGCCTAAGAATAACTTGATTCTAATATTACAGATATTAGAATTTATAGCACTTTATTGGAAAGAGAGTTTGTTTATGATAGATGCTGAATTTTTTAAAGTTGGACAGTGACCATGCATCACGAAATGAGACTGTTAATATTATTGCAGTGGTTAGGCAATCTAGCATGTGTTTAGCAATAAATTATGTAAAGCATCAGATTCAGTATAAGCTACATATTTGCCATTTACAATGAGGAACAAATCCATAACTACAGTGTGGGACAGCATTATCAATTATGGTAATAGCAACATTACACATGGCTTACTTCTTGGATTTAGCAGAATCCTATCTCCTGGGGAAAATATAAAATATAAATATAAAATTAGAACAAAAATATTAGCATTGACTCCTATGCAAGTGATGATTTCTATTCAGAAGAACTTGAAGTTCTTCTTTTACATAATATATGTTCAAATTAACTTTATAATTTCGAGATTAGAAAAAAAACTGAAAAAGCTATTACATCCAACATCCCAAAGGTCATGAGATCAAATGCTCTCAGGGCCAGCGGGAGCAGGGAAATGTTCTACATGGGGTAATGTGATGAATGGGAAATCACATGCTCTGACTCAAGGGGACAGCTGCTACCCACCTTCAGCCAGGAGTGTCATGAAGGAACATAGGGATGCCTGTTCACTGTTACCATATCAACTAATTTCTGTGTATTTGTTCAAAAACCTAAAGATTTTCAAATGTTGGCAGTTACGTCAATTTTTAAGAAAAATTTTTCAGGCTAACACTGTATGAGCTAGAGACAACTGGCATAATGTGCAAGAGCACGAGTCTTGCGACCTTCTGCAAATTACTTAACCAAACGATACTTCAATACTTGTTTCTTTCTTTAAAAAATGAGGATAATAATAGGACCTACCCCAAAGTGTTGGAATTGTGGCTAGCATTAGTAAGTACTCAATAAATAAATATTAGTTATTATTATCCTTAGACCATCATTAAGGGATCCTACTGGCCAGAAAACAAAGAGCAATAGGGCATTGCCCAGGCTCTCATAGTACAGAGACGGGGTGGGAAAAGTATAATCAGCATAGTAAGACCCAACTAGATTGAGGCACAAATTCCTTAGGATGCTCCCCAGATGGATCTCCTGCCCAGACAAGTGGTGGGAAAAGGATATCAGGGAAGGATCCTCAGAGCAGATGATGCCAAAACTGCATCTTAAAAAGATGAGTACTAATTAAATAGGTATAGTGGGGAGGTAGAGACGGTGTCCCAGCAAAAATCTGTATAGGCAAAGTACAGAGGCATGAGAGATTCACAAATAATTCAGTAGGAATGAATCGGAGAATACAAGGGAATCAACAGCAAGACACATGCTGTAAATGTAAAACTAGAGCCAGATGGCGAAGGGCCTATGTGTCAACAATGGCAGTCACTGCGGTAGGGTGATAGTACAGGTTTATTATTTTAAATTCTCCCTCTTGCTACAAAGCAAAGGCTAGATTAGAGAGGTTCAAAACAGAGGTAAGGATATCAGGTAATTTAGAAGAGAATGTATAAAATCTTAACTAAGGTAGTGACTTTGAAAGAAAAGAGCTTTAGGATATTTTATGTATGTAACTATGTATGTAATGTATGTATGTATGTATGTATGTATGTATGTATGTATGTATGTATTTTTCTTATTCCTCCTATAGGAGATTTTAATAGAACTTGCCAATGGATTGAGATTAGAGCACATGGGAGAGGAAGAAGTCAAGGGTAACTTCGGTCTTCTGGCTTATCCAGCAGAAGGATGATGGATATAGGAAGAGAGCAGATTTGTGACAGAAATGATTAGGTTAGAAGGAGCCAAGGTGTAAAGCCTAGGAGAGAGGTAAGAACCAGGCAAGATGAGAAAGGAGCTGGTATGACCTGGCAAACAAAAGCTGTCTTGAATACATTTCAGAGGAAGAAACCAACACTTGCTTCCTCAATTTTATTTATCCCATGGACTTGTCATTTCTGATATATGATGAAAAACTAAAGAAGAAATTTGGGATGAATTAATCCATCAATATGTATTTTAACCAATCCCATTTCCTTACACCCAGGTATCCAATTTTGTAGATCACTTTCAGATGATAGTTTGGAGCCACAGAAGAGAGCCTCTTGTTTTCCTGTGTGATGCCAGCTGGTTCACAAGGAAACTCAACTCTGTGCCCTGGGACTCCTTAATGCCAGGCTCTAGGTCTAGGATGTGGTAGCAAATTTTGAACATTTGCCAAATGATTCTAGCCAGTTTTTGGTGAGACTCCATATTGAGACTTAACTCAGTGTTGTAAACTGCAGTCCAGGAGCCAAATATAGCTTACAGACCTTTTTTAGTTTTACATATGGTTTTTAAAAATACGAATAGAAGTACATTTGGAGACACAGTTATGTCATAGGCCTCATATTTGTAGCTACTCTTGCTTAAATATTAGATGATTGTGTACTCCTCCATATATGATTAGGATCCTAAAATATTCAACATATCATAACCTCAAAGGGCTTAAGCACATTGATGATGTGGACTGTGTTTTGGCAAGAGATAAGAAAATAAGAGTGAGTAAAGTTCTGAAATCTTACGTGTGCTATGCTAATCTTTATCAGTTTTTCACTGAGAAGACTAGAGCCAAGCAATCACTACACAGATCGCCGAAAAGATCAAATCGGTCCAATGGATGGTGATATTTCTATGAATATAGCTGATATTAACATTCCGATACTTCATTACACTGACAAAGATTGCAATGAGAACAGACAATGGTGCAAATTAATCTATTCTTCTGACAGTCTGTAATGAGAATGGGATGTGGTTTAAAAAATTAAGCCATTCTTAGTACAATCTCAAGATTGCAATCTCATGGTCTCTCTCAGATGCTATATGCTCTGGTGATACATCATTGAAAAGTGTCAGTTTAACAAAGAATGTGTCTTAGCTCTTGCTTAAATGGTAGAATGCATTTGCTTTGTTTTACCACAGCCCTGCCCATTAAAAACAATGAAGTAGAATCAACTGTGTTTTTTAGAATACACATACACAATCACAATTGTGTTTTTTAGAATACACATACACAGTTGGAAAAAAAAAATCTGGAAATTTTATCGTAGTCAAAACTTACAAACAATTATACTTTGCTCTCTTTTTATATGAATGCCTGGATTTACTTTTATAAAACATAAGAAAGTAAGCGATAGGTTACTTTAGGAATTCAGAATCTAGTATCAATTCATCCATAATCAATACATAACTAATTAAGTTCATCATGAAGAGCTGTATACTCATCCTGTCCACAATGGCCGTATTACATTGTGAGCTGGGGTTGGTGACAGATGAAATGGTTTGTAGCTTTGTTATTTGCAGTAATTCAATGCAATGTTTTACTTGGTATTCATAAGAAAACCTCAAAAAGAACTAATATTTCTGGTGTAGACAGAACAGAAAATATACAGCAATGTTTTTGATATCTTCTAGATTCACACTAAAAGAATCAGAAAGACCCTTAGATATGTAGATAATAAGTATAGCAATAACAACAGCTAACAGTTATTGAGAACCAACAATATACCAGATAATCTACTACTCTTTTAATTTTAATAATACCCTGTGATTTGGATTAGAATAAGATAGATGCTCAATGTCACATGCTAATAAGAGCTATAGTCAAGACTTAAATGCATGGCTCCTTGTTCTCAAAGCCCATTCTTGTCACCATTACACTATGTCCTCACTGCTTCATGTTTAAATTGAGAGAAACTGATACTCACAGAGGCAAATCAGCTTAATTAGGATCTCTAAGAGAGTTAAAAAGCAAAGCCAGACTGGAAATTAGGCCTTCAGATTTCCTTGTTAAGGGCATTTCTTAATAGTAATACTTCTGCAGTTTGTTGAAGGCCCACCCCAAAGTTTTGAACAAAATATAGTATTCTATATCAAATTGCCACCAGATTTCTGTAATTGACCTAATTATGTTGTAATTTGATATTAAACTAAACATTATATTCATTCTACAATGTTTCTTGACGACCAGGAATTATTCTCTGTCCTAAAAACTTAATAATGAGCAAGATATTAATTGGCATTAATCCATCACCTTCGCTTGTTTGTACAAATACTGTTCACTGAGACCTATATACCATGATCATGTTTTTTTTTTCCAGGACAATATTTTGAACTATCTCATTTATTGATTCATTCAGTGCATATCTATTGAATGCCTACTGATTGCCAGTCACTGTGCTAAGCACAGGAAGTACAGTGGTGAAAAGACACAATCGCTGACCTCAAAGAACTTTTGATCTATTTGCTGAGGCAAGCTAGTAAATAGATACTTAAGTATAAAACAATGTATGTTATTGTAGTACAGGGTGCTGTGGAAGGACCGAGGATGGAAACCCAGACAGCGTTCATCTAAGCTGTGACTTAAATGATAGTAGATGTAATGCCAGAAAAGAGGGTAGGGAAGAAGATTCCAGGAAAAAGAAATCACACTTATCAACTGAACCATAAAAACAGTGAAAAATCCAGTAATTCATGTCTTTCATAATTATGTATTCATTTACCAAATTTTATTGAAAAGCAGAACTCATTTTTTTCTTAGCCTATTATCATTCATGTAGAATGTTCAATATATTTTGTCCCATGAATAAATGAGTGAAGGTTATCACATGTTATACTGAATGACTGTTCTGTTGTTCATTGACCTCTTTAGAACACAACACTGATAATCTCCATTCATAGCTTTTCTTTTCTTGATAAAATTTTGATAAACAATGAAGAACTTGAATCCACAAATCGACATCAGGGTTATTATGCCCTTGAAGCTGACTCACAAAATTCTGTCTAATTCAACTCTCATTCAGGATAATGGGAGTGGGAGACAACTGTGTTCTAGAATTGTGCTGTCCAGTATAGAAGCCACTAGACACACATGGCTATTTAAATTTAGATTTATATTAATTGAAATAAAATAAAATTTCAGTTTCTCTGTCACACTAAACACATTTTAAGTGCCTAATAGCTATATGCTACCATATTGAAAAGCACAGAAGAATATTTTCATCATTGCAAAAAGTTCTATTGATGAGCCATACTCTAGAAGATTATAAGCTTTACTAAACTATCGATAATTATTTCAGGATAGTGCTGGAGAAAGAATAAGTGCTCAATAAATAGTTGTTGATATTTTTTAAATTTAGCCTTATTCTCTTTTAAAAGCAAAATTTTCTTTTTGAAAGTAGAAACTAACATTTATATAAATAATTTAACATATTTTATCTAGCAATGGCCACTTAGGCTAGACTCACAGGGTAATTTCAAAGGTGATGGATTTCAATTCCATGACCCCATGTTCTGGTGGAGGTGCTAATGAGTAGTATCACTGCCAAGAGTTGTGAAGCAAAAGGGAGAAGGAAATACCAAGGCCTTACAGAGTCTACGTTGAATAATGAAGAATTAAATATCTTTCATCTTAAACCGATTTTCCAGACATAGTACCAAGAAGCAAAAAAGTGACTTTATATACTTGATATCAGAGTCCAAAGGAGTTTCAGAGGAGATGTTTTGCACCTGCATCTGTTTAACTCACTTTATGAATAGTCCCTCCCTACGCATTAGGATATGTATAATTAGTTTAAATATGTTCACTACACTGGTTTATGTTCTTATAGGTGCTTCAGCTCAACAAAATCCAAATGGTCTTAAGGTGAAAAAGTAGAGTTAGATCAAGGGTCATTAAGCATCAAATTGCTTACTTATTTACTGCATTCCAAACAGAATCAAAAATAGTCAAGAGTAGCCAATGATAGGAACCTAACATGCCTAGTTTTTTGTAACACAAAAGACACATTTTATAAGTCAGTGTTAAGTTTGCTAAATATATTTTGATCAGTCTTTTGTTTCTTTGTTTTCTTAGGGTTATCAACCATAGCTCTACCTGATAGTGGCTAGAAATTGTTGGCAAATGTGACAGGGAAAACATTCTATGAAGGGCATTGAAGACAAAGGAGGAAATGAAATTCCTAACTCTGCTCTCTACCTGAAACCATAGTACAATTAGAACAGCTGTTGCAAGGAAATATTAAAATGCTAGGCAGGCAAAAGAAATGAAGTTAAGATTTTAAAGACAAATAATTAATAAATGTTTGGGAAAATACTAAGCCTCACTACTTATCAAAGAACAAAATTTAAACAACAACAAATGAGCTGATATATTTACCTCTCATATTAGCAAAATCTTTTATAAAGTCAGATAAACTAATTCTGGTGCAAGTGTAATAAAAACGCTCTTATACACTTGCTAATGAAAGTATAAATTAGTACAGCTATTCAGGAAAACAATTTATCAGTATGTATTAAAAGTCTTAAAAGTAGTTATTTCCTTTGATATACTAATTTCACCTCTCAAAATATCATAAATAAATAATCTATGAAATCAAGAAAGTCACATTGAAAAAGACATTCTTTGAAGTGTTTACACCCAAATTTGAACAACCTAAAATTGAAGAATGATTAAGTAAATCACAGTAAATGCCGAATCATTAAAATATGCTAAAGTGGAGTTTTAATAACATGGGAAGTGCTTATATTTACTTTAGGGGAAAAAGTATTACATAATTGTATATTAGACATGAGCTCAATGATATAAATATTATGTACAAAATACTCAAAATATTTTAACAAGTGTTTTCTCTGAAGATTTTATTCTTTCTAGTTCTCTTAATTTTATAAAATTCTACAAAGACTAAGTATAAATTTAACATTTGGCAAAATTAAGTAGTAATTCTGACTGATCCATAAAGCAAAATGTTAAGTTATAATGCATATAATTTCCCTAGATCAGATCTATAAACAGAATTTAATTGGAGTAAACATTGGTGGAGGAGAGGTAGTGGTTGAGCGAATACTTCAAAAGTCATTAAGATAGAGACAGATGCTTATGACATCACAATCTAGATGACAGGAAGTGGCAATGTCTTGGAACTTTATCTTCTCTCTGATACAGAGCAATTTTTCTGAGGAATAAAAAGAACTTCATGTATTGTTCACAAAGTATCTTCAATGGGAAGTGACTGAAGAGAACATGGAATCTAGAACAAGAGGCTACACCTACTACTCGTCATATTTAATTTTTTTATGAATTAAAAACTAATTACATACACACACAACACATATCAGTAAAACACATACCTACCTTGCATAGATGTTAGGGGAATCGAAAGAGTTTATATGTGTAAATACCATGATGCCTGATACAAAATGTATTCAATAAAAGTACCTATAAGCTTGGTTTCCAAAAGAGTATAGAAATCACTGGTTGTAGAACATAATCAGCAATCAGTAATCTACAGTGAGGTCCCAAGAATCATAACATAGTAAGTAAAGGGGAGTTTGAGATGAGCAATATTCAGAAATCTGAGCAGGCAGGCAGCACTAGGGAGTTCAATCAATGAGTGCTATTAGCTAAAATGATGGATTTGAAGTTTCTAACAGAGTTTAGCAAATAATAACCACTTTATAAATATTAAAAATTAAAATCTCAACATTCTCATAACCAGTAGTGGATTTAAGCTTAAAAAATAATCTGTATTCCCCAAGTGATTCAAAGTGCAAACGGCAATGGCACCCCTTGTCTCACTATGAATAGTGTTAACTTGAGATTTATAATATTGTACGGTCTGGTCCAATCTGCCTTTCAGTCTTTAATTCCTATAACATCATATACATACCGTAACTTCAGACATACGCACTAAATTACTTGCTATCCGTTTGTTCCTTTGTGTGTTCCTTAGTTCTGTACAAATTCCCTCTGCTCACTATTTGTTGAATGAACAACCAAATGAATGAATTTATGAAGATAAACTTACAGTATCAAATTATCCAATGTTTTGTTTAAACTTAAAAAAAAATAGCATAGAGTTCTCTTTGAATTTCTCCTGATAGAGCACAGATTGATTCTTGCTGATTTTTGTTGCCTGTTCATATGTTTCTTGAAATAAATATGTGAATTTCAAAACTGACATGACCATTTGGCTTACAGCGGCTGCTGCAGCAGACATGGCTTACCACCACATCAGACCTCCCATTGGCTATTCTGTTCCCAAGCCCATATCATCTCTGCTGATGCGAGGGTGGAACGCATGTCCTGAAGTGAGTAATTTTTATTTCCTCTTAGAAAATGTGTTATGGTCAAAATCTGTCACAAATAGTGTAACACCAAAGTCTACTTTCAGTGTGTATTTTAAGACTGCCAAGGCGGGAAGACTGATTTGCCTTCTGCTCTTTAGTCTCTAATTGCCTCAAGAAGTCTAAGTATCTCATACTTCTTTGCTGCCGCTCTCTGATTTTGAAATGTTTCTCACAACTGATTAGTAAAAGAGAGACTAGGATATGACAGATGACTCACAGTCTCATCTCAGCTGCAATTTTATTAACTACGCTTGAGCCCCACTTAGTCATTTTTGAAGGAAGAAGTTTCGTGCAAGATGGATTTGTGCAGGCTTTTCACCGTGAGGCCGGCCTTCAGGCAAAGGCCCCATGACAAGTCATTTTTGGTAGCACCGGCTCAAGCAGGAGGCAGGAGATCTGGTCCCAGCTCTTCTCTAACTCTCTGAGTGTCTGTGTGATAAAGTGGTTAAGGGTATAATTTAAAGTCCAAATGGAGAGATCGATGTTATGTAAAGAATAAGTAAAGTACAGTACATAAACAGTAAAAAAAAAAAAAAAAAAAAAAGGTTTAAATATCGCAGATCCCAGAGAGTAGAGGGAGCAGTGCAGTCATATAATCCTGGAATGAAACCCCAGACCATCTGTCTGCAGGAAAGGATTCTTCTTATTTGTACCAGACAGCTTGATGTCTACTTTGTTCTCAGAGATTGACAGAGGAGGAGATTCCACAACTTCTCTTCTGATAGAGCAGTTTAGTACGGGGTCTAAGAATCCTCCTGCCAGTACGTTTTGTCTTCTATTGAAATCCTTGTGTTTTGACGTCAGCTCACATTGATTCTTCTGCTCTGAGTGGAGAGAATTATTTCACATTCTTCACACTGGAAGTCCTTGTACATAAAGGCCTAGTAGCCCTTATTTGTTCAGTACAAACCATCCTAGTTCTTAATGTCTTTTTTCTTGTATATCCTAGTTTCTGATCCTTCCCAAGCACTTTATCTCTCTTCAACAAGGGAGAAAATAAAATAAGTCTGTTGTTATCTCAGAAAGTATCTCACCAAAGGAGAAATGGAATAAGCTCCAATCCAGATGTTTGCAAGGAGAAAGCAACTTTCCCATTCTTTTTCTAAAGGCAAAACCCATGCCAAGTCATTACCCAGTCCCACAAGTGTACACAGAAATGAACAGTATTATGAGACATGATTGAGTATCTCAGAAAAACCGCTACTCCTGATTATTTAATCTGAAAGAATGTGTATTTATTTGTGCAGAATCTCCTCCCACTACCAGAACGTAGCTCCGTAAAAGCAGGGAATTTTGTTTATTCATTTTATTTTGTTTGCTATTATAACCCCAGCACCTAGAACCATACCTAGTAGATGCACAAAAATATTTGTTGAGTAAATGAATGTATATCATTATTGCTTATTATTGCCTCCAATCACCTCACTTGGATTTCAATTTCCAGAAAAAAATTGTCTTAAAAATTCCATGACTTGAAATAGTTTAGAGTAAGCTTTCCTTGTCTTTCAATATGAACCTCAGGCATATTTTCTAGGAATAAATGTGTCAAGCACTTAATCCAGAATTTCCTTCTCTCTATGGGATGTGAGCTATTCCAAAGTGTAACATAAAGTAACAATCAAGGAAATCCTTTTTGCTTTTATTAGCTGACTCTTCATGATTATATTTAAGGGACATGTGGAAGTTTCAATATGGAGATAAAAGCAAGTCATTGGCAGCTTCTAAAAGCATTTTGGCAGGGCCAGGGGGAGAGTGGGGAGTAGAATGGATGCCATCAGTAACAGGTTTGGAAATGAGAAAGAGAACCAGAATAGAGCCAAAGAAGTGTACATTTAAGATTTAGGAAAAATACACACACAAACACACACACACACACACACACACACACACAGGCCAAAAATCACATGTTTAGTGGAAAAGTTTTATTGCTAAGCATTGAAGACTATCAGCACAGGTTTGGGCTCTGGGGATGAGGTTAAGGGAAGAGAATGAGGAGAAGGCATAGTAGGAAAGCAAAGTCTCTCTGACTGGCAATATCCGGGCTTGTCATTCAGGTGGCCTTGGCTTGGTTGTAGCATCCAGCTCAGCACTGTGAATTTGAGCAGCTTCTCCATGTGACATGCCTGAGTCGTCATTTCATGACCCAGTAAGGTCTTTACCGTGTTAATATGCTGATTAGTGAGGAAACAATGGACTAGTTTTAATTCTTTCTAGTTGTTTATTGAGTCTCTACCGTGTGTGTATATATATATACACACACACATATATATATATATGTATGCATACATATATATATACACACACATACATATATATATATATATATGCACACACACACACATATATGTAATACATACACATACACACACACACAGCCCCAGGGATAGATGCTGGGGTTCGATGTAGTTATGCTCTCAATGGAGTTTAAGGTCAACTGGTCAAATGGAGATTAACTGGATGAACACATTAGTGGTTTTATAGTTACAAGCTAAGATGAAGGAAAACAAGGATAGATCACAATGCATACTAAAGGAATACTAGCCAATGAGAGACACAAGAGCTAGTATAGGACAGGAAAGTCTTCACTGAAGAAATGATATGTGAGCTGAGATCATAAACATAAACAAGAATTTGCTGAATGAAGGGGTTGATGAGAGAGAGTCTAAGCAAAGAGAACATATGCACATTTGTTGTGAGAATATACAACATGAGAGATTTAGTTATTGAACATTGTAGCCATTGAGTGGTTAAATCTCTATACCAGGCATCATTTGAAACAAGTTCAGCTTTAAGGCAGGAAACATCATGCTGTCCTGGTTGTTACTTTCTAGATTGTCAATTTCATTACCCATTTTTTTTTTCTTTTGTCTTTTTTTTGCCTCACTCTTTGAATTTTAAGCACATTATTGTTTCCTATGTGTGTCTTCTAAGTCAGGACCCCAAAATGTAAAACAGAACCAAGACCCATAAAGATAAAAAAGGACAATGAGAATACCAGCCTATTAGAGATGGGAAATGCTTATTGAAGAACAGTGAGAGGTAGGAGAATGTCCTGATAGATGGGATCAGATTTTGAAAAGCCTTGGAAACCAGAATAGGGAATTGGGACATGAAATTATAGGCAATTGTATTTTTGTCTCTAAAGCATTGAAGAGGTATGATAAAAGTAATTTGGGGGGAGGGGGTGGAATTTATCTGAGTTTGGTCTGAAGGATTTATTCACTTGAAGAATTGTATGTAATTCCCTTAGTGAAGCAGGCACTGAATTATCTCCTAGTGTGCATTGGAATAGCTAAACATTGTTTCTTAATGTGTGGGCTGTATATTACATGCTCCAGATTACCCTGGAATGTTTGTTAAAACAAAGGTTCTGCGACTCTATTCTAAATCTACTAAATCAAAATCTCTGGGATGGAGCCTGGGACTTTGCATTTTAACAAGCACCCCAGGTAATTTGTGCCCAATGAAGACAGAGACCTCAATGGGCTGAAACAGAAGCAAAAAAAAAAAACACACACACACTGAAGTCAGAGCATCCAGCTAGGATGCTATTGTAGTAATTCAGTTGATTACAACACAAAGGCTACAATGGTTACCATGGGGATTCAGAAGCAGGAGTAAACCTGAGAACTACTTCACAGGAAACATAACATGATTAAGCAGGTGAAAGACTGGATTCAGGAAATGGAAGAGAAAAAAAGAGTCCAAGAGAACTGTCATCCCTGACTCAGTCTGAAAGGTGGTTAGTGACCAGAGTACTACTATTAATCATTAGGCCTTTAGATATAGCAGGGATATTGTTGACAGTGAGAGGAGAACAAAACTAAGAGCTCTGCAGTATAGTGAAGGCACTTTTAAAAAAGTAAAAAAGGAAAAAGAAGGATAGCTACCAGGAAAAAAAAGTAACCTGGTCTGTAAACCTGAGGGAGCTGTCAATTAGAATAAAATTATTGAGCAAGAAGCTGGCATAGATGCTCCTCTCACTTTAAAGGTGCTTAAGAAAATGAGGTGGGATCCGGGCAGGCAGACAGATGGCATAGGAGTTAAGCTCAGCAGAGAAGCTGAACAAAAATAGAGGGGAGAGGAGTTGAAGTTAAAAGCATGAAAAATTTGAATCCAGGAAGAGAAGGGAAAGAAGAAAGGTAATAAGATTAGGGACTTTCAAAATAAGAAAGTTACATCATTTGCTGGCAATTTTGAATAAGAAAGAAAACAGATGTGTGGGGCCTATAAGCAATATTTACATTGTTCGAATAGTCTTTTAAAGCTTTATAATACTGCCAAATGTAGATATATAGATACAGAGACCTAGGAAGATATAGAGATGGGAGAAAGGAAGTTAGTTGCCTTTGCAACCGTTTTCCCTCTAGGAAATGAGAAATATTATTCCATATCATGAAGGTAGGTTTCCACAGTTTACTGGGATATTAATAATAAAATGTTTGAGTATACCTCTATCTTTCAAATAAGTGTGGTATTGAATGAGGGATACTGATTCTGCTATTATTTTTAAGTCTAATATTTATAAGCACATTTAATTTCTGTGCACAAGGAGTACTGGCACAAACAATAGTGTCATGCTAACCTCAAGAAATCAGACCTTGAAAGCTTAAATGCTAATGGACTATTTAGTTTTCAAAATCTTAAGTTAATAACAATTGGCTATAAAGCTTGTTAAAATTCCCTTTGTTCGGGATCCATTGTGTTGATCTTAAAGCCCCATTTGTTCTTCTAAAGTGATTGAAGCCGACATCTCCACCTAGTGGATTTATAGGATTTTACAGATTTTACAGAAATCCTTAATTTTTTTTTTTCTTTTAGAGAAATAACATGTTTTAAAGACTTCTACTTAAGATCTAGCATAATTGTCAACAGAACAGTCACAAATGGTTGCAATATACCAACATGTATATCAGCTAGACTACAGTTAACAAGCAAAGCTCAATTTTTATTTTCATACCATAATTAGGAAAGCAGATCAGGCACAAATATGAATATTTAATCATCTGTGTAGAAAGTGATATTGTAATACCACTAATTGAGATGTGTATAGTAATTTCCATAAAATAAACATCAAGTATAAATCTGCTCAAGTACTTTTTTCTTTAATCTTTCATTTGCTTAAAGTTTTTTGGTTTTTTTTTTTTAATTGTCTTTCCTTTTCCAAGACTAGGCAACACTTTTCTTTCTCATTTTCCCATTCCTTAGAGGAGGAAACTCAATTAATTGTGTCAAACATATCTTGTGGCTCTATCTTTGATTATCGCATTATTTTTGACCACGTTCTTTTATTTCAATGAAAACAAAGAGTTAGTAAGATTTTTCCTCCAAAATAATGCATTTGAAATGCACGTAAAAGCTAAGGGGTGTTGGCGTATCCTTTTGAAGAAATCTAAAGTAGAAAATAATTATTTCAGTTATTTTTTTCACATTGTTCTGCCTCTAAAGGTGATGTATTAGCATATTCAGCAGATGGTGGATACAGTCTAAGTTTTGCAGCAGAATTTTCAGTTTCATTTATTCTTCTAGGAATTAGAGGCACTTCATTTTCTGCCTCAAAACTAATGTCTTTTAACTGTGGTAATAGGGTAAGTGCTTCATGTGTCTCCACTGTCATTGTGCCCTCTTTATGTGCACTATTATCTTTATCTGGTTGAATATTTTGAGCTTCTCTCAAATCATGCATGTTACTATTTATTTGAAGATCTGTTTCACTAGGAAGTAGTCTATTTTTGGTTTCATGGGATCTCATAATGCTCAGATCCTCATTTGTAATAGTCACCTCAACAGAACTTGAATCATATAATACAAGTTTTTTACCTTTTCCATTTTCCCAAGTTTGCTGCTTTTCTTTTGTGGCACCTTTTAAGGTCATCTGTCTGGTTTGACTTAACATACTAGAAGTTGCCTTGCTTTCATCAGACATTTTTTCCTTCTCTT
>NW_006441955.1:21843977-21854154 GCF_000325575.1 Pteropus alecto
TTTCCCTACTATTTTTATGTCTAGTGCTTCAGTGCCATCATCTCTGGGCAATGCATTTGTGCTGTCAGTTCCTTTTTCGCTACTATTGGAGAGATGCCAAATGGCTTGAGTACTAAGAGAAGTACTGCTATCTTTGGGAAGTTCTACTCTGTTTTGATATGGAATAGAATTTGTCTTCATAAATGTTAGGTTACCCTTGGATTGTGTCCGGGGAACAAGAGGGGAATCATAAGTTTCTGATTTAGGAAGTTTTATTCCTACATCATTTTCCTCATCCATAGTACATCTTTCCATAATCTGATGTGATTTGGGGGTTTTAGTCATTAATGTTTTTTCTTCATTTCCAAGTCGTTCCTTACTTGAATGTTGCTCTACCTGTTGTAACATTTGATTTTTATCTAAAGTATGTTCCTTGTGGACACCTACAAGTTGTGTTTGATTTTGCAAGGACAAAGAAAACTGATTTGACTCACTGGTCTTCAATTTATTCTGCTTCATGTGCTCAGTGGGCTTGGTTGCCCCTTGGACAGTAGGCCCTCCGGAATGGCAGGATGCTAAAATATCACTTCCTGTATTTTCCCAAGGAGCTGGTAAATAACCAGGAACTTCCAAAGTGAGGTGAGTTGCACCTTTGATTTCCTCAGTTGGGAATTGAGAGTGTAAATGCCTATGTTCAGCCAAGATGGGTGTAAACCCAGGTAATGTTGCTGGGTTTCCATCAGGAATGTGGCCAGCAGGGTGACAGTTGCCTTCCATAGAGCTCGGGTTGACTCCATATAAGTTGCTAGCATTGAGTAGAGGAGCCTTTTTAGCTAGCTTTTTGTAATATGGGGTCTGGTTTGGGGCATGTTTGAGAGGCAGCCTCTGTGAAGTGAGTGTAACATAGTTGTTACTCTCTGGCTGTTGAGCAAAATCTGCAGAGAACAGGAGGTTTATTTTGGCTTCTTTCTCAGAAGCTTCAGATAATTTATTAGGAGGTAACAATACTTGTTTGCATTTCTTTGGGAGTTCTGGCAAGGATCTTTTTGGATGGACTCTGACTTTTCTAAAAGGGTGTAAATTTAATTTTATTCTTAAATTTTGTTTTTTAATTTTCCCTTTCAGGTCACATTGATTGGTTCTCTTTCTTTTCAGAGTCTGTGAATCAGTAAGCCATTTTCCTTCTTTGTTTCCCTCCCAAGGATTGCTACATTTTTTGAAATTCAAGTTGATCAGGTGGTTATTTTGATTATCTTGCTGTTTCCACTGGGTTGATGTATCGGATGACATCACCAACCTATTTTTTCCAACTAAATCAGGATCAGGGAAGCTCACCCTCTTAGGGGAATATAATTTTTTGATATTTGTTGATAACCCTGATAACTCCATGTCATCCTTACTCATGAGGAATTTTTCTATTGCACTGTAAATTTGGATTTGCTCTTTCTCAGGCTTCGAATGTTCTCGACGATTTGGCTTCCTTTTTTTCACATAATCTTGAAATTGATCATAGGACACATATTTACAGATAAGAGAATTATTTGGCTGAAAATACCTAGGCCTGCTCCATTTTAACAGTACACAAGGATCATCGTGTTTTGATCTATGTTTTTGTAAGATCTTTTGTTCATAGTGTTCCTCAGGCTCACAAGGCTTGGATGATGAGCTTCTAATAAAATGTCTCTGCCTGTGAGGTTGTAAGCCATTGTCTTCTTTTTCTATTGGAAGCTGCCATGATTCATTTGTTATATGCTTTTCAAGACTTTTTCTTGCCAAGGCTGAAGGGGATGTTGCATATCTTCTAGTAAATGTGTCACTGTTGATATCTGCGGAACAATAAATGGATGAATTTAACACTGAGCAGAGTTTCATTATCCCAACCAAAGAGATGCTTATGAGAGGTGTAAAAATGACTCCTCTGATTATGGCAATTCTTGAATATTTCCTAATTTTTAACTAAACCCACAAAGGACATTTGGCAGTTTGGTGTGTTTGCAATGATACTCTTTATGGCCACATTTTAACAAGTTGTGATGCTGATATAAAAGTTGTGGAACTAAATATAAAAATGTTCAGAATTATATATCTTTTGATTAGTTGTTGGTATAGATTCGCTATAAATACAAATACTTAGGTCCTTTTTAAACAGCAGTAGTAATTTTCTTCTGCATTCGCTTCCTACTTGGGACTAAATATTAGGAAGAATATAATATGGTATTGAGTGATGTTCAGGTTTCCAACAGAGAATAACCTCAACAACAAAAGAAAAATACTTGTGATTATATTGGCTCCATCAAAGCAGAGACCATATCTATTTTATGTCCCATCACTTAATACAGTATTCATTAAGTGTTTGTTAAATGAATAGTATTTTGGAACATGGCCTGGCCCATGTTGCAAGAATCTCTGTCTGGGACTTTCACATGGTGCGGGTTAATAATACATGTTAAATAATGACAAAAAATAATAATAATAGTGTTTACCATTAATTGAGCATATATTAAGAGCCAGGCATTGTGCCAAATTTCATCCATTCATTATCTCATTTAATATTCACAAGCATCTTGATCCACTGGAAAAATCTTATTATCCTATCACTTTTGCAGATGAAGAAACAAAGCTTAGAGAGATTGAGCGCTTCCCCCAATCATGTGTCAGCTAAATAATAGGGCCAGAACTTGACCCAGGTCTGTCTGACACCAAACCTTATTGTCTTAAACACAATGCATATTAAGTTTAAAATTACATTTTATCAGTGCACTTTCACTTGTTTTGTGAAATTATTTGTTTTATCCAGAGGAACAAAGAAGTATTTCTATTCAATGATAGAAAGGAAGATGTGAACTAAGCCCCAGACTAGCATCAAATTCTAATCTAAGATCTGCCTTCAACTTTCTGGGTGACTTTGAAGAAGCCACTTACTCTCTGGATATCAGAAGATCAGACTAGATGGGAACTTTATGTGGCTATAACTTTATGTGGGTATAAAATTATTCTGGGGAAAGAATTTGTAGTCTTTATCAGATTCTGACAGAGTTCTGTGACTCAGAGATAAATATGAGGAACTATTTAACTAGATCATTTCTAAAGTCTCCTCTCCCCCGAAATACTCTGAGTCTGTGCTTCTCAGTTAGAAGGCATAACCAAAATGATAGTGCCTCTTACTGACGTCTGTTCTGGAGCAGGCGTAGCCTTGGCTACTTTCTCCACAAATACCTGTCTTCTCTAGCTCCAGTACAGTGCCTGGCATGCGGCAGAATTTCAAGTGTTTCTTGGAAGTAATTGTATTGATTTGCCCAAACGGTGTTCTCTGTGAAACAAGGGAACGGGTTTTAAAAAGTTAAGAGACCACATTCCCTTCAGTGCAGGAGTTTCCCACAGAGAAGTTAAGACATTGGACGAAGCTGAAATGAAACATCTGACTAAAGTATAATTCTATTGAAAGGCTAAGTGCTTATTTCTTTATAAAATAAAACCATTCTGATCTGGTTTCTATGGCAGATGCTTCTTTCTTCAGCCATTTCTCTCTTGAGTCAAATCATCAGTCCCAAGAAACTGGTAAGAACTAGAGTCTGGGAATGCAATGGGGTAAATTCACATCTTGCCGTATGGTACACATGAAATAACATACACTTGCATTCTTTTCCAGTTGTTTGCAAATCCATCCTTAGGGCCAGATCTCCATGGTAAGAATTTCTTGGTGCAGTACCTCTGTCATTCATATTCTGAGAGAAAGCTCTGCTTGTTGTAAACCAATTCAAATAAATGACAAGAACCCCTTTACAGAGCAGCTGTCAAAGTTTTCACTGCTGAGCCTGAAAGCATCGCCTTACTATTCAGGAAGAAAAAGGAAGACATTTAATTCATTGCCTCCACCTAAATATTGACATTGCCCACGTACAGTGGGTAGATGTCACGGCCAGATTCACTTGGCTCCCAACATGGGACAATGAATTAAGTCCTGACTTCCCCCGGACTGAGAAGTTATCATCCCTGACAGCTCAGCAAGCAAAGTATGTGTCTTGACATCATTCCTGAAATGAATCGCTAGCATTAGAAGGCCCATTCTTCTAATATGTCATGCTCTGGGAAGGTTGCTTACTGCAGAATTGGCATTAGAGCTCGAGGATGTTGGAATGGAAGCTGATATTCAGCCTCCCATAAATCTTAACAGCACTATTGCTATTTAAAGAGGTTCTTTTTTTTTTTTTTTTAACATTGTTAAGTATTGGGTCACAAAATTCACTTTCCAACAGGTACAAGATGTTACTCTTAGCTCCTGAGGGTGGGGAGTCTCCATCTTCACCTCACCCCAAACACATACGTGCGTGTGCACGTACACATGCACATGCATCGAAGTGTCTTTAGAAAAGGAATAGACTGGAGCTACAATGATTTTTATGACATTCTCCTGTTGAGAGAATTAAAAGAGGCTACCTCCTTCTGAGGGAATTAAACAGAGTGGGATTTTCTAAAACAAGACAACTCACCTATTTTTCTTGTTACATGCTGTGGCAGAGTTTGAGGTTGAACTTCCCCAGACTCGAAATTTCTTAGCTTTTCAACTCTCTTTGGATAATATCTTGTAAGTAAGCCTGTTTCATTAAAAGCTGCCATGTTCCCAGGAGGCTCTGAACATCCTGACTGCAGCAATCTGCCACCGAGGCAGAAGAAAGCACTGTCTGCCCCGCAGTTCTTCCCTTTCAGGTCTCTAAATGATCTATCAGGGGCTGTAGACTCAGAGGCCAGTGCTGCTTGATGACTGTTTTCCTGTAAATGTGGCATTTCCTTTTCGGACCCCACAATAGACATGACCTTTATCTCGTTTTCCTGAGTTAAGTGGCAGTTACAGTATCCCTTAGCATGGTAATTTCTTGCCTTATGAGCACACAGGGATTCACCGAAGGTTCTGCAACAAAGGTTTTCTGATGTGTGTTCATTTGCTTTGCCTTGTTGGAGTTTCCAGTTAAATACAACTAAACCTAGGCAAGTGAGACCAACAGCTCCTGTGACAAATAGAGAGACCATTAAAAGATAACATCATAGGAAGAAACATATAAATCACCAAATGTGAACTCCACAAATATCAAGGTTAATGGCTTAAAGGGCATTGGAAAGGGTGGGAGGTCTATCACCATGTAGAAAAAATGTCAGTCCAGACAGAGGCTATATTACTGACATTGTTCTGTTTTCTAAATTGGATCTTTTTTTTTTTTTTTGGTATCTATTAAAAATTATTAGAAACAATACCATCTGGAATGTCTTTGGTACAAAATTTTTTTTTCTCGGACTGATATTCACTCAAAATAAAATAATTCCCACATTAAAATTATTTTCCTGCCTCTGAGAAACTAGTTTAATTCCAAATTTCTTATTTCTTAATCCCATAGTTAATTCCCAAAGTAGTCCACATTTTGTATATACTCTAAAATTCTCATATACCATAACCTCTTCAAAAAGAAAAATCATTTCTACATGCTATTGCCACATTTTAAGCATCCCTAAAGATTTACCCCTCTAGCTAATTGGCTTCCTATTAGCATAAAGGCAAAAATCTTTGACATTCAAGACTTGGTGCAATCTGGTCATAGCCTGCTTCCGAGCCTTATATTTCATTATTTTCCACATTCAAACACTACATTTCAAATTCTTCAATTCATTAGTTTTAAAAATGTACTTCTAAGCCATTGTGTTTGCTCTTGGTGATGCTTATAATACTTTCTCTTATCTCTGCTTATTTGAATTTTATTTACGCTTTAAAATCTAAATTAATACCTCCAAATTTCTTGATATCTTTGTTGCCATTTTTTTAAATCTTATAAAGATCACTCCCTTCTATGGACTCCCAAAACAAAATGATTGACATCTAATTTTAGATGGCCTGGACTGTCATTTTATGTTCTGTGTAGTTAGAGCTTATCTTCTGAATAAAATTGTAAAGGGCAGTGTTTCTCAAACTCAAGAGCAGAGTAGTTTAACTTGTTTCTTCCTCAACGTTTCCCATCTCAACAAATGGCATCACCAGCCATGTGGTTGTTCAAACCAAATTTTTTTCTGAGTTATACCTCATCTCCCTCTCTATCACAATGATTTCCTTTTTTTTTTTCTTTGCATTATAACAGTATAAAATTATTCTATTCACTTATTCATTTTCTCTTTCACTGGCTGACCTTGCTAGAATTAAGCACTGTGAGAAAATGGACCTTTTCAGTCTTATCCAACATTTTATCTCCAGTGCTCACAACTCTGGGACCAAGGAGGCACTCCAGAAATGTTTGTTGAATATTCTTTAATAGATTTCTGATTATGAATTTTAATAATGAAAAGCTCTGAGTGGTCTTATCTTACAAATCCCCAAAATGGTGACCAGGAAAACATGGTGTCAGTATCAATTGAGTTATAGGAACTCTGTGTTCTAAGTCCAGCTCTGCGTATAACTTGCTGTGTGACCTTGGGTAAGTCAGTTTCCCCAGAGAACTCAGTTCCTTGACTCTGGAAATGAGGCCATTTCCAGATGAATGAGTGATATAAGATGTGAATGAGATGATATTAGCATTCTGGGCTCATTGATTGACTGCATCATGTCTGGTTCTCTCCACTGCATACAACTTTAATAAAAATATGATGATGTTTTTTAAATGTCAGAGAATAGGGAAGGTATTAGGCATGGTTGTTTGTGTGTGTGTATGTGTGTTAAAGTCAAAGATTAACCAAAAAGAATGGCAGTTTCTGGTAAAATCCTCCAAACTTTGTGTAGTTTACTAGATTTTGAGGTCTTATAAGTTCCTTTTTTTTTAAAAACTTGACAAAAATACGCTTTTGGAGAGTGCTATAGTATATTTAAATAATTTAGTTTCTAATAAAGACACAACAGTTTTTAAAAGTAGGAGTAAAAGTTAGATCAGAATACCTTTATTGCCAGGTCCTAGAGTTTGAGTTATTCCAAATCAGGGTTTCATTTTTTAAATGTTAAAAACATAAAATGATAAAATTTTAGAAACAGTATCTCTTACATGGAGTAAGAAAACTTGGATTTCAAAGCTCTGTTCTGACACTTTTATTGAGCAAGTTTTCTAATCTCTCTGAGCCTTATTTTTTTCTCTGCTGTCAAATGGGGATAATTAATAACACTCAGAGATTAAAATGACATAATATATGTGACATGTTTAATACAGTATTTTGATATAGTAAGGTTCAATGTATGGTCATTGTGGTTTGTGGTTACGATTGCTGCTGCTGTTCTTTAGGTTTTCTATTGCCCTAATAGGTGCTAGAACGATCAGCTGTTAGGGGAAAAAAAAAATGGAAAAACAAATCCTTAAGAGAATACTTTGAATAGCTGCTGCAAGTACTAAACCAAATTATCCAGAAAAGAAAGACCTTAATTTTCTTAAATATGTACATCAGCCATTGAGATATAAGTAGGCATAATCTGATTATAGGATAACATATCTCCTCCAATTGTGTCTAATCAGCAAGGAACCACTCACTCTCACACTGTTGATGCTACAGCTATGTCTGTATCACAAGTCAGGTATGGTCATTTTCCATTTGTGTAGAGAACAAAAGCAGCAAATGAAGCTTGTAGGCAGACTGAAGGTGCTATTAAGAAGACGGTTGAATTTTCATTGCCATGGGCATTGTTGCTATTTTTAAAAAGTGTTCTGACAATCTTTCTAAGTTAGGAAAACAAAACAAAATAAAAAGCGAAATTAATAAGTTCTCATTAAAGTATCAGAAATATGTTACAGCTTCATTAAAGCTTTCTCTTTTTATCCATCAGGTCACAGAGTAAGAAGCATCAAGATGTCATTGTTTATGCCAAATAACCACTTATTAGTTTTAAATTAACTAAATAGGATTACTTATATTCATTTAATTGTGATGATTTATCTATAGCTGAAGCAGAAAAGGGAATCAGAGGCCAAATTATAGTTTAAGTCTTTTTGCCACAGTTTAGAGGTATAGACAAGTGACCATACTTCTACTTCAGAGGGAGAAGGATCTTCGTGCAGTAAATTGATATGAAAAGTCAGAGTTTTTTTAAGAGAAGACTCTCTTTTAAAAACAGTATCTCTAACAATTACTCAGTGAAAGACACATTATGATAATTTCACATATTATAACCTAACATGTATATAATTATATTTATAATTTATCAGGGTTTATTCATGCATATTAGCTTCCTATCATTGAGACAAAATCTTTGGAATGTTAGAATTCATGTCTTTCTCGATACTAATGCAGAGTTGTTAACTCAGCAAAATGTTTTCTGAAAATATATACAAAAAAAGATACCTAGACTCTTTTATAAAATTGCCCTATTATAATATTTCCAAAACAATGTCTTATAACACATAATTCAATGAAATCCTCTGTGACAAAAGAGCTTGTGGTCAATAAGTTTGAGAAATGCTCCACATTATATCTTCCTCTTGGAAATTCATAATGCTCATTAGAAAATGAAAGTCAATGAGAAATACTGCAGTAAAGAAGCCTATTTTACTGTGTTTAATCCAGCTTTGCCCAAATCTACTTGAACCCCACAACGTATAGCTTATAAGTACGTCTGTGTTTGTTTTTATTACAATATCTATTAATTATCTCCTAGAACTAGTATTCTAAGAAGCACATTTAAGGAAAAAACTATCTGCTGCCCTATTGTTTTTGTCTTTTATAGTAAATTATTTCCTAGCACATAAAATAACTGACATGGTTGCATGGTTTTTCAAATAATTTATCTTTCTGAGAGGATTTGAATTGACCTCCAAGTAATTTTGGTTACCATTAGTGTAGTTCCTTTGTCTAGACATGATGCTGATCTCCATCTATTCTGATTACAAGTATAACTGTTAGAAGTTAAAAATATGATGTTTCATTAATTTTATGGAAATCTCCTATGGAATAATTACTTATAGCACATATTCAAAATATATCAATTCAGTCCTGAATGTCATTTGTGAGTCTCTGGGCTTCCAGCTTTGGAAAATCCCCTCCCCAACACAAATACACACCCACACACACACACACACACATACACACACATGTCATCACCATGGTTACCACAAGTGCAGAGGATTTCACCATGCACTACAAGCATAGGGGAAAAACACACGTCGAGGTAGATAACTCGAGAAATCTCATACATATTTGGTCTTCCACTAATGACATAAATGGTATCACTTTATATCATTCATTCAGTGAGATGTAATGACAGCTGATGCATAGTTTATTTTTTTTTAATTACCATAGAAAATTTAAAGGGTCGAATATTATCCTCTCCTTAGTCCAGGGAGGTATGGGCCAAATTTCTGAAAGAGTTGGACAAACAGAAGTCTTAGAATTCAGAACCCCAAACAGGAGGAAATGAAGGTGCAGAGAGGTCAAATAAGTTGCACAAAGTCACACAGCAATTCGGAGCAGAGCCAGGACTCACACCTGGGCAATTCTGTAGAGCTCAAGTACTCCTTCGGTATGTCATACAACTGCTATAGAGTAGGATACATGTGATTGTTTTAATAGCATCTCCGCATGCACTTGATAAAGCCCACTTATTCTTACTACATTGTGGAGAGGCACACAAATGTGAGTTCCTTGAAGAAAGAGACTGTCTATATTTCATAACTTTTTAAATCCCTATCTCCCAGCATCTTAGTGCCAGTAGTCTTTGGCAAATAGATAATTGATAAACTATACATACTATTCCCCTATTATAGACAAGAATACTGAAGTCTACATAGCAATTTAACTTACTCAGGATCACAGGGCTAGTTATACCAGGGCTAGAGCTCTTGAATTCTGGTGCAAGGCCCTTTCCTCTATGTTAGACAGCTTCTCAGCAGCAGGAAATTCTTGCATCCTGTGTCAAATCATCCTTTCACATCTGCTGACCACCTCTCCCTTCCACAAGCCTTGCCAAGTTTCCCCAATTGCCCGAGAAAGGCCTCATTTAGTGTACATTAAAATATGGACAAGAGAAGGGAGAAGAAGAGGACACACCTCTCCTTGGCATACCTGCAAGGCCCAGAACAGTCAGCAGGGCCACATCCTGTCCTGGGAGGAGGAAACTTCTGTCCTTTAGCACCAGAGTGAGGTTTGGAGCCTTGGAATCACAGTTGGCTTCAGACAACTTTAGCACACTCTTTGCACTGGCCACAGCTGTAGTGGACAGCTGACAATCTAGGCCCCTGGCATTCCT
>NW_006441955.1:21854197-21854546 GCF_000325575.1 Pteropus alecto
GTAGAGCTCACAAGTGCAGCTCCACTCGTTCTTATCTAAGCTCAGAAGGATTAACTGCTTCATTGGAGTAAAAACATCAGGCATTTGGGCCAACCTATTTCGGGAAAGGTCCACTTCCTGTAGTTGAGGCAGGGGCCGGAAGGCATCTTTCCCAATGTAGGAAATAAAATTGTTAGATAAATCCAGATGCCTGAGACTGTGAAGATTTGTGCCTCCGAAAGAGCTGTCTGTCAGGTTAGTGATCTGATTTCCATCCAGCTGGAGCCGGGTCAGGCCCCTGGTGTGTCGGAACCAGGACCCTCGCAGGGCATGGAGAGCGTTGTTGCTAAGCGCCAGCACCTGCAGGTTG
>NW_006441955.1:21854557-21886247 GCF_000325575.1 Pteropus alecto
TGAGGTCTGTGAGGGAAGAGCTGGATATCTGGTTGTGCTCCAGCAGCAACGTCCGCAACTTTGAGAGGCCGTGCAGGGCATCTTCCCGAACATCCTCAATGCCATTTCTGCTCAAGGAGAGCAGGGCAAGATTAAACAAGAGGGATAGATTTGTGCTCTCTATTGAGGAGAGGGATCCATCAGTGATGATCAAAACTCTCGTGGTCACAGGGGCTGCTGTGGGGAAGAAAAGCACAGACTAGAAGCATGATACACGTTAGTGGGAGAAGAGTGCAGTGGAGAGCAAAGATAATCAATACTCTCTGAGAAAACTTATCATCTGGGTAAGAACAATAAACAAAATGAAAATGATTCTCTGATTTCTCAGTTTAAGGGGAAGCTGGCTCTCTTTCAGAATGATGGAGTTTTATATTCTTTGTTACTATGACATGTTAGAGAAACGTAAAGGTATCTGTTCCTTTAGATGTCAAAGTTAATTCACTGTTTGGGGTTATTGACATTGATGATTTTTTGAAAGTGGCTTTTCACGCTTCCTCTCTGTAAGGCTATATACTGACCTGCTCCAGCCCTGCCGGCCCAATACAGATTCACCCAGGAGCCAAACCTGTGACTGAGCTTGCGAACCAGTTTTCCACTAGCAGTATATATTTATGCTGTGAAGTCAGTCATCTTTTCTCTCAGACATAAAGATATGGGTTGGGGTGAGGTGGTGGGGGGAGTGAGAAGGAGCGAATGGTTTCTGCTTTTTAGCTCCAGGCTAAAAGTTGGCAACTTAGCAAGGATCTATATTCTCTCCAGACAACCCGAGGATCTGTCATTGGGGTTCTCATTATAGTCTGGGCCATCTTGGCCTCCTGTCTAATGTCTGTTCCCTCCAACAAAGTCCGTCATGTGATGACAGGTGGTACTCAGGGCTTCCAACTGTTAAATCCCTTCACCATAATCACCTCAGAGCTATCACTGCTCTGTCATTAGAAATCAAAGCATTTTAACTCAATAAAGATATATTATAATCAGGAGTTATTGTAACACATCTTTATCATGCTAAAATTGTTTTGACTGCAAATGACAGTGTCATAAGGATGGAAGAGTCCATTGTCCCTGGGAGGTCTACAGGTGATATTAGAACAATCAACCATGGGGGGAGCAAATCACAATTCCCTTATGAAATTCCAACTACATTGCTGAAACAAAGAGATCTGAAAAAAAAAAAAGTAAAAGACAAAGGATTTTCACAGTGCCTTCTTTGGAAAAACTGCTTCATCTCTGTAACATGAGCGAGCTTAAGTCATGGTATACATATATTTAGTATTTATTACTGATTATTTGGATTCTGTTAATGCTGACCAGGTCGGCATTTTGTTCCTCTCATCTTTGTTTTTGATATGGATGGAGGAAGTTTTGTTTTTATGGATCCCTAGTCCACTAGGGATTTGTGGACTCTGAGGGAGCAGGCTATTGTTTCTGTCAATTACGTCTCCTCTAGGACTAGACAAAAGCTCCACTCAGAAGTCATTCATTTTCTTCTCTGTGTTTACGAAATCTAACTCCACTACTGTGGCAATCTGTAAATGAGAAAGAAGATACAGAAGTGCAGCAATGGAAATGATCAATATTTTTTTTCTTACAGACATCAACTGTGTCTGATCAGAAAAAAATAAATGCAGTAAAGTCAGGAAATCCAATTGAGAGGGTGGGAGTTTAGTGTTTAAGTGTTTTCAATGCTGATTGGAAACACTATACAACCAACTAGCCTTGAAACAATCTTTCTTCTGTCAGGGTTGACAATAACATCTACCTCTTAATTTCCACAAAGTCATAGGATTTTAAAAATGAAAGAAATCATCTTCTTCCATTCCATCTTAAATAAGATTTATTCCTTAAAAATTTCCATTGGCAGGATTTATAGCTTGTTTATCTCTTCTTGGATATCAGGATGTAAATCACATTCTCCTCAAATTTGTTAATAAGGTGTCTTATTAAATTGTTGACTTAAGCAAGCAGTATGTAATGAATACAGGCAACGTATCTTGTTAGCATTTCTACAGCTCATTTACCACCAATAAAAAAAGACTAGACTTTCAAAATTAGACGCACTTTGATAATAATCTATTTTGCTGGTACATCACTTAATCTTACTAATGCTGAACAATTGCAGTTCAGGTTTCTGATATTTCTTCCAGCCAATGATAGGGTTCAAATTGGCACAAAGTGTAGACAAAAATATAATTAAAGTGATATATTTTTTATATAAAAAGTATAGCTGTATGAAATGGTGGTGCTCTTTTATAATAGCAGACTACCTCGATTACCTCTAAAAGTCTTTAAATAGTTTTGGTTGAGATCAGGAACAGGAAAACAAAATAATGTTATAAGTTGATAGTCACTGTGAGAGGCTTGCTCTTTAAAAGTTTACCTCTTTACACTGAGCCCAGAAAGCAGTCAGTGAAATGAAAAGCATGGCAATAGATTTTCCAGGTACCCTAAACACTGCTTTCTAGAGTTATTGATGTTATTACCTACTATATATGTTAGCTGGTGACATAGGGTTACATCTTTGGCGCACACCACACATGATTCAGGGCAAGCTGCCACCAACCTCAGCATGATGGCAAAAAGTATGAGCCATCCACCTGAAAGGAAAGTAGAGGATAATGCATGTCATAATGTTGGCATTGTTTATCCATGAATTCAGTATATTTAGCTCATGAGACATTTTGGTGATTTTTGCTTTCTAATGAGTAGTACCTTGGGTTCTCACAAGATGCCAGATTAATAGCTAGAATCCCTGCTTTGTGTAGAATTTAAACTAAACTATTCAAGTGTTTGTCCATAAGGTCAGAGAGCTTACATCCAGGACACACCCATTAATACAGATTATTAAAAAATTAAGTTACTTTCTAAAATGCTTTACAGTTTGTTGAGCGTCTACATGTACATGTCTCATTTAATTCTTTTAATGCTTCAACTCATTTTGAAGCTGAGAAAACTGAACCTCAGAATGATTAATAAACCATCCAGAGTCACAGAGGTATTAGGTATTTAACCTCAAGTCTTTTAACTCTCAACCCAGTGTTCTTTCTAGTATGCATAAGCTCATCTCAGACACTGAATCTTACATAATTACAATTAAGTCCTTATGGGTTTAGATGCCACGCTTAGAGGGAATATGAAGGAGCATTATGATTATAAGGTCTACCTAGTGTGAATTCAGCTCCGCTGTTTGCTGACTATACTATCTTAGATAAATTACTTATTTTTTCTTATTTTCTGTCTTTTCATGTTTACAATATAAGTAATAAATGCCTACATTACAAAGAATTATGAGAGTTAAATGAAATGCTCTAAATATTTTGTAAATGTTAAATTTTACCATTATTTTTATGCTTCTTTTTAACCCTCCAATGAAATATTAGCACCATTCCAATTTAATGTTCAAGAAAAGCTATTCATTTATAATGTATTCACTGACTGATTTAAAAAAAAAATTGAAACAAATAAAAATTCTCTACCCATACAATAAGATAGTTTGAGAATGAAATAAAATGTAAATAAAACATAAAATCATTAATTATTCATTCAACAGGTACTTATTGAATACTCTCTGTAGGCCAGACACTGCTCAAGGAAGTAGGGATAGAGTAGTGGACATCAATAAATCTCTGCCTTCATGAGCTGGACATTCTATGAAGGGATACAAACAAACAAATAAATATGAAAATGTGTATTAAGTCATCTTGTGATAAGTGCTGTGGAATAAATAAAATATAAAAGGAGTAGAGTGTATTAGTCTGGGGGCTCTAAATATGGTAGACAAAGAAAAACTCTCTGATAAAGTAACGTTTGAACAAAGTCCCGGAGAAAGTGAAAGCACTGGTCAGTCCAGTGGAGAGAATAGCAAATGCAAAGCCCCTGAAGGCATGGCATGCTTAGCCTGAGGACGTCAGTCAAATACACAGGAGGAAAAGGAGGTCAGGAAATAGCAAGGGCAGGTTGTGCATGCCTTAGAGATGAATGGAAGGGCTTTGGATTTTTAGCCAGATAAGATGAAAATAATTGGAAGCTTTCATCATTGACATTACTTGATCTGTAGTACACAAAAATGATTATTTTGGCTACCAAGTTGGTTACTATAGCTTGGTAATATAGTTTGAAACCAAGGAGTGTGATGCCCCCAACTTTGTCCTTTTTTAAGATAGCTGGCTATTTGGGGTCTTTTGTGGATCCATACACATTTTAATATTGTTTGTTCTATTTCTATAAAAAAAAATGCCATTGAAATTTTGATAGAGAACGTATTAAGCCTATAAGTTGCTTTGAGTAGTATGGACATTTTAATAATATTTATTTTTCCAGTCTGTGAGCATAGAATATCTTTCCATTTATTTTTGTCTTCTTCAATTTTTTTCATCATTGTCTTATAACAGAGTGAGTGAGCCGGAAATATGTTGTAGGCTCTCTAGGCAATACTGAGGGTCTGCTTGAGGTTAGAGAGTCATGAATTTGAAGTAAGACCAATCACGATGGATTTAATCAAGATTGGGATTTTTCCAGTAGTGTACAAAATGCATGATAGGCCAAGGGAGTTGAGGCTGTGTGGAAAGACTGATTATGATTGCCAATAAAATCTAAGCTAAAAAAAGGAGGAATTTAGGTGACTAAATGCCAGTGAAAAGACAGCAAGATGAACAAAAAATAAATAAATAAACAAGGGAGATAGAAAGAAAGATAGATGATTGATTGATAGATGAGAGAGAGAGAGAGAGAGAGAGAGAGAGAACTATAGTAGCAAAAACGTGGTTTTTGTGTCTGAGTAATACATACATGGGAGATTATTGTACTATACTTTTCTACTTCTGGGTAGATTTGAAAATAGTCACAATAAAAAGTTGTTTCTTTTAGGTGGTAAGATGGTTTGTGTGGTCAAAGATGGTTAGAGTCAGGGTTCCAGAAGAAGTGAGCTAAAAAGAAAGGAGATAGAATCCAGAGCATTATCTGATGGAAACTGAGAGCACGGAGAGCATGAAGGGGTTATGAGCATTGTTAGTAACAGGGACCAGGGAGCTGAGTGACTAAGAGAAGGTGGACGATATGATCATTGCAAAAGAGGAGACAAAGGAACCAGAGGTCATGCCATTGTAATGATTATCTACATGGATAATAAAAGCACTAAGAGTAGTGTTAGAAAGCAGGGCAGTGAGCAGTGAAACCTTCAAAGCATGAGGGAGAGTAATACAGTGGAATAGCTCAAAAAGCTAGTGGTCTAATAGAGGAGAAACCATTTGAAAGTAAGGAAGACACAAACACCCCCTTCACCCCACCACCGCCCTATCAATCTAGAGGTACAAGGAATATGCAATAGAAAACAGCCTCCCTTTGAGAGGGCTCTGGGAGAAGCAGTGTCCTTAGGGGAGGGTTAGATATTCAGGGAGAAATTGTTCTACTAAGAATCTAAATTAGTTGGTTACTGCAGCTGACTGTTAAATTGGGCTATCTACCTCCTGGCAGTGAAAGTTTCATAAGAGGAGAAATGATAGGAAATGATAGGTTATGTAGTCCTTAGGATCTGACAAAAGAAATGTAATTTCTTCAAGAGACCAACATTTTCAAAAATTCTAAGAATTTTTGCCATAGATCCATAATCATTTTTATATTCCTAGCCACTAGAACAAAGTTTGGAATATAATCAGAATATGCTAAATGTTTGCTTAACCAAACTCATCAGACACAGGGGTTCATAATGGACAATGCCTTTAATGGCAGTTTTAGAAGAGAAAGAGCTTATCTTAAACCCCTATAACAGGACATAGTCATGATCTTTGTTTTGAATCTAAGGTGGTATTTTCCAAAGTGAAGCTAATTCTAAAGTTAGCTTTAGCAGGTCTCTTCCTATAGACACATACAGTATATTATAAGGCACAGAGATAGTTAATAGTGTTTAGCATTCACTTTTATTCTTTTATTTTGAAGAGGAAAACTTGCCATTTAAAAACATGCAAAGCTAATTAAAGCTTTTCCACCATTTCATTATCTGCCTGACTTAAAACTCTTATCAGAGGGAGACTCAACATCCCTCCCTGAACAGCAAATGAACATTCAATTAACACTTCAATACAAGTGTATTTTAAATAAAAATATACTTTATTGTTAATCTCATTCTTTACAAATGCAAATACTCAATTTTAAATACCAAGGAGAGTCGCCTCTCTTTTATTCTTTGGGGAAACAAGTCTTTTCTTTATTTACAGGGAAGACCCGAATTTTCTGAAGTTGTTACCAAATTAGAAGAGTGTCTCTGTAACATTGAGGTAAGAAATTTAGCTTCTGAAATATGTTCATAAAAAAGCCTTGAATATCCAAGGATATTGGGGAATGTAGGTAAGATAGTGCTTATGAAAAAAGAGTGAGTGTGAGGGCCCTGTAAGTCCATTCATAATTTTACCCAGTTAATTAAGCCCCTAGGGTGGAGCAGAATTGACTGCATCTATATTACAGGGACAAAGGCAAACTCAGAGTGAATCTGGGCCCTTCCAACAATCATCAGGCATACTCAGCTTTAAAAATTGATATGCAGAAATTTTAAAATATAACAAAAATGTTAGAAGGTAATTATTTAAATCAATTATTTCTATATATGTTTCTACATACAGTAAAATATAAGCTAAAATATTAAGCCATTGTCCATTTATGTCCAACGAAAAAGGAAAAATTATCACTAAAATTAATGCATAAATTGATTGGGAGGCTTTGCTTTTATACCACACATACGTTGCATCAAGTGATCTATGTTAGTAATCAGGTTAATGGAATTTTCTTCCCTTAATATCAAGGGGCTGTTTGCTTTAATTTTCTCTATAATTGCCTTAATTTTCTATATACCTGGTCAGAAGATAGCATTTGAAAATAGGCAAGGAAGCCAAAACATGAGCACTAATTCAAAAATAATAATGTATTCCCAAATGCAATTGAGTGCTTGAGAAGAAGGAGGGTGAACATCACACATACAGGCTGACATATACACATGCATATGAAGGAAAGGGGCAAAAATGGGGGGAAACAGCACCAGCCTGAGATTGCACAACTAAATCCTAAAGTGGAACTATTCAAAGAAAGTTTTCTTTTCTTAAAAAATATCTCAACTAAACCACTAGAACCTAGTCTATTGGAAAAGAGTTCTGGGTCTGCACTTGTAGCCTGCGGTGAATAGCTCTATTTCATAACTCTTAACTGGAACTTCTAAACTTGTAGAAGGAAGATTCAGTCTTTAGACATAAAATTTCCTTTCCTTTCCCTTCAATCCTGAACCATACAAGGTGGGGAGAAATAGTAGTATATTTGGTGGGGTTTCAACAGACCCTGCCAACAAGAGGCTTTGGATGTTGAGAGATGCCTTTACAGTTTGAGTTCCAAATATCTTCTTACTTTGAACCTTTGTGTTTGACAGGGTAAAGGTGCTCCAATTCTGGGCGTATATCCAATTAATTTGGACAGTAGGTTCCCAAAACAGGGACAATGGTAAGATCTGCTAGTCTAACAAGCCTCTTAGCACAACCTCCTCTAGTAGAGAAAATGAATAACTATGGATAATCTGCAAAAAGAATTTACTAGACTGAGTTGCACTAATTAATGGACCAGAATCAGCTCTAAGGGGCTTGATTTGTGGAGTTGCATAAAGCTCTGTTCTCTTGACCTTGGTCTAACTAAACCACTGACTAAAATGTTGAAGAATAGAGAGAACAGAGTTTTATGGAACTCCATAAAGTTGAAAGAGACAGTAAATATTTGAAAGTAAGTATTCTAGAATATTTTGGAAGATAAAGTAATAGGACATGTCTAACAATAATAAATTTAACAGGTATAAATGTAATGTCACAAACAAAGATATAATACTAAAAGTACCAAATGGTAGAGATATGGTTTAGGAGCATCATGAATGTACTGGAGAATAAGCTCTTTGCACATGAGAATATGAAGTAGCTGTCTTGCTACAGAATAAAGTATGTGATCCTTTCTCTCTGTTCTGAGATGGTCAAACAAATGGTACACAGTTATTTGCTTTTAAAAAGATAATTAAAACTAGGGGACAAATTTTAGAAAAGAGAGATCAGAATGCTGAATGGATTGAAATCCATGTATGTGAGAACCAATTAGAGGAACCAGGATGCTTGTCTCAGAGAAGCAAAAATTAGGATGAGTCCAACAGCTGTTTTTAAACATCTGAAGAACCATCATATGGCCTTGTTCTTTGTGGACCAACAAATGGAAATGAAGTACAGTAGTAGATTTGGTTTGTTTTGAGAAAGAACTTTCTAATGATCAGAGCTGTCCTAAAATATATGAACGTATCTGGAGGCAGTGAGTTCCCCATCACTAGAGGTTTCCCGTCATCTTGCCTACCTGACTCGAAAATGGTGCACAGATGAGATTCAATCATTGAAGAGTTTGAAGATTCATTTCAACACTGACATTATGTGATTTTCAGAGCTTTACTTAGAAATATCTTGGTTGCTACGCAGAACCTAGAATTTACCTATATTATTTCTTAAACCAAAGTCTACTGTCTACAAGTCTTATGAAATTATAATGTCAAAAGCACTAATGTTCTCAGTTGAGTTAGGTAGAATGCATGAACATCAAGGTTGTCAAAAATTCAAGAAAACTACTCTCCTATTTTTCCTCTTCTCTTTCTCATTTTATTCCCACACTCTTCTATTTTCTAGCTATACTTAACTATTTGTAACTATTTTTAAAAAGTCCCTCACAATAACACTACTTAGTCCTCATGCTTGCCAGACATTAAAGCATCCCATATTTTATAAAATAGACATAGTCTTGGAAAAATGTGTAAGTCCATTTTATGTAAAGGGAATAATTTCATGTAAAGGGAATAATTGTAAGCTATTTAAAGGAAATTTAAAGGACATCTGCCATAAATCTTACACCACAGAGAAAAATGTAGAGAATCTTTTAGCCCTTAAATAATAACCTTCTAAATATCAACTTAACATATCTGATTTGAGCCTACTCTGATTTCTGAAAAATGAGCATGAGTTTAATGGGCCAGCTCTCAGCATAGAACTAGGTCAAAAAAGTGAATTAAGCTAGCCAGATGTTGCCACCAGAGACTGAAAGGAAAATCCAGAAGCAAGCCGAGAAGAATAGAAATTAAAATATAAGATATCCTAGAACAGAAAGTTAAAGCCATATTCTATTTTATGCCTTTAAGCCTGTTGGATTTATTAAATGACGGAACTGTTCCTCCTTCACTCAGTTGATGTCTCCTACATCGAGTAACAGTAGTGGGTCTCTCTCACCATCCTCTTCTTCTGACTGCCTGGTGAACCGGGGAGGACCTGGCCGGAGCCATGTGGCAGCATTACGGAGTCGTTTTGAATTGGAATATGCTCTAAATGCAAGGTCTTGTGCTACCTGGTCCCAAAGGTACGTGGTAATCTAAGCAATAGTCTCACAGTCAAGTCAGATTTCAGAATCTCATCAAGATAGTCACCCGATTTGATTATTATCCATAGGGAATTTATCACTCCTGTGGCAAATGTTGAAGAGGAGTTTTTTAACCCATTTTTAATAGTATTATGACCAAAATTTAAAAGTGCTACTACCTATTAGTTTAGGTTTTCTAAGTTTTAAGTTTAAGAATTGTTTAGCTATAGCAACAAAAAGAAATTATTGAAAGTATTTTGGGGTTATCTTATGGAATTCAAGGTAGGAGTCCCTGTTTGGGAGCCAAGAAATAACTTCACAGATCTGAGTACCAAAAGTTCACCATTCTAGAATTACCATATGACCTAGCAATTCCACTCCTAGGCAATACCCAAAAGAATTGAAAACAGGTACTCAAACAAATACGTGTATTCAAATGTTTTTAGCAGCACTATTCACAACAGCCAAAAGATGGAAGCACCTAAATATCCATCAACGAATGAATAGATAAACAAAATGTGATATACATAAAATAGGATATTATTCAGCCGTATAAAGTAATGCTAAATGAAAGAAGCCAGACACAAAGGTGTCACATATTATATGACCCTATTTATATAAATATCCAGAAAAGTGTTAGTCAGTTTGGGCTGTCATAACAAAATACATAAACCAGGTGATTTAAACAATAGAAATTTATTTTCTCACAGTGGAGGCTGGCACCATCAGTGTGACAGCATGGTTGGGTTCTAGTAGGACTTACAGATGGTTACCTCCTCACTGTGCCCTCGCATAGCAGAGAGAGCTCTGGCATCTTTTTATCTTTTTATAAGGTCACCAGTTCTATCAGATCAGGACTTTGCTCTTCTGACCTCATTTAACCTTAATCAACTCCTTAAAGGCCCTATCTCCAGCACATATCTGAGGATGTTCCTATCTTCATCACATATTTGAGGTATGTTCTTCTCATGGAAAGGCTAGGAATGTAAGAGGACAAGCCCAACTTTACATGCACATTTAAAGCCTTTGTTCAAGGTCTGTCCTATGACATTTCATGGGCAAGTCACATAGCTGAGTCCAACATTGATAAGGAGAAGAAAAACACTCAACTTCTAGTGGGAAGAACTGCAAAGTCATAAGACAAAGGACATAGATGCAAAAAGTGTAATGAATTATGAATAAATGTAGTCTGCCACAAAAGATAATGTGATTGACCCTTTTGGGATCAAATGGCCACCTTTGGTTTAAGCAAATGTGGTTGAAGTGGAGGTAGGATCATAGTTCATGAATATAAACATGGCGGCCAGGGGCCCCTGTTCTGGATGAAGAGCAGAAAAGGTAATCACTGTGAGCCCAATGGATACCATAGAAAATATGCACTACAACCCATGGAAAATCATAAAAGACTGGCTTAAAATCTCTGTCCTTCTGCATGAACTCCAGAGCATTTGCACATGAGCTGTTACCCAAGTGCCCTCACACACCCCATCCATCATCAGGGTAAAAATATTTATCTTGAAGTTAAGGAAAGATTTTCTGGAGTTAGCAAGGGTCAGACGCAATCTACAAATTGCTGCTGTTGCCTTTTTAGAGGTAGTTATTATATTCCTGGTCTAACAAGAGTTGCAGCTGCAACTTTGAAGAGACAGGAATCTGAATCATGAAGGCTTTAATCTAGGAAAGTCATGAAAGTAAGAATCAGCAGGTATGATTGATAATGAAGCAAACTGGACACAATTCTTTCTGGATTCCAGTCTCACATAATTCCATAAGGGGCTCATAGGCCAAGATTGGATTAGGTTTGGTCATAGTATCGTCTTCTAGTTCCATCCACTCTTCTTATTTTTTGCTTGTGGGTTTAAAATTAATTCCCTGAACATCCAGGTTTTGATATTTCCAAAGCACAGTCACCTGAGGTTTGTCTACTTGAGGCAGAGGTTAAGAGAGTAAGTTGTGGAGTCAGACATGTCTGAGGTTAAAACTTGGCTTTGCCGTTTACCAGCTCAATAAACTTGGGTGAGTTACCTACCAGCTCTTAGGACTGTAATTGGGAGAGGCAGTACTGTCAAGGGAGTCTGTGATTGATTGAAAGATGCCAACAGACTCAAGCAAAAGATATAAATTCCTATAATGTAGGTGAGTCACACAACATGCAATATATAGACAGCTACATAACATGAGAGGCACGGTAGCACTCCAGTTAGGTGAGTTAGGGATGAAGGGAACACACTTTCTCTGGCCTTCAAGAACCCAGAGTGGTGTATCAGTCATAAAACTGCCTGAATGGGGTGGGAAAAACCCATTAGGTTTTTCGAGATTCTCCCTTTAATATTCTCATAAAGTTTTATTATACCCTCCTGTCCCTTCACAAATGTTATAGAACCCTAGTAAGTGTTTGTCTACTTGATTCAGATTTCTCTTAACCTAGTATACCCTGGGTATTTGCTATGAGAGTATATTGAAGTTCAGTTTGTTAGTCATACCATCTCTTTAGCAAGCTCATTCTTTGGACTGCTTGAAATCAACTCCAAAAATAGGTAAAACACTTAGCTAAGCTTAAAGGGGCACCAAGAAAAAGTCATGTCTATTTTATTCACAACTGTATCCCTAGTACCTAGCAGTGTGTTTGGCCTAAAGTTGATATGTAATAACTATTTGTTTCTTAAAGAATCAGATAAATTGGCTCCATAAATCACAATTATTATTAATTTGGAGCATAATCAGTAAAGAAGCTTAACTCTTTTCTCTATTCTTTTCATTTAAGTAGCTATCACTATTGAGCATCTGTTGTATGCTGGGCACTATTTTAGATACTTTGAATAGATATTAGAAAGCAGATATTCCAATTTTTATAGATGAGGAAACTGAGGATCAAGAAGTATAAGCAATTTTCCTAAGTTTAGGGAGGCAAAATTAGAATTTTCACCCCTCTCCTGTGCTTTCTGAATTTTTCTGGCACAGGAGGGGGCACTTATCAGAAGCTTGATACATTTTGGCAAGTGTATCTGCCAGACTTCCAGTTTCTTCTGGAAGTCAGTCAGGGAAAGAATTAAGCTACTCCTCCCAAGCCTGCTTTTGCAACTTGTGTGTGTGAAAGAGAGCAAGTGAGACCAGAGATCAATAGGTTTTTAAAGTCAAAGAGCCCGAGTATGCAGAAACTGATGGACTAACTCCAGAAGGGCCATGAATTTAACAGCCTGGAAGACAGTGGCTCTCAACATTGGGCGCACATTAGAATTCCCTGGGAGCTTTTATAAGCACCAATACCACCAGGACCAATTAAACCAAATCCACAGGGCTGGCACCCAGACATCAGAATCTTTTGAATTTCCCAGGTGATTCCAATATACCTCCAAGTATGAGATGTGTGCTAGAAGAGAATACTACAATACTAACCTGCCAATCACTCTGTGGGATGGGCATCCAACTGATGGGATAAATGGAAGAGGAAAGTGAGAACAGAGGTACAACAACAGCTGTGACCAAAGGAGACCATTTTGAAGGCTGATTAACTGTGTGGTCTCTCCCAAAAGTCCTTGCAATGTACTGGTAACCTCTGATCTGAGAGGCATTAAATCACACAAAGTATAATTTTTAAGCTAGTGTCATGCTTTTAAAAAAATGGATACGAGATTTGGCTTGTAGTCCTGACTAACGTATGTTCCCAATTCTAGGCCACAGAGCTCTCGACAACTGTCTTTAAAATGTACATTTATTTTTCAACTTTGATTATGAAGCTTATAGCCCATAGTTTTGTAATGTTTGATTTGGTGTGGATTTTGTTTGTTATTCGTTCGCATGTTAATGATTACTATTTTCCTTCATAAAATTAATGTTGAGGTGTGAAATTGTGTCAGATATTTTCTCCACAGGTAATAGGAATTCAATAAATTCTACTGAAACCACAAATTGATGAAATCTGAGATTAATGAAGTCACACCTAAAATTCTGCCTCTTAAGATACTGTGTGTCTCTAGATATATTTGGAAATAAGCATGTGGCATTTGCTCCTCCCACAGGGCATGAAATCTCCCATCTCGTACATGGATTACATCATGTAAATTTTGAAATGACAAAGTGATACGCAAACTTTCAGATATAAAAACCAATTCGTGTTTGTGTAGGGCTGGGCTCTGAGAATAGAACACTATGACCTAGTTAGCTGTCCAGGAGAAGAAAACCAGCAATCCAGAGACTGGAACTGTAAAACAGATATATTTGGAATTAATTTCTCACGTAACAAAAGGGCTCATCAAAGGGTTCCTTTAAATAGAAACCTTGCCTAGTATATTTATAATGCAATTCAACCTGTAAAAGTTGAATATAAGTTATATAATTTTAAGCTACACATAGGTTTTCCTGAACGCAACAGTTGTGCAAGATGATACCACCATTAAACTGATGTTCCTAGAAGAAATGAAAAAAAGACAGTGATGGGGGGATCGTGTCCATTGGCTGTGGTGGAGCAGAATATTTATCAGGTAAAACCAGTAGTGTCTATTCCTTATCACCAGGGGTCAAATACTCCCTCTTTCAATACTGCCTCTCCTTTGTGCTTCTTTGTGCTGAAACTTCCCTCAGCCTCCTTAAACGTTCTCTTTTCTTCCAATTCCTTATTCATCCAGATCTATTTCTCTTGCCAGCTCATCACAATCAGCAGTTTTAGCACCGCGCTCATGACCACTTTAAACTCTTCCCACCTTGCTTCTCTCTTCTTCATGAGTTTTCTTGTGATTTCATACTGTCCATGTCTCCAACACATGCTCCCTCTCCCTTTCTCTCCTCCTCCTCTCTTTCTCACACACACACATTACATACACATACATACATTTGTACACACACAGTTAACCCCCAGATAGTCTAACGTTGACTGATCTGCTTCCTTTTTAAAGTCTTTAATTCTCTCCCCTTCCAGCTTCTCCATGCCCTGATCTATTCGACCCACTGCTGCCAGCATAACCTTACTTCTGTAGTACTCCAAGTATATCATTACCTTGCTTTAAAACCATCAATAAGTCTCCATTGCCTCTAAAATTAAGTGAAATTATGTCATCCTGGAGTCCACAATGGTCAGCAATACACATTTCCAGTTTTAACTCCCACTGAAAATCATATATTCCACTGGTTCTAGACAGAGAGTGATGCTGTCACTCCTCTTCTCAAATGCATTCTAGGATTTTTGGAACTGTATGAGGCATTTTTTTGGGAGGTTCTACTGCTGGTTAGTGGCCGTGAGCCAGAGTGTTGAACTTTTTACAGGGTTCAAGAGGATCCCACAGAATAAAGAATTATCCTGCATAAAATAGCAATAACATCCCTGGTGGCACACACTCTAGACAAACTAGAAGTGATACTATTTCCCATACACACCCTATGTTTTATCTACTGTCAACCTATCCCTGCATTCTAATTTTTAACCTTGACACCCCCTCAATCTTGTCAAAATATTAATCAGCCTTAAGTAATATCTCAGTCAGCTTAATCGCTATGTTGTGAGGGAGACTTTTCTGAGGCTACCCCATTCCTTCCATGCCTTACCAAAGGCCACAACACTATGTGCCACTTTATGCACTTATATTATTTTGTACTTTAATTTTTTATTTTTTATTCCCCATTAGCTCATAAATAATTTGAGAACAGAAATTTTCTTCTCTTTTATTTTTATTCGGGTGCCTACAATATCTCATTTATAATTTAACTGTATGTGATAAATACTAACAAATTTTATTTATAATAAATTAGAGGAATTACCAGTTGGGCTGAATGCCATGCTTTATACTTTTGCATTATAAGTGAGTAAATCTCTGACATTCAAGAGTTTTTGACCCCTGCATTCCCATCGAGTTCAGATATGTTCTTACCGCAAATTAATGAATCACCATATAATTCAAACTTCTTTCCACCCCACTCTCTCACCACTAGGGTATTAGATGCTCACATTTTTCTTTTAATAAACGAAAGGATAGACTGTAGGTACCCAAAATGCGTGAGGAGAAAAGTGACTGACACATTTATTGACAGTGTGTTTAAAGAAGAATACATTGCTTTAAGGTGAGGTAGTTAGGAAAGGTTTCTCTGAAGAACAGATGATGAATGTATAGTTCAAATATAGAGAACAGGATGAACAAACATGAAGTAGTGATCATAAACTCTTTTCCTTCCTTCCTTCCTAAAAAGAATAGGCATACCTTTTCCAACTGATCTATAATAGTAGTTCTTTCTTTATCAAGGTTGTACGTTTAAACAGGTCTGGTTTCAGTTTTTCTATTTTTTTTCCATTGTGATATTTGTTTATCCCTGTGTGAGTAGTACACAACTTAAATTACAATAGCGTTATTAAAAGTCCCCATATCTGGTAGGACATGTCATCTTGGCTATTCTTGATTATTCATGGCTTTTTCTCGACCATGTAAATGTTATAATCAGCTTGCACTTTCCACAAAAAAAATATAAGATTTTGATTATAGATATTTTAAACCTATAAATCAATTTAGGAAGATCTGAAATCTTCATGCTATTGCATCCTCCTTCACATGAACATAGTACATTTTTGTACTTATTTAGATGTTCCTTAATATCTTTTAGTTAGCCTTTATAATGAACCTCTGTGTGGTTCTTCTACACCCTTTGTCATATTATTAAATTGATTGTGCTTGCTGAAAATTTTGAATTCATTGCTATCATATTATTTTATTCTCTCCACTTTTTTTCTCGCCCTATCCATTTTGTTTTGTTTTGTTTTCCTTTGGATTATTTGAGTATGCGCTATGTTTTTTAATTCTTTAGTGGGTACCCTAGAAACTTTAACACATTAATTAACTTAACAAATTCTTTATTTAGTATATTTGTCTTATCTCCAAACTATAGAGAATTTAAGAGCATTTTAGTTGCAAATCACTCCCTCCTGAATTTTATGATATTTCTATCCTTATTTTAGTTTCATCATGATTTTTTAATTCCACAGCTTAGATATTATTTTATTGTTTTATACAGCTATGGTTTATTTAGACATATCAATATTTACTGTTTCATTGCTAATTATGCTCACATTTCATGTCTTCTTCCTAGAACATTTTCATTTTCCTCAACTGTATCTTTAAAAATTCCTTTAACATAACGCTGTTAGAACTAAACCTCTGAAAACACCTTTATTTCCCCTTTTTCTTGAAAGATGTTTTAGTGGCTATGGGATTTGAAGTGTTTAATTACATTTCCACCGAACCTTCAAGATGCATTCCACGTGTTTCTGACTTGTTGCTTTTAAGATACCATTATCGTTGGTATCCTACAATTTAACTATGTGTGCATAGTTATGGATTTAATGTACTTATCTTGCTTTGAATTTGTTAGGTGTATGGAGTCTGAGGTTTGGGATTTTTCATACATTCTGGATACTTTTCAGTCATACCCCTTCTAATATTTTTTTAATTCTTCTTAATTCTCTCTTCTTAATTCTCTCTTTTTGGAACTCTAGAAATATTTTAGATTTTCTCATTCTGTTTTCTAAATTTCTCAATCATATATATATATATAATTTCCCACCTTTTACTTTCTCTATACTGCTTTCTGATAATTTCTTTAAATCTATCTTCCAGTTTACATATTTTTTCAGTAGCTAGATCTAATATGTTGTAGTTCATTGCATTTCTATTTATATTGAATATTTTAATTGATTCTTTTTATTCAAACATTTATTTTAATTCTATATCTGAATATTTGATATTTCTAATCTCTTCAGTCTTTACAGATATAATATTTTAGTTTGTTGTTTCTGCTACTTATTGCTCCTGGTTTCATATTTATATAGAGATTTGTTTCTATTTTTAGCTCATGTTCTTTAGAACTTTATCTCTGGCAGGTTTTTTTTTTTTTTGACCTTGTTTGGTGTGGGTGACTTTACAAATTACTTGATTTTGTTTTTGCTGGGTACTGATGACATTAACCTCTCAAGACCACTTTAAAACTTCAACTCGGGGCCTTTTATAAAACGCATGTAGTGATATTTTTGTTCTAAAACTTATATCTGTGTAGGTTTGTGAATGAGACTTCTCAGGATATATTTTTTATTTCTCATTTTTCTCACTTTACCTAGAGCCAAGGATGAAATAGGTCACTTATCCTCATCACCCAATATAGAGTGGATGTAATTCTTTCCTGGATCACCCTGGGGTTATCCTTTGAAGATTTAGCTTTATATCAACATTTCTTATCTGACCTTCCACCTTGCTTGGTCTCATGCTGTGTTTCCCTGATGTGGTCCAATAAAATTCAAGCTTCAAACCAATAATAATCAGCATGAGAACATCTTCATAGCACTTACATCCACCTGTATTTATAGTTTTAGCCACTCATTTACTTTTTTATTAGTGTCTACACTAAATTGTAAACATTACAAGGGCATGAACTTCTCTCCTTTTTGATGCTGTATCTCTAAAACTTAGAACGGTGTCTAGCACATGGTAGATGCTAAATATCTATTTGTGAAATAAATAAATAATCATAGTAGGTCTTCACAAACATTATGCCATTTAATTCTCAAAACAATCTTATTAAGTAAGACTCATGATTTTCATTTTTCAAGTTATAAAAAAAAATCTGAGACTCAAAAAATTTAATTTATATGAAACTAGATAGTTAGAAAATGGTAGTTAATAGTTGAATCTGGGCCTGTCAGGTAGTGTTTCCATTACACCATACTGTCTCTGGAGACTAAGCTTGGCTAACATACTTGAACCACCTTCAAGAAGCAGAAACTCTCGCCTCTGGTTTTGACTTTGAGAATCACCAGGGAGCTGTCCAGAGTGCTGAACTACCTCTATCTAAAGCCCGGCCAAATCCAATAAAACATAGTTTATTCTCAATCTATGGCCAATACAGCCTTGCACAGAAAATTTCCCTTCTCACTCTAACTATCACTGATACTAGCCACACTATCTCAGCTTATACCTGCTCAAAACATATCTTTATAATTAACTGCCTGCACTGATATAGACCTGACCCGAAGACAACAAACTCCACATCAGTTGCTTCATTCACCAGCATGCCATGGCCTAACGTTGTCCTGTCTACCTTCTTTAACCATAGCACCAAAATCCAGACTGACTCCTTGACCACATTTTGTAAACAGCGAAAACCAGTTAGAACATTTAAGAAGACAAACTCTTTCGCTTTAGGTATTTGGGGATTAGCTTTGAGGATAACTCTACTTAAGTATGATTTCTTTATTAAGTACATTGTAAAACTAGACTTTTTTTCATTTTCTCATAAATATATTCTCTACTACAGTAGTCAGTTATGTTCACTGTATTTTTTAAAAAATCTTTTAGCTGACATTTTGGGGCAACATATAGCCTGACTATCTAATGGTGAGAGTTTCATGGGTTTTTCAATCCTGGAAATGAAGAGTAATACTTCCTTTTATCACTTATAAGCATGATGAAAGCCCAGAATCTTTTCTACATAGAAATTATTTTAAGATTTATAAATTTAAAGAAATGATAAAAAGATAATATCTTTAGCTTTCTAAACCATTTTTATTAAAGATTGTTAATTTAAAATATGACACCTATAGACTGTATAAAATACCTCATTTCTATCTAAGCATCACATTAGTATCTAATTCTCACTTCAGCAATGTCTTCTGAGCTTATAGAAAGAGTTGCCTTACAACTCACTTGATTTAATTTACATAGGCATGGCTCACACTGTTTGAATAATGAAGAAAGTGAAATGTTGCCTACCTAATCTAGGGACAAGACAACTTTTTTCTAGTATAGTTATCACCCTCAAGACATATACTTTTTGTGACACTTACTTGCTGAAGGTCAATTATCAAGCTCATTAAGTGTTTGCACTGGAAAAATATAAAAGCCAAAAGAGAGCAGCTAGAATCTAAGCAAGTGTCATGATGCCTGTTAGTTGCCTTTTATCTCTTTCTTTTTAAGCCCAAATCTTCTTGAGGTGCTCATAAATTTTTCTAATGAACAAAAGAAGAAAAATTTTTAATGTCATGGGGTATAGGGTTGAGAGAAAATATATAGCTATTCACGTTGATGTGAGGGTGTGAAAGTATTTGGTACACCTCATTATGTCCCTGACTGGCTTCTAATAAGGAGGGAAAATTAAAGAAAGTGGAGAGAAGTCTTGCAGGAAGTTAAAACTATTTCGATGAAGGACCCCTCCCCCCGCCAAAAAAATAAAAATAGCCATCTATTTATATTTACATAAAACCTCTTTACCACAGCCCTAGGTGCACTATAGTAAAATAAGCAAACAATTCCTATATATATACGCACAAAAAGTAAAAAGAAGACTACTTGGTACCCTCTGTTCTTCATGCTGTTGATATCCCTAAAATCATCAGCATTGGAAATAATCTGTGCTGAAATGCAATAGAGCTCTGTGTAAGATCTCCCTTTCAGCTGATGTGGACTTAGAGCAATTGTGTTCGTAGCTCTTTTCTAGTTGCCTTGCTCTCTAGCACCACCTAGCATTCAGTTGACAAACCATGTGTGAGGCCTCCAGCCCCTTACTATAGTAAGGAGAGAGGCTCGGAGATTTCACACTGAACAAAGGCATTCATCCTAAAAGTTAGGAGCACGTGAAAAATATCAGTCCTTTCTTTTAGTTCCTTGACTTTTAAAACCATCTTTAGTTTGAAACAGGCTTTCTCTCATGAAAAATGTAAAAGAAGGAACTTCAAACAAAATATTATGTTCAGAAGAGGAAATGATGAAAAGTGGGAAATTAATAAAAGTGAAGATATGAGAAGAGCCCTTCGTGTGTAAAAGTGGCACCTTTTTATAAGCTTTAAGGACCTGAATTTATTGTCGAGCATAAAAGATTTGCATGAAAAGAGAGAGTCAGTGACATATTTAGGTTACAACATATGCACTTGAGAAAGAGAAGAGATGCAGCCCTCTCCATGGCTATTCTGATGGTATAATTTTGTGTTCTTTTTTATCCTTCAGTAGTGCTTGTTAGCAACCTAAAATGGGCTCCCTCATAACCCAAAGGGCCAGTCAGAAGGCAGTTCTCTCTTCAAGCATTTTGTAATACTAATTAACTAATTCCCAGCCACATGAAGGGAACCTGCAAAGATTCTCCAGAGGCAAACTGCTAAATAAATGGTGACAGATTTCTCAGTTTTCAATTAAATAAAATGATATATTGGGACAACGAATAGCCTAACTTTCTGATGATGATGAGTGTTTTATGAGTTTTTCATTCCTGGAAATGAAGAGAAGCCCATCTCTTTCTCCATTCATAACCAAAACAAGAGCCCAGACCCACTTTTAAGTACATCAAAGCACACAGATCCTGCCTTTGGTGGTGACATTTACTGTGTACGACTGAAAGTTGAGACTTGGTCCGAAAACGCTGCTTTTGAGAGTGCTTCTTCTCTACTGAAATGTCTGACAGGACACAGCATAGGGACCAAAGAGAACAACCAGCCTAATTAAATCTGAACAGGCATCACTGTGCGCTGTTCAACAGTCTGACTCGGGCTCCAGCCCCGCCCTACTCCCTCCTGACTCCAGTGTTTGTGCTGTGAATCTCTTGCTAGCATGGCAACTGTTGCTATGTTTGCAGTAATAAGAAATGGGTGCTGCTGATGTCTCTGTAATGATTCAGATACAAGAGCAGTGATTTCTAAATAGATTTCTGAAGCAGCTCTTACAAGGGTGCCACACAGTTTAATAGACTTAATTCCTCGTGGATTTTTTTCTTCCTTGCACCGTTAGCACCTCCCTTGTGGACTAAATCCAACCCTCATATAATACCAAAATGACTACATCCTTCATTTTGCTTGCTAGTGTTTGAAACAGGAAAGTTCCTGTTAAAGAAGACATTTTACTAGCCAGTGTTTCATATTATCTCCTCAGAAACTATGAGATTGAGTTTTTCTTAATGTTTAGGTAAGTAGCTAATACAGCCTGAAAAAAAAAAATGTGGACCCAGTAAATAATAATCCCTGTACTAACCAAAGTGGAATGAAAACTATTCATCATTAGTATTTGTGATATTAGCTGAGCATTTTCTACTAATGAGCAGATGTTTTAAAGGTTTCTATTGCAAAGGAGTACAAAAAATTCACTAGTAGATATACATTTACCTTCCTGCATCATCTTCCAAAGAGACAGTGAAAAAAATGAAATCTTCTTTTTTCAGCATTAATCACACACCTATTTGCCAGCCATTGTTACTTACCTCACTACTTGTCAGTGGATGCTAACACAGCCTAGGCCCTAAAGGAGATGCGATTGAGATAAGACCATGTGTACTGATGGCAACATTAGTCTGACCAAAAAAGAAAAAAGAAATACATGTCACATGTTTTTATCACTTATTATGTTCCAGACACTGTTGTGCATTTTTTGTATTCCAGTCATATCACTGACTTATCACAACTCTTCTGTAAGGTAGGATTTATTTACCAATACTCTACAAGCGAGAAAACTGGAGCACAGAGAGGATAATTGACCTGCCCAGCGCTTTACAACTAGTAAACAGCAGGACCAAGGTTGAGCCTAGATCAGCCTGACTTCAAAGCCTACGATCTTTTCACTACTTGCTGAGCTGCTGTAGTGTGAGACAGAAACTCACTCTCATGCTAATCAGCCATGTTGCTTGGACAAGTCCCCTCCTGCCCTGGCTTTCAGGATTCTCATCCCCACTGCAGCACGTGAACTGGATCCTTGCTACTTAAGGCGTGGCCCATGGACCAGCAACTTCAGCATCACCTAGGACCTTGTTAGAAAGTCAGACTCTCAGGCCCCCACAGGCCTACTGAATCACAATCTGCATTTTAATAAGATTTTAACTGGTGTGATTGTACATTAAAATTTAAGAAGCACAGGACTTGCCAGTCCCTATGGACCTTTCTCTTTCTGGCTCAAGTATATTTAGAATGTTGTCCCTCTTATGTCTATATTTCTAAATCCTACGCCTCCTCCAGCGTTGTATCGCTGCTCCCTATAAGCATTTCTAATCCATTCTTACACTTGACGGAAAGATTTTTATCTCTTCCAAGAAAGTTTTATTTATTTGAATCCACTTACCACTTTTTACTTAGTATTATGTCTATGTTGTGTACATTTCTTGAGGGGGAGACTCATTCATGTGAAATAATTTTATACCTGCAATACCAACTGTCATGGTACACCACATAAAGAAAATATGTCAAATAAATCATTATCTTAGTTTAGTTAAAGATGTCATACAGTGCTGTGATTGTAAGATGCCCCCGTTATTCATTATGAACTTTTTAAAGCAAACATACTTCAAGAGTTCTTTAAACATGTATTCAAGTAAGCTTGCAAATAGCACACATGACAAGAATAGTTTTCAAACCTTCTCACCACTTCCCATCATTTTAGTACACAAACACATGAAAGATCCAATTAAAAACCAAGGTCAATTTCAAAATCTCCTCCTCTAGGAAGTCGTCTGGTACCCATCATGTTTGTTGCCATCTTATCCTGTGCATATAGCCTCAGAGCATAGAAACTATATTATAACCATTATAATTATGTCAATTGCCCCCCCTCTACACACACACATACACACACACCTACACATTGTATATCTTTTGAAGTCTTCTGTCTTAAATCTTTGCATTCTTAATATTTATCACAATGTTTGGCACATAGTAAGTGGTAGACATATGTATATTGAATGAATGAATGGCTCAACCAATGCAAATATTTTGATTCCAAAGTCTTTTTGGCTCTACATTAGAGTTATACAATTTGGGATGAGATTTAAGAAGTACTTGTTTCAGCCATGTTGGTATTTTCTACCAATATGGCACTTTAATTTAGTGTCACATAAGTTAGTCATCCAGACGCATGAGCTCAGAGACAGGATCTCAAGTGCCTTTGGGAAACTCCAAGTTGAAAGTTGAAGCAATGTTTGTTTTTTCCCCTCTCTCAGTAAGTCAGACAGTCATTTATTCAACAAACATTTACAGAATGCCTACATTGTGCCAGGAGTTTGCTAGAGCCTGGAGATGTCAAGAAGAATACATAGAATAATCTTTCCTACCTTTAATTAGTCTAGAATAAATAATAGGCCCCAAATGTGTTCGTAACACAATTAGATACGTATAATAATGGGCACCTGACTCTTGGGTGCTGTAAACACAGGATGAGGGCAGAGATAGGCCATTGGCCTACTGTCTGGGAGGTATGTCCAGCGAGTCACCCATTTGTCCTTCTCTGGAAAGGACAGTGAATTTGGAGAGGAAGAAGAACACTTGGCTATGGATTGCCAGATAGTGAATCCATACTGAAGAGGAAAGTCACTGAAAAAGTAGGATGAAAGATAAGAAAAGCTGGCGAGGCATAGACTCATTAAAAGCACATGGTGTAAATTTAAACATTTAAACAGGGTTTATGGGAGAAAGTTATAAACAGAAAATTATCCAACTGCACACAATTCCTTGAGTTCATATTATACCTTGGAATGGTCTACTCTGTAGGAGAATCCTATGCTTTTGCTCTCTATATATTTAAAAGGAAAATGAAACGGGGAACATCTAGATGACTATTTAATGATGAAACATTCCCTCTGGGCTGAGAAATGGCTTTATTTGCCTGGAGCTGACCTCTGGTGTCTTGGACCTAGGGAGCAGACCCTTTCCTATGCTTCTGAAAGGGGAACAAGAAAAGCTTTAAGAGCCATCCAGTTTGTCTCTCCTCAAGATAGTGTCAGAATAAGGAATAAGAAGTAAGAAGAGTGAGAGAGTATGTTCTTCCTTGCCTACTCAGCTGTCAGCTAACACTAATGTATCAAATAGGAATGTTTTCAGCTGAAAGTAACAGAAAACTTAATAAATAGTTGTTTAACAAAACAGTGGCTTATTTTTCACACATAACAAGAAGTCTGTAAGGAGATAGCCATGGGCAATGGTTCTGCTGCTTGGCAAGCCATAGAAGACCCACACTCATTTTTACCCCTTCATCATCTTCAGCATATTGGTCTGTCTTTCTCATGTTTGTAGCTACATGGTTACAAAATGATTGCAACATCTCCAGTCATCATGTTTTATTTAAAGCTGACAAAGAGGGTTAGTGTGTACCAGTATGTTTTTCTATCCTATATCCTTTAAGCAGGAAATCAAAATTCTTCTGACAAGGAGTTGTCAGAACCCAGACCAGGGCAAGTGTCCCTTAGAAAAGAGACTCAGGAGGAAGAGGATGACTTCCTGGTAACAGAAGTGGGAATTGTTGTGCTGTACTGGAAAAGAGCATGCATCTTGGAGACAGAGATATCTGTGTTCAAATCCCAGTTCTGCCTCCTGAGAACAGTGTGTACTTGGGTCGTGGCTTAGTAAACAGGTATCATGATATTACTTTGCCTGGTTTTGGCAAGAGTTGAAGAAAATACATATAAAACACTTAATATCATCCTTGAGAACTTTGTGTTGTTTTGTTTTAAACTGTAGATAATCATCCACTATGTCACAGTCCTACCCAGAGATGGATAAACACCTTTCTGAGGCTGAGAGAAAGCCTTTGTCTTCCTAGAATTCAGAATCCTAATTCAGGCAACTTCTTCTTTTTATCACTTATTCTCTTTCATATAGTGGGATACTCCTTTTTCTCTTTTATAGCAGCTTTACCCATATATTTCTCAAGCTTTTCTTTACCTATCTACACTGCTTGTTTGTCAAATTCAACAATGTTGACCATTCCCCAGTCAAGCTGCCATTTGGATTAAAGTCAGGGTTTCTGAATGTTTTCTACCAAGTTGCAATGTATATGAAAATGACAGAAATCAGGGGAAGTGACTTTTGAGGATTCAATTTTTCCTTCTTTGTAATCCCTGAAAAGAAAATTGTAGTTAATTGTGAATGTGCCTGCTAAATGCTAACGTACTGCATGAAAATGGAAAGGATTGAAAGTGCCTGAGAAACAATAAATCTAAATACATTGGTTTTAGTCAAATGAACATTTTTTATTGCATCTAAAAAAACAGTCCTTTATTGTTCAGAGCAAGATGAGTCTTACACTCTTTTCTTCAATAATATTTTATCAGATCAACATAGAGAAAAAATTATGGAATCATAAAATAAGTAAAAAAAATTGATAACAAAAAATCATGTTAAGATGTTGTTTGTTTGTGACATGTGACATGTGAAGAAATATAGTATTTGACTAGGAAGGGTAACTATGAAGCACTTTCAGTTATTGAATGATCAGAATTTCATTTTTGTAAACAAGTTTCCTGATGCTTGTATATTCTTTGACTACCTTAGTTGGTTAAAAAGTGGACAATTCTGAGTTTAAAGGCTACCTAGAAAAGTTAAACTACATTATTTACCTCCCAATTTTTACTTACAGAGATCTTTAGCACAAAAGGCAATAAATTCCAGCCATTTTTCTTTTATCTGGGTAGAAGGAGAAAAAAAAGATAATTGAAATATTATCAAGTTTCTTTCTTTTTTATTTTTCAATTATTGCCCATTGAATTAGGCCGGCACCTTACACTATAATTTATCTAAAATAAAAAGACCTATGTGTTACATTTGTTTAAAGAAACTCCTCTTTATCTTAGAGAGATACAAGTATACAAAGTTTAATTGAATATGGCTGGAACTGGAAAGTTCATGGAATTAATCAATTAACTCAGAAATATGTGTTGAGCTCCTACTAGGTACACAGCACTGTGTCTGGCCCTATCCAGTCAGCCACCAATATTTTGTATTTAGCTAATCTTGTATAAACACTCCTGGCAAACTGAATAAATGATCTTTTGTTCTTTCCTCCGTCCTTGTGTTTCCCTTATTTTCTTTATTTAAAAGATTAACAGGATTTTATTTATAGATGAGAAAATCTCAATGTGTATGTGATGTTCTCTTATTACTATAGTCCCTTTATTTACTTGATTTTATCACTCTTTAGGTTGTTGAACTGGAGTTGCATTCATTTAACATATATTAAGCATCTACTGTGTGCCAAATCTTGTAGTGGACATTGGAAATACAAAGATGGACTACATATCTCCCTAGCCCTGAAAGAAGTCTGTCTAGTGGGAGGTCAGAGAAGAAAACAGGAAGTTCTGAGCCAGGTTTAGGATGCCCTGGGTGCCTGCAGAGAGTCAAAGGAGGCTTCCTGATGCCACTGCTGTTTAACTTGAATCTGATAGAATTAGCTAAGCAGAGAGGGAAGGGAAGATGTGCTAGGGAGATGGAAATCTGTGTGATTTCCATCTGGTAAATAGCAAAGAGTTTGATATAACTAGAGCAGAAGAGATTCATGGAGATTTAAAGTGAGCAGAAGTAAAAATAAGAGAAAAACATGGAGACAAGTGAGTTCAGTATCCAAAGGTAATTGCAAGAGTGAGAACAATTTTCTTTATGTAGCTTGCCTTCCAGTCATAAGACCTCAGACTCTTCAACCCATCCAGACAGTGGGCATGTGAGGCTCTGGATGGGACCTGATATAGCAATCAGTCATCTTTGTTGAAATTACACTGAGGCATGGCTCTAAATTCTGACTGACCCTGAATGAGCATGATTTCTACAGCTGTGCTTAGAATGGGTCATCAGAAAAACGCAGGTGGGTAGAGAAAATGTGGTGATACAGATGATACATAAGTGGCATAGACAAAGGAAAGCTCTACCTTGAACCAAAGATTGGCCCCTGGAACTGTGCAAACCAGGCAGCACTGCAGTGTGGCTCTTGGCACTCAGCTAATACTATATTGATGACACATTCACATGGTCATCTGACTATGAGGCTGTCTCTTTAAATGGTGAAGAAAGGGAAGTAAATGTGTAAAGATATAGACATCATGATTTAAAAACACAAGGAATTAACTTACCCAAAGGTTTCACGGCTTCCGGTTTGTTAATCTCTAGATGGAAAGGTAAATGATGAAACCGAGACCTACTGAGTTAACTGCCCAGCGTCTCAGCCATATGCCTTATTCCTCTTATATGCATCTCCACTCCCACACCATCCCCATCTGCCTTTATCCTTTAGTGCCTAGAATAGCACTTGGCACATGGTAGTTCCTCATCAAAAGTTCATTGAGTGAAAGAACCGACACCTACCACTGACAGAGTGCTATTTATACTGTTCTGTCTTCTCTGTTAGGAGCTTCCTACTATGTTCTTCAAAATGGGCATTCCACAGCAGCATGCCTTGCTCCATATGGAACACTTCTCTCTTAACAAGGCTTATGACTGGGCAGACTGTGCGAACACCCATAGTTGGCCTTTTCTGCCTCTCATCCAGGAGAATGGCTTGCCATGGAAAACCATAGGTGACTTTTGCCATCTCAGGAGAATTACTCACGATAAGACACTTGAAGAACAAAACATTTTTGGCTCCTTAATGTTGATGCTAGTTTTGGATTGTTAACAAAGGCTTTGTCAAAAGATTTGTTAGATTAACTGAGCACACAGGTTGTTCAGTCAATACTGTTTGACTGGCCTGTGATAACAGCAGAGGTGCCTGAAATGAGGAATTGGTTGTGGAGAAGGAGTTGTCATGACCCAGAAGGCCACATGTGCATTTCCAGTTCATTCACTCAGCTGACATTTTTTGAGCACTTATAGTGGGATTTGGGAATGCACTTTACTGAGGCTCCATCCCTTCCCTCGATGAACAAATAATTTTAACCCAGTGCACTAAGTGTTCTTATCAAAGTGAGTTCATGAGAAAGTGGAGACACAGAATCACTGCTAGGAGTTGAGAATCTGATGGTGACTCTCTTACAATGTTCCCTCAGGAGAAAATGTTCAATAGGCACATATCTCTTTAGAATCCTCCATATCTGCAGAGAATTTTGCATTCTCATTGCAAGAGTAGTTCTCTTTCCTTCCTTCTTTCTTCTTTCCCTCCTCGCTTTTTCTCCAAACCAAACCTAAGCAAGTCTGCATTATCCAGAGGCAGCTGGTGCTACAATGTGGGAATGTTAAATGTTTAACATCTTGTCACTTGCAAAACTGATGGAGTCATCCTTTTTGTTTCAGAGTTTCATGTTTAGGGTTTGAAGAGCTAGATTGATGAGCATTACCAGAGAGAAATATTTTTTGAGAAGTAAGTGAAGCTGATGACACGTTACTTTACAGTTTAGTGAAATTCAGCAAATCTAATTCTATTATCCTGTCAAAGTTTCGCAAAAGGGAGACCTGAAAGCATATTTAAGATGAATCTTTAAAGATTTCAGAAGCCCCAACCACATCTTCAAAAGTCATATGCATCTGGTGCTGACAGACCTTTGTTTTTTTATACACAACGGGAAAGAAATAATCTTCCAAGAACTAATTAAGTTTAAATAAAGTTATCTTGGTGATGCAGTGCCTGCCTCTTCTCCCTTGAAAAGAATATTAAGCAGAAACCATAACCATGTTTTTAAATTCAAAGGCTTTTCAAAGTTTACATAGCCAGATTTACCCACGCACACCAAAATAGAAGCTTCCTTTATGAATCATAGAGCAGAGTTCTGAAATGCAGATGTTTTTGAACGTGTAAAGCCAGATCATTTACGCACTTGTTTATTTTCATGATCAAGTATGAGATGTGGTCTAATAGATGCATTCTTACCAAAATGTCAGGAGCAATCCTTTTAAAACACTTTCCCACAACTCCAAGTTTTCACTTGAGGTTCCCAAGCCAACAGACTGAAGAGGTTCATGATGCTTTTTTTGCAGTTGGTGGGACTATGTATATACCTGTACTGAAATGTTCTTATTAAGTCCAAGAGAAGCGCTGATGTGAATGTTCATTTCAATGGTTTTTTTCTCTGCTATTTAATAATCATTCGTTGAAGAAGGAAATTCTTAATAGTATTTGTTGAGAACTTACTATGTACTGTACAATATCTAATTTAATATTTCTAGCTGGTAGGAATTTAATATTCCTACAAGGTAGATATTATCTGCATTTTGAAAATGACAAAACTTGTCAAAACAGTTAGGAAATATTCTCTGAGGTAGTAAGTAGAGAAGGCGGGGCTGACTCCAATATTACTAACACCAAAGTTCATGTGCTCTTTGCAGGACAGCATAAGAAATTCAGTTTGGAAGTCATAATGAAACAAAGTCAAGGCTGTGGTAAAATGTGAGAGGATGTTATGTATTATGTATATGTGTTACTCAGAAAGGTATGTTGAAGTCCTATCCCCCATACCTCAAAGTGTGACCTTATTTTGAAATAGGGTTGTTGCAGATGTAATAAGTTAAGATGAGGTCATATTGGAGTAAGGCGGGTCCTTAATCCAATATGACTTCTGTTCTTGTAAGAAGAGAGGGACACACCAGAGAATTCTGTGTGAAGATGATGGAGGCAGAGCTAATGCATCTACAAGCCAGGATCATTAAGAGACAGGCATAAAACAGATTCTGCTTCAGAGCCCTCAGAAGGAAGCAATCATGCCAACATCTTGATTTTGGACTTTCAGCCTCCAGAACTGTGAGCAAATAACTTTCTGTTGTTTTAAGCCTCCCGGTTTGTGTAACATTGTTACAGTGGCCCTGGGGAACCAACACAGTGGGTAATAGAGCTTTATAGAGCCCAGGAAGAAGACAAGCCCACGACTTCATGTTAGGCTGGTGACCAGTGTGAGGAGTAATAGTCACTGGTTATTTTTCCTTCATCATTTGTGGTTGTACAGAAAACCCACACCTAACCTATTTGAAAGACATAATTTTGGTGTCTTCTCAGAAAAAAAAAATACATATACATATGACTAACCAAAGTTACAGTTAAATTCTAACATTTTATTATGCCCATACGTGTCACAAGGACACTGGGAGATGATGTGCTCTTTAACTGAGGTTTTGCTGGTGTCTCTATGATGGTTGCTGTTGGCAACCAGTCCTGTAAGAGGAACAGTGAAGACCTAATTAGGGCAAGAGTCAGGAAAAGATTGCAGGTAATGGAGGTCAAACACAACCAAGATTGGGCAGGTGACTGACACCCGATGTAGTCAAACTAAGGGGATCAAGGTTTGAGGCAGGCGAGACAACAGGTGAAGGCTGAAGACTGAACACTGATGGAAATAATTAAAGGCTGGATCTGACAAGGACATCTGAGCTAGGTCAAACAATAAGTATGATAGAATCTATGGTAAGTCTGAGGTTTTCATCTTCAGAAACCTAGTCTTCCTCAATTGACTCTTTCTTTAAACTGGAGATCTTCTGTTGTTAGAAGGACTATGCTAACTCATGCCAGCCTAAAGCCCTGTGGAGCCAGTTTACCTCCCTTATTCCCTCAGGAGGCTGATCTGACTCAGTTGAGAAGGAGGAACTCGCCTTTACAGAGAATGTAGATGAGGAGTATCACTGATGTCTTTAGAAACCTCAGTGGAGTGCAAGCAGATATCTACTTATTCACTGATGAAGTTTTACTCTGGGGATCTTCAGGCTGAAACTGGGTTGAGAATGGGAATCTGAAGTGCAAATCATGCATATTTGTAATTTCTTCTGATGATAACTTTGGTATTTCAAGATTTTTAAAAATCTGGCCGATTCTTTCCATTCCGAAATTTTCATTAACAAGAAAAAGATTAGCTAATATTAAAGGCTAGGCTGCTACCATTCCATTCTCTCATTTGTTCAAATAGGATTTACTAAAATAGGGAGAGGTTTCCACATTTAGATATTTTTCTAAATGCTGGAAATAAATGCAAAAATAAGAAATGATTCTTGACTTAAGATGATAATGGTCTAGTCAGGAAGGCATTATCAGATCTGTACAATACAGTGCAATAATTGCCTATAATCTAGATTCTAGAGAGCGAGTCCTTCTCCTGTAGAGCTTAATATGTGAAGGAAACTGTGGGAAAGAAGTTCATCAGGGGTTAAGGCTGTATATAGGTGGAGCCTATATAAGGTAGAAAGCAACCGGTGATGAGGCTGGAGAAGTAGACCCAGGTCTGAAGGGATATTTGCCATTGGACCTCAGCAGTAGGTGGCAGAGTCAGTCTTGTTTTATAGGAAGGTCATTTCCACAGCTTCACTGTGGCCTGGAAAGGGGAATAAGCTGCCTAGTGGCAGAAGAAATCGATTATAATATTGTCAGCATCAGGCTTTAGTTACTCTTACTAGGTTTAAAAGAGGAATGACAAATCATGGGGAGTATTACAGGTGTCAAATGGTAACATAGTATCTATTTCATGTATGAAGATGCATCACATGTTCCCCATCATTAATTCAAACCTTTTATTTCCTCAGTTATTTTTATAATATTTATAGTAATAAATATTATATGTAACATAATTTAGTAATAATACT
>NW_006441955.1:21886344-21899267 GCF_000325575.1 Pteropus alecto
TTTCCCTAACCCTTATTATGACAAGTTAAGGCAGCTTATTTCTGGGATTTTCCAGTGTTAGAATATTCTACATAGACGATATGTCCTTATCGACAATTTTCATAAATGATCTCAGTAATTGTTAACTACACGATAGACAATATTTTCTCTAGCAGCCTCTCTCCAAATGTGACAGAAGTCTAAAAGAAATATTTACAGTGCATGTTCCCATGAGCAGATTTACGAGGAAACACTGATAACAATTCAAAACAAAACAGAAACATCATTGTTCCCAGCTCGCTCAGTTCATGGAGATTATTCACAGCTTGTCCCCATTTCGGCAGATGTGACTCATTATTATGTATCACAGGACTCATTCGCAACACCTGTGGGCACTTTCTATGTGCAGTGAATCTGTAGGAGTAATTCTTTTAAAGGAGGTTAATAACATTAATCCCATTTCACAGATGGGAATAAAAGCAACTGGTTTATCATATTTTCTCAGGTCAGATAGTAAATCAATGCCTTATTAACATTCATTAGAATTTTCACTCCATTCATTTCAAACTAAGCTCCTTCCCTGAGGCACTTAATTAGTGTCGAGAATTTTCTGGCATTTGCTGCTCACTGATTCATATGTCAAACAGTCGAGCCCGTGTATGAGAAAGGCTATGTTAGTACTGGTACAAGATCTGCCAGGAATGGTGAGTGGGTCAAATGAGCCAGGCTGTGGAAAGTAGTTTAGGATCAGTGTAGGAGTAGCCCATAATAACAATAGTGATATTTATGGAGGAATCCATGTGTGCAGGCCCCGTGTTAAGCATTATATATGATCTGCTGTTTATAACTCGTAGAAGCTATCTCAATTAGACCCCACTTTTACAGTGAGGAAACTGAGGCTTAGAGAATGACTTGTATAAAGAATATAGCTAGTAAGCAGAAAACAGATTTGAGGCTAGACCATCCAAAGCCAGAGTTCATGGTCTTAGTCACTAAGCCAGTGATTCTCAATTTTAGTATCTGTCAGAATCATCTGGAAGTCTTCTTAAAGCACTGATTGCTGAGCCCACTCCCAGAGTTTCTAATTAGGTAAGTGTGATGCAGGATCGAAAATTTGCATTTCTAACCAGTTCCCAGGGGATGCTGAGGTTGATGGTCCAGATACCAAATTTTGAGAACCATTGCTCTAAGTAATACTTAATATAATCATCTTTGACTGTGTTCAGCACACAGCAGGAAGCCATTCAAAGTTTTTGAACAAGCGGTGACCTGGCCAGGTTCTGCTTTTAAAAGATTAATCTGGCAGCTGTGTATAGGGCACTAAAGGACAGATGGCAGAGCAGGAGGTTCCCAGCTAAGGCAGTAGAAACAGAGAGACGGTAATAGATGTTGAGAAATATTGGCCCATTGGAATGGAGTGAGAGGATTTGCTGGCTGATTGAGGAGAAAGGGGTCATCAAAGGTGACCCTCTCCTTTTTGGTCAGGGTGACTAGAAGAATTGTTGAGCCATTAATAGAAACTGAGAGGACAGGAAGGAAATCTACCTTCTTGTGTATTTCATTTCCTGTTTCCACACAGCTCTGTACCATTCACTCCCTTTAATTTATTGTTTTTATTTATGAGAGTTTCCACAGCATTTTCCTTCTTCCTCTTTACCTTTGGCACCCATGTATCCAAAGAGCAGCTATAGACTCCTGTTCTCTTCTGAGATGATGTTCTTATTTCCAGAGGACGTCTGATTCTTCCATTCCCCCCATCAACTCCTTCTCAGCATGGCAGTGTATATAGCTCACGCTCTGATCAAGGATCTTAGCGGATTCTACTCATGACTGTGGTTTCTGTGTTTTACCTGAAGCCTTCCTGGGGAACATACTATCAATGATAGAGGCCTCATAATCCATCATAAACAGTGTTTAAAATAATATCTGTTTTTTAAGTTCAAAATTACTGTATTGGGGGGGGGTCTCACGTTTAGCTTTTATGTGATTTCTTTTCCCTAAGTATAGAATGTGTTTTTAAAATACCATTTACAAATATGCATCCTCGAGGGAGTATTTAGTCTTCGATTTAAAACAAATTGCCTTACCTTAAAAGTACGATATTTAAAAGTCCTTAAATTGATTTTCCTAAACTAAAATAATAGAGAAGTTAGAATAAAGGAGAAAAAACTTCTGAGAATCTCTTTATAAAATAAATGATTTCACAAAACAATCCCACAGAATGTATCTTTAAATTAGATTTTCTACATGGAATTTTCCTGAAGTTAAGGCAGGTATCCATAATGAGGATATATTATAGCTGAGATAAACCAAAGGTTAACGTTTATAATGTTCACTATTCTATTGTGAAATGTTTGTTACCTATGCTTGGATTATGAAGGCTAATTTATTTTTTCCAAAAATTAACTGAACTAGGATCTCTAATGAGAAAATGTAACTGCATGATATTTAAATATACCTACAGAATTCATGTGACCTCTCATGATTGCAACCAACTTTCTCAGCTCCTTCAAATCTCTCTAAAACTTTATGAATCCTCTTCAGTTAACCTTCAGATAAAGAAATAGTGTCGATCCTTTCTGAGGCTGGCACCTCCCTTTCTCCCAGGCCTTGCACCATCCACCCATGTCATTGTCACCTCCTCTGCCTCTGGCTCTTTCTCCCTCAATCTCTGTCTCCTTCAACCTTCTCTTTCATTCTTGTACTCTGAAATAAAATTTATGTCTCACAACTTTAAAAAAACAAGTTTATTGTTCTGCCTTCATTTTTAATATACTGATAGCAAAAGAGAGGGAGGATAGAAGAGAGCCTTGAAACATATTAAGTAAATGGGTCTTGGTTCACTTGGTAGTGAGGAAATGCTATAATGTCCTCTCTACTAGAGACCGCATCCAAGACAAATCAGGAACCTGCATTCTATATCAAGACGCCACACTTCTGATCACCCACAGCCTTGGCCTCAGTGCACTGCCTCCTTTTGCCCATTCAGTCACCATGTACAACTTCCTAAGTTAATCATTGACTTCAAGACTCAAATGTCCTAGTATTGTCTATTTGTTATTCTTTTTTCAAATACAAAGGAAGCCTCCTCCTTCTGAGGCCGGTGCCTTTGAGAGCTGCAGCCAGTGCTTGGGCTATGGACTGGAAAGTATGTTGGTTCAGAGTTCTCTCCAAGTTGTAACGTGTCTAAGCAGTTGGGTTCAGGGGGACTTGAAGTCGGGCTAACAAAAGGCAGAGAAGCCCCTCACTAAACTTAGACCTGGAAGTTCCATGTGTCGCTGATTCATCATGGGGAGTTTACTTGAGGTTTTAATTCGCTCACTTGTGAATTGTGGTGACATGAGAGCAGAGGTAAAGAGAATCTTGAACAGTCTGTAGCGGTGTAAGGATGCTGTCTACGAGAGCACAGATCCCCTTTCTCTGAGCTCTGGATGCCCTGACTTGACAGTGTTCTTACAGATATTTTTCCTTGGGGCAACAGCTCAACCCCCAGCTTTAACTTCAGAACATTTTTAGAAAATGTCCTTTCTCTGTTACCATAGGGATTTGCAGAGGTGAAATTATGATCTATGTGGAGATTGTATACAGTGGTGATTAAGAGCACGCTTTCCCAGCTGGACTGGCTGGGTTCACATTCTGACCTTGTCATTTTCTATCTGTGATGTTGGCCAAGCTAATTAACCTCTATTTGCTTACTCATCTATATAATGGGGAAAATAATAGTACCTACTTTATGATAATTGTGAGGATTAAATGAAACAATCTATGTAAGTCACTTAAAATAATGTCCGGCATATAGTTACTGCTCAGTAAATGTTAGCTATTATATGAAATATATATTCTACTACAATAAATACCTATCTTATTATACACACATATGTATGTGTGTATATATATATGCACTATATTAAATGTTATTTCCATAATGCCTTTTTAATTTCTTTTTTTCCTTCCTTCTTTCTTTTGGCAAATAATTGATAAGGACTTACTGTATTCTAGGCAGGGGGAATATAGTGATGAGCAAGGTGGACCCACACAGTTGGAGAACAGGCCATTTTAGCAAAGCACAGTACGTTTTATGATACAAGGGGCACAAGATCAAATAAGTAAATTCGTGAATGAATAAATGAGTGAATGAATATTTCTAGCTATTTCTACTTAAATATCAAGTGTTTTGATCCCTGAGAATAAGTAAAACTTTAAATCTGTGCTAGTTTATTCATAATGCCATTGCTGCTGTGAATCATAACCACTCGCCCAGAGTGATTGTGGGTCTGCATCCAACTGTTGTTAATCTTCTAAACAGGTAGCTGGGATCCAGATAGAGCAAAATATCCAGGTGAGGGTGATATATTAATATCCTTCCAAAGATAGACGGCAGGAAGTAATTACTATCTGCCTTAGTTCCTACTCTTCTCACTTTTCCAACTTTCATGCTGAGATTCATTGGCCAGGGATTGTTCTTGTTTTAAAATCTGGTTTAGCTCTAATGGAAACTTAACATAGCAGGTGAAGCATTCAGGCCCATGATGAATCGGGGCCAGATACAAATAGAAGGCAGTAGACTCAAGGGCTTCAAAGAGAGACATTTAGGGCAGTTCTGTGCTTGGAGCTGCTGCTTGCATTTGCTAAGAGCCAGAATCCAAAGGAGGCAGCTGCTGGAAAGGTGCATAAATAAAAGAAGCATGTCCCCAGCCTTCCTATGGGAACCCGCAGCAGCTCGGATTACCCATATTCCCCAGACACAATTTTCTTTCAGCTCGGTGTCTTACATTAAAAGGTAGACCAAAGGGTACACTTCCAGAGTGGTGCTTGGGGGATATTTATAGTGGAAGTTGCATGACTAATTCTCCCAACACAGTATAGAAGGCTTACTCCTGAGGGTATTATATACTTTAAAAGTAGCATGAGAAAGAGAGAGAGAATGTGTCCTTTTCTCATACATTCCAAAAATGTTGCTTTTTTTAGCCGCTATAGTGTGTGTAGTGTGTGTATGTACGTGAGAGACAGAGAGAGAGAGAGAGAGAGAGAGAGAGAGAGAGAAAGAAAGAGAAACCTAAGGAGGCAATCCCAGAATAACATTCATTTTCTGTTTGGAAATTTGACTGTGTGATTCAAATTTGGAATAAAATTGCTATTTTTTACAGATTCAAAACGTGTTGTCTTTTTACCTTGGCTCCTGACTTTTGTGGACACTTTGCTTTTAGAGGGAATTCAAGATTAGATTGTGAACACAGAAAACCCAGAACTGCACGATCCAAAGCTTTAGTAGGTCCATAACCAGAAGCACGAATTTCTAACATCAAGCCCAACTGTCCACTGGAAATTGAAAAATCCAAATCCCTAATGAGAGGGAAGAACCCCATGTGTTACTTCACTCCAGCACATCGCAAGACTTTCTGTAATGCAGCAACACTGGAGAGCAGAAAAACAGTGAGCCCCTGCGTGTGTTTCAATGCTTCTCCTCCCCAGTCCTGGCCAGGTCACTCACCTCAAATAAATTACCTGACCTTTCTGCCCTTTGATTTCTTCTTCTTCTTCTTCATTATCATCATTATCATAATATAATACCTGTCCCACATGGTTGCTGGGAAGATTAAATGAGAAATTAAATTTATATGTGAAATAGATGTTCTAACACTATAATTGTAAAAAGTGCTTTTATAGACATTATCCTGATACTTCTGTGATTTATGGCTTTGTAAAGACACGTATTGTAGAATCGCGTGATACTTGTGTCTTGCTATATTCTCTAGGTCACATGTCTAAGAGAACAGACAATTCTCCCCAGACAAAGCACAGTCCCAAAGGCATGGGTGAATGTGGAGTTCTTGCTTTCACTAGAAAAGTGTTTTTGCAAAACTTTGATGTTTGGCAAGAGCCCAATCGTGGCCAGCCACAAACACAGTCAACTAATTTTTGCTGCAGTGTCCGCAAAGATTCCAGCAAATTCTTCCATGTGAAAAGTGTTTGAAACATACAGTGACTTTGTGGCGGTTGGCACCAGATAGTGTTTGGAAGTAGTCAGAAAAGCCTGTTGGTTATTTTAGCAGATGACCTCTGCCGCATTCACCTGGTATGGAAACCTGCAGAGGGCCTGCCCTAAGTAGAGTGGGATTGGCTTTTCCAGCAAGGAGGTACAGGTCCTCTATACCTGGCACTGTGTGGACTCCATGGCTACTGCCTAGTCCCACTGGCTGTGGCCAGACCTGGGGCAGGCCCAACTAGTGAATCACTATGGGGCCTCCCCAAAGTCCCTCCTGTTCAAAATTTGTACAAGAAAATACATTAGCAAAAAAAGCCACGTAAATCACATAAATCTTTACAAAAAGAAACTCATAAAAGATCTTCCATTTTTCTCAGTTCTTGGGGTATGGGAATTTTTTAATTCAATTAATTCATTTATTGAGGAAATGATTATCTAGGGCTTACATTTCTGGGCTCTGTAATACAGCAGCAAATAAAACAAAATAATCCCTTTCCTCATGGAGCTTTTGTTCTACCGTGGGAGGAGAGTGATGGACTTTTTTAAATAATAAATTATATAGTATATTAAAGCAGGGATGGGGGACAGGGAGTACAGAAAGAGATGTGGTTTGCCATTTTAAACAAGATGGTCAGAGAAGGCTTCACCCAGAAGTCTGAGCAAAGATGTGAACGGAGTGAGGAAGAAAACCTCAGGCCCCCGAGGAAGAGCATTCTAGATTGTGGGAAGAGTAAGTACAAATTCCCTGAGGTGAGATCATGTCTGTGAGTTTAGGGAACAATCAGGAGGCCACAAGGAGAAAATAATAGTAGAGAAGAGTAATAAGGGACAAAGTAGAGAAGCCAGCGGTGTGGGTGGATCATGACGGAGGTGCAGGCTACTGGGAGGGCTTGGGCATTTACCAAGATTGAGATGCTGCTGCAAGGATTTGAGCAGAGAAGTGACATGATTAGGCTGCTTTTTAAAAGATTACTCTACTCGGGGTACTTTATTGCACTGAGAGGAAAGATGGACAATTAGTTTGCTTTTTAAACCTACTTTCCTCTCATTCAATTACTTAATAAGTATTTTATTTAGCACGGGCTATGGGCTAGGCACTAGGGGAGACAACAAGTGAAAAAAGTAATGATCAACGATGTAACCAAGAACATATTAAAGAGGGCAATGAACCAAGCGTTGGGGAGAAGGAAGCCATGGCAGGCAAGATGAGTGGCATTATCCAGTGGAAGAAGAGAAGGGAAGAATGCTATAGGCAGAAATGGTAATGAGAATAATATGTGTCAGGGATTCTCCTATACACTTTACATGTGTATCATTATATAATCCACACAAAAATCCTACATATATGATAGGTACTATTATTGTCCTTCACTGTACAGAAAAAGAAAGTGAGGCACAGGAAAATTAAGTAACTTGGTCAAAAGCCATAAGTAGGCAGTACAGGTGCCAGGACTGGAAACTTGACTCTATCTGACTCAGTCTTTGTGCTGTTAACCACTTGGCAAACTTGAACAGAGGACCGGGCTAAGAGATGAGGCTGGAGAAATGACTAGGAGATCAGTTTTACCGAATTCATTTTTTAAATATGCATTGAGAACATACTCTGTGCCAGGCTCCAAATGCCAGGGCTATAGAGATAAGTAACAAAGTGTGGCTCCCGTTATGAAGGAGTGTGCAGTCTGGCATGCGCATATCAAGGCTTAATAAATACCAGTACAGAAATTACCATGGAGGTCTCCCTGTGCAGAAGGCTTGGAGCACTTCTTACAGAATCCACAGTCATATTCCGGCCAATGCAGAAGGCGCATGCACTGGTCGGCTCAGCAGGCAACATCAATCCCTGGGTTGCCACGGGATTCAAAGAATCGCACACATATCACACCAGAGTCGGGTAAGAGCCTCCACACTACTGGCAGGAGAAGAGTTTTTCCATGAGAACAAGGCGCCCTAGCAACATAATACCATTTTGCTATTCAGGGTCTGACAGCAAAGAATACACAGAGGAGAAGAAAGCTCTGGTGTTGTGTGATGAAGCAAAAGGTCCCAGAGGTTTTGCATACATTCACTTAAAACAAACAAACAAAAAAAATTGCTTGTAATTCATAACCTCCTTAGGGTGTTTCAAATGGTTTGTGAAGATCAATGTTCTGCATGTTTAAAGAGTTTAGGGAGTTTTAAATCTTTCCATTCAGACTGGCCTGTCATAAAGAACAAAGGAACGTGGAATTTCTTGCTGGGACCTGAATTCATACAATGGAGCTTAGAGATGTAATATCCACAAAGATGGTCTTTGAACTTTTCTCAGTCTGAAAGTGGAAATGAATATGGACTGCTCTATAGGTGCCCATCTAGTTGCCACTTTTATCTTCCATCAATACAATTGCTTTTGTGATTTTTGTTTATGTACCACTCAGTGGCCATTATTCTAAAGCGGTGATTAAAAGCTTGGGCTCAGAAGGACCTGGGTTCAAATTCAAGTTCTACCATGTATAAGCCATGTGACCTTGGGCAAGTTAGTTGAGTTCTCCAAGCCTCAAATGTGTCATCAACAGGATGAAATTAAGAATATCACCTTCTTTATAGCGTTGCAATGAGGGTTAAGTGAGAATACAATTTGTACATGTCTAATATATAGTAAACACTGAATAAATGTAAACTAGATATTTTTTCTGTTTTGCCATTAGCTCATGTATTTTGGTCTTTATTATTCAACTTCTAGGAGAAACCATTAAAATGAAAGATGAGTGGAGATCCTATTTCCATTGAGATAGAATCGTTTGGCCCAAAGGTGGAAGGAAGCTTAGGGGAGCAACCTATATTGGGTTTTTCTATTGCTCTAAAGGAGAAGTTGATAAACTATGGCCCACAGGCCATGTTCAACTCCCTGCTCGTTTTTGGAAAGTTTTAGTGGAACACGGCCCCACTCATTTGTTTACCTATTGTCTATGTCTGCTTTTGTGCTACAACAATAGCATTGAATAGTTAAAACAGGGACCATATGACCCCTGAAGCCTAAAATATTTACTATCTGGCCTTTTACAGAAAAAATTTTCTGACCCCTGCTCTAGTAATATAAAAATCCATTCTTTACAAGTCTGAAATGGCATTCATTGGAAACTCGTCTCCCCACGGAGAAATATAAAGGCTCCCCTCAAGAAGTCAACACATTTACTTTGACTAGCCAAACTCTGGGGGAGCTGTGTGAGGCCCCAGGGGAAATGAAGACTATAAGGCAGGGTCCCTCCCGAGAGTCCAGTTGTAGATTAGATGAATATGCAATATGAGACAAGTTCTGTGCCAATGACGAGAGCAGATGGCTGGGGCAGCACTAAGGCCACTGTGGTTCCTTCTCCTTTTCCAAAAATTTATCATCTCTATCACAGAAGAGCTGAAGTTTGAACAGAAACTGTCTACTGCTTTGTTTCACTTTCCTATCTGTAAGACTGCACAGAGAACCACTGAATGGATGATGATCGCTATAACGAAGAATCATTCTTAGATTTCTCTGGCAATGATATGGAAGGGTAGAATGGGCTAGACAGGGAATACGAATAGGTCACTCCTCTTATACACGTAACAGTCGGGGATACAGCTTGTTCTTGAGAGTGGCTAAAGAAATGGAAGGAAGTTGACCAATGAATCAGAGATAAACAAAGATAAACATGAGTAAAGTTTCAAAGGAGGAATCATCATTCATTTATTTGGTCACTCTTTAATATATATTTATTGGGTGCCTCATACATGACAATTAGTTTAAAGCATGAGTGATCAAGACAATAGTACATGAGACAGATAAGTTCTTGTTGTCATGCAACTTACATTCTAGTCAGAGGAGGCAAGCCATCTTAATTTGAGTACCTCCAAAAACAGACCATGACACAAGGATTTGAGTGTAAATTTGCTTTTCTGGGATGTGATCTCAAGAAGGAAAGTAAATAAAGGGTGGGTTAATAAGTAAGTCACGGCTGTGGGCAACTGAAGCTTAATCCAGTTTGGTAAGCTCTGTGGGTATAGAACATGCCTTAGAATTTTTGAAGGAGCTTTAGTCCACCCACCCTCCCTTCTTTAGGGACAGAGACACGGGAGACTATGAGCATAGATAGAAACCTCTGAAGATGACTTCTCAAAGAGGTCAGTTCTATAAACACTATAGAACTGTAGTCAGAGGTTTCCACAGAGGTTTGCAGATATCCAGCCAAGGTTCTGTAGGTCAGTACTATATCTGCCTATACAGGGGACAAACAATGAATAAATATACAAGAAAACTGAAGTGGTGCTAAGTACTATGCAGACAATTTAAAACACATTGATGGGATAAAGAGTGGAAAGCTAGTTTAGAAGGTGTGGTTAGAATGCCCAAAACAAGGAAGACCCTGGAAAGCAGCATTCAGCACAACTAAAAAACCAGTGTAGAGTTCATATGGCAGGAACAAAGAGGAGAAATAGAAGGCCTCTGTGATGGACAGAGTGTAGGAGGCAGGAAGAGAGTGGTGCAGGATAAAGGCCCAGGTAGGTAGGTAAAAAGCCAGACCATGATGCCTTTCTCAGCCAGTTCAGGGCATTAGGATGTTGTTCTATGCATGTTTGGTAGGCACTGAGGGATTTTGAGCAGGGACATGACATGATCCAATTGATGTTTTTAAAAGTTCATCCTTGTTGCTTACTCTTTTCTTTTCCCTTCCTAAATAGTTTAGTCCAAACACCGTTAGACAGGGATGAGCAAGGTCAACTTCTCCACGGGGTGTGGAATAGGATTTCTGACTCTAAATCTGGCACAGAGCATTTCCATGTGGATGACGAGAGTGATGGCTGGCAGCTGCCTGGCATGAAGTGTCAGAGCCAGAGCTGGAGGAGGAAAGGGTTTCCACAGAGGTTTGCAGATGCCCAGCCAAGGTTCTAGAGCCCAGGTACAGTGAGGAAAGCATCTATATGGGAGAGCAATCTGGCATGGGAGGGCATCTGTGAGTGGGGGCGGTGAAGTAGTGACCCCACATGGGGTGTGAGAGCCCCAGCACAGTGTGAAGTATGTTCATTCAGAGAGGTGGCCCACTGTGTTTCCATGCAGATCGAGAAGGGTGTCTCCACAGGAATGTGTCTAATGTGGAGAAGTTGGAGTATGAGGGTGGTGGAGAACATATAAGTATGGGTGGGCAGCCCAGTGCAAGCTATTAGAACTTGAGGAGGATGAGGAGGGCATCGCACGGGACACAGCTGAGTGCTGAGTGCTGGAGTCCAAGGTAGATGAGGAGGTCACCCACTTGGGGAAAGGGGATGGGTAATATCCCAGAGCAGAGTGTCAGAACCCAAGAGAGTAAGGAGGGCATCAACATAGAATAAACAATGGGTATGGGATGTTGGAGCCCAAGTGGGCTAAAGGAGGTGTCCCTGTGTGTGTTGAGGGGTGGGGGTGCCATAGCAACCAGAGATTTGTACGTTCAGGGGCACTGATCAAATAAGTAAATATATGAAAGATAATGGGAACCAAGTGTCTCACCGTCAGAGAAGGGCATTATAGATACGGAAAGGGAGAAAACTAGAATGGACTCTGTGATATCAGATTGGAATTGGAGATCTAGGTATGAATCTATGATTTATGAAGGGAGGGGAGAGAGACCTAAATGTGTTTACACATGTATTTTTATACATGCATGTTGTCTAGTTTGCCTACTCAATGAGAGGGCCTGGGAGCAGCAACACTTGAGTTACAAAGAGCAAACCAAGCACCTAAATTTTGATTTCTAAATTCTCCACTAAAAGGAAACAGAGTACTTTGAAGAAATGGCAGATTTCAAGGCCGGGACAAGGAATGTACCAAACAAGCCTGGAATGTCTCATGAGAGAAAGTAAAAAGGTACCCAGAGAAAGATGGGTATATCTCAAAGGGACGATTTGAAGGGGCCCCTGTTTACCAACTATGAGATAATTTGAGCATCAATGTAAATAATGACAGTAATATTACAATCCATTAAATTAAAAAGTCACTTTAAATTTGTACATCTATAAATATATGAAGACATTGAAATCTGGTTGAGATGTGAAATGTTTATATGATTTCAAAGTACATCCTTACAAAATATTTATTAATTACAAAAAGAAAAAGAATAATTTTGTAGTAGAAATCCCTGTCAGACACTACCTTAATCAAGTGATCAAAATTAACAACACAGTAATGGGACAAATCAAAATATGATGGCATATAACACAGCAGCACTTCGGTGATACTCCTTACCAAAGATGTGTATCTTAATTCAATCATTAGTAAGCCTCATATAAAACCAAATTGAAGGACATTCTGCAAAATAACTGCCTTGTCATCTTCAAAAATGTCAAGGTCATGAAATTCAAGTAGACACAAAGAAACTATTCCAGATTTAAGAAGATTAAAGAAACAATAACTAAGTGCAGTGTGTGATTCTGAATTGGATCTTTTTAGCTAAAAAGAACATTATTGAGCTAATTGTCAAAACTTGAATGGAGGCTTAGAGTAGATGGTGCAATCAAATGGTTATATTGCAGGATTGTTTTTATTTTAGGAACATGCTAAAGTATTTGGGAGATGATGGGCATCAGATTGGCAACTTCTTCTCAAATGGTTCAGGAAAAATAATTTTACCATTATTGCAAACTTTATTTTGAGATTGTTTCAAAATGAAAAGTTTATATGTATATCTTCACTCTAGTCATTTGATTTCCTAGGTCTTTGCACATGTCCCTACCTAACCCTAGTGCTGTCTCCAGAAGCCCCCTCGCCTAAGGAGCCCGTGCTTGTCCTTCATCTCCTCTGTGTTGGGAGGGTGCCCTTTAAAGTATGACTGACTCCCAGGCATTGAAGTTTACCTGTACATGCCTACTTTTCAGTTTACTCCTAAAAATGGAGTCCATGTCCATCACACTCATACCTGTATCCTTAGCACTTAGCATAGCATCTGGCATTGTGCTTGACAACCATGGAGAGAGG
>NW_006441955.1:21899318-21935074 GCF_000325575.1 Pteropus alecto
GAAAGAGACAAAGTTGTAGGTATAAATTTGAAGATTATTTCTGGAGTCAATAGAGCTAAGTGTTCCGGAAAAGCAAGAATTTGGATACTGCCTAGCCTAGGTGTCAACTGTGGCTGTGTGATCCTGGACAAGGCTTAGACTCTCTGAGCCTGGGTTTCCTCATCTGTAAAATGGATTGTTAGGTGGAGAAAATATAATAAAGTTTGTAAGGCACCTAGTAGAGTGCCACTTAGCAGATCCACAGCAAAGTTTAGTTTCCCTTTTCTCCTAACAAATAAGAATAAAATTCGTCAAAGAAGACTAGAAGTTTAGAACTCCAGGTTATATCCTGACTTCATTATAACCTTGATATATGAATTTGAATAAGTTAATTCACCTCCCAAGGCTTTACTTTCCTTCTTGGTAAAATGAGAGATAGGAAAATGGAAGAGTGAAGAGTCAGCTTTTTGACCATTATGGTACCAAGATCTCGGAGCTCTAAAATTTTAAATGCTTTCCTTTATTTGGATGATAATGAGTACAAAAGGTGAAGTATGAAAAAGATTTTGCTATATTTAAAGGATGTGTCTCGGTTTTAACAGTCAAGACATGCAAAGTTCATCTCTTACTAGATCGTATAATTGACTCATTTATACCTGCTCAAAGTATAGGTAAATTGAGAAGTGGTGGTGGTATTAGGTTACTGTTGAGCATATTAATAATTTATGAGCCATCAAGGAATTAACACACACTTCCAGATCTCACTGCATTTTTCCTTATTCATAATTCTTTGCCTAATTGCTTTTTCCTTTAAACTTGGGGGAGTTGAGACTTGGATGTTTGCCTAATGGCTCAAACAGAGCCATGACCCATTGCCAAGTCTTTCAGTCCTTTTATAGTCTGGGGATATTTGCCATTGAAAGAAAGCTGATGGGTTTGATTTTCCTGAAAGAGATATTTTGCACTGACCTCTGACCCTATTAAATACTTTGGCCATTGCCCAGTCATCGTAATGGGAGCAATAAATTTGCTTTAATTTAGGACTTTATCAAGTAGGGAATATTGACAAAAGCAAAATAATGTTTTGAAAAGAGCCAGAATTAAATCATGAACAAATAAATACGTTAAACTTAGCTGGTAAATTAACAAATGCTTATTCATGAGTCTGACTGTACTATTTCGGAGTTGGGCCAAAGGTGATCCCATTTCTAATAGAGTCACATTAGGCCAGAGAAAGACATTGCAAATCATAGAAGGGCATTTATCCCTCTGACAGATTTGTTTTAAATAGATCTATTTGTTTTCAGTTAAATGCCAAAAGGAACAGTCAGATGACTCTAGTAGCCTATTCTCTGGCTAGGCATTCATTTTCCTTGTGTAAACACTTTTATTAGGGATATCAGTGGACTGTTTCTCTACCTTTTCTTTGGATTAGTCCCTCAGATTAGTGTCAAAGGACTGGACTGGAATTCTGGCTGGATGTTATCTGTGTTTCTTTTTGAGTGACAGAAGTGACTCTTAACTTGAATTCCTTCCTCTCAAGGATGGGGGATAAGGGTGCAAATGGCATTGATCCTTGTGCTAATATTCTTATGTAGGTAACATCATTATGACAGATGGCAAAAAGATCCAATAAACCACAAAGCATATTTGCAAAACCGCGAGGGCTTGGAAGATATTGCCGTATGCAAAGTCCAAATGGCTAAATCTTCCAGGTTACAGGTAGCCTGAGGGCATTTTCAGCTGCATAAAAACTAATTGGACCAACCTGAATGGAAGAAACTTTTGCCAGAAGTCTTTAATCACACCAATTTTCTGTTTAACATAGTCAGCTCATGTTTAGGAAGATGAACCCATGCATGCAGTTTAGAAAGCCTTGCATAAGGTTAGAGAGTTGAAGGGAATCATAACCATCTCATTGAGAAGTTTAGTGTGTGTCTCATGTTTTGGTGTCACTGCATGGAGATATGTAAGCCATTGTTGGACAGGGAAAGTATAGTTTTTTAAAAGATCTGATGGAGCAAGACATGAGAAAACTGATTGTGCTTTCTCTATAATGGTGAAGGATATTTCTCTATGAGGAATTTAGTGTTCATCTTTATATGCAAAGGGTCCAGAACTCTGTAACTCATAACTAATTCAGCGAGCTCCCCAAATGGTAACAGACCAACATTTTGACATGTGCTGCTATTAAATGTGATGTGTTTTACAAGAAAGAGCATGGACTGGAAGTTTGGAGACTTTTCATTCAAGTTCTGGCTCTGCCTTTTACTAGCTCTATGAGTTTAAGCCGGTTATTCAAACTTTCTGAGCCTAACTTTCCACCTGCATAAAATGGAAGTAAAATTAATGCCTTCCCAGACGCCTCATTTTTATCTCATAAAGTAAAAATGCTTTAAGCTAATAAATAGAAAAGTATGTGCAAGCTGTAAAGCTCTCTGCAAATCTAAGAAATTATTATCATTATGGTAGAACTTAATGCTCTAGGTCTCTTTATTTTTAATGGTTGTTTTAATTTTATTCTTGCTTTCAAGCCATGGAGGCTATATATATTCGATATAATTCACCAAATCAAAATCCCCAGCTCTGCAAAAGCCACACTTGGAAAAATGTGATAAAAATGGTTCCTTTTTTGGACGGTATGCCCATCTGAAGTCTTCTTTGGAATGTAATTCAGTCAGAAGCAAATATGGCATGAGCAAATATTCTGAGAATTCATCAAATACCATAGCCAAAACCATGATTCATTGCTCCAATACCAAAAGCATTTGGCAGGCTGTATGTTGGAAACCACGGTACTGGCTGCTTTTCAGGCTCTAAATGGGGCCATGTGGACTCATTGTGGCACTGCCTGCTACCACCTTCTGGAGAGACAGCACCAGAACTCCTCGGAGTCTCCTCAGACAGTATTTTCCTTATTTCCTATAGGACCTTGCTTAACAATATATCCTTCTGGATTAATAGATAACATACTGTTTTAGGGGTTTTCCCTATCCCTCAGGCATTGCAGCACGAATATTCTACATTTATCTTATGTAAAAACCCTTGTGAAACAGGTCCAATTTTCCAGTACCAACCTTACACAGCCTGTCACTCAAATCCCTAATAATGGGTTTATGTGAAAGTGATTTCTCCACACTTTCCTTTGCTTCATCTTACATGGCAGTGTGGTTCTTCCTTTGAAATAGGGCACCAAAGGAAATGGTTCCTTCAGGCAAATCGCACAGTTCAGTTACTATTTCAAATGTATATAGACAAAAAGCTACAAACATCACCATGAGTCATATTGGTAATGTATACCCAGGTATGCTATGGCATGTATGTGAAAATCAGGCATTCATCCCTAGCCAGATGTCAGACACTTCAGATAAGGAAGATAAAAATCTTCTAAGTGGGAACTGTGGAATCTCACTAGCCTTTCCAACACATCAAAGCTGTTTTTACAAAGACAACCTGGTTCATGAATACCTTCTAAAGAACCATAAAACATAAGAAATGGGATGTCATGTCACGTGACCTCTAGATGGACACATATCCATCTACAGCACCCAGGGCTACGAGGTGCTCCAGTTACAGCTCAAACACTTGAAGGATGGGACGGTACCCACTTCCAAAACAACTCGGTCTATTTCTGGACTATTCTAATTTTAGGAAATGTGGTGTTTTATTTTAACTATTCCCAATGTCTAAGGCTCAACTTAACCCTGTGGGTAATATCATCTACCTGAAGTTTGTATCAGTTCTGGATGTCAACCAGTGGCAATCTAATCTAACCATTTGTCTGGCACAGCTCTCCCCTTCTTACTTATAAAGTAATCGGGGGAAACTGTGTCCAGCATCTGCAAGAATCCAGATGGATGTTCTAGCCTGTGGATTTCCCCTTTAAATTTAGCCTCACCAAAAAGGAATAAAGCAAATCTAGCATGATTTTTTTTTCTTATTGAACCCATAGTAGCTTCTAGTAATCAGTTCTTTTTTTGCCGTGTACAGAAAAACTCTGTTTTAATATATATTTTTAAAGTTTTGCCTAAAATGTACATTAACCCACCAGTTTAGTTTGTAGACTCTGCCTTACTCCTGCTTTGAAGAACTGAAGCTATATTAGAAGTACATTCTATCTTCTAGCATTTTTTCCCATCTTCACAGCTCTTCTGGAATCTTACATACATATTGATTTACTTCTCGTTGGACATTTTTAGCTTAATGTGCTTGTCATGAGCTCCATTATCTCTGCATTCATTTCCATGAAAATAGCCATATAATTTAGTTTTGAACGCCCCTGTTGTCTTTGGTCAGGCTGTGTGATGTCCATTTACAGACCATGTGACTATTTGCAAACATGGTAGTCTGTGCTGACAAGCTGTAGCCTGAATGGCATGCACACACACAAATACAAATTATATATATGGATTTGGGTGTGAGCTGTCCAAATTAGCAGACAGTCTGCTAGGTAGTCTATACCCATAAAGCATGGATTGAGAAGCAAGAAATATTTTTTTTTCAATTTTGGTTCTACTCTTCTTTCTGGATAAATTATTTATTCCTTAGTGCACCTTGATAAGAGACAATGACTGATGGTTATGTTTATCTTTACATATACATTACAGAGCTTTTCTGAACCACTTAGCCTAAAATGGCTGAAACTTATTTAGCACTAAAATAATATATGTATTGATATAATCCGATAGTATGCAACAACTAACCTAAAGACTATCTTATTCTCTTTAAAAGAGAAAATTTCATTTCATTCTCATAAAAAGTATACATGAAAGTACTTGTATTATATCTTATTCATATGCATGCCTCTATATGATATATATCACCCTTTTAGCATAAAGAAGGCTACCTAGTAAATAGTAATATTGAAAGACTGCAAAATTGGGTGTCATCCTTACCTGCCATTAGTTCACATTTACTTTCATTGAATTCATGGGGCAGCTGCATCACTGGAAATGCCTATTTTCACTGACCACAATTTCAGCAAACAGAGGTCTTGGTGTTTCTTTTAAACTCTGGGCTTCTGTGAAACTTCTGCTGAAGTCTGGATGCACATGGGTTGAAGACAACTTGTTCCATTGATCAGGGTCTGGTTTCTTTTGCTTTGCCCGATTTGAGCATGCTTAGCTTCCATCTGTCATCCTAGAACAGCGTCCTGAACAGCCAGCCTATGTGGTATCTCTTGGGCAGGAAGGTTAAATCTCCCAGCACGAACTGCATTCAGCAACTGAATAAATAAGACAGCTTGGAGATGGGCTTTTATTCATAGGAAACCAGATAGCCTTTTTGATGATAAAATATTTATTCTCTATTATCTTGTTGTTGCCTAGACTACTGTGTATAGCACATTTCTTAAAAGGAGCTAGAGTGCTAAAGAGGTTACAGATATTCGTGGGGTGTATTTTATTTTGAAAAGTACCTTGAGTGACATTCTATTGCCCAGAACTGAGTGTGGTTTGCCATTTAATGTTGATCGAGATCACAGAATGTCTCACTTTAAGTCAATACTTTTTCTTATTCCTTTTAATCATTGCTTCTAAGAAACAACATCTTTACCTTATAGATAAGAATGTGAGGCCACACATGCAGTCATTTTTAAGGCAACTAAGTGAATTAATCAGTGTGAACGAATGTGGGCTTTTAGAACAATCTAACTTCTCCAAATGAACATTTCGTAATACCTTTATTTAACACACTTTCATAATTTTACCTATTTGTGAAGTACCCACTAAGTCGTATGGAAGATCTAAAGATGTTAGACAGGATCTCTGATCCTCAGGAGCTTTCTGTTGAGTGGGGTTCACTATCTTGCACATATAGATCGTTCTGTACCAAGGTAGGGGCTGATAAGCACTGTGGTAGGAGTCCAAAGTACTAGCGGCATATGGAATTCCAACAGATTTTCTAGGAGGACTTTGAGGAAAAGTCCTCCTTCGAGTTGGACCTTAATGAATAATAAACGTAGGTAACATTGTATTTACTAAATGCCAGCATTGTTCAAAAGACTTTGAACTTATTCTTTTTACTCTCATAGTTAAACTCATGAGCTAAGTCTCGTAATTCCCATTGTATAGTCACATAAACTGAGACACAGAGCAGTTAAATAAATTTGCCAAAAGTCACAGAGCTAGTAAGTCAGGATTCATATTTAAAGAGTCTGGCCAGAATGTTCATTCTTAATCATAACACTATATTGCTCCCTGTCATGATAAAATAATATCACCAAGTAGATTCAAGTAACGGGAGCAGCTCAGCTATAACCATGGAGTAGGGGAAATGCAAGTAGGATTGGATTGCAGAGGGCTGTGAACATTGGCATGAGGAACTGCAGTGGAGAGCAAGGGAGTGGAGAGCACAGGAAGACATTGTGGAGTGGCAGATTGAATGACTGAAGAGAAAGACATTATTTAGGGACCTATTAATTAATTAAATCAATCAAAAACTATTTTTTTGAGCTTCTCCTATGTGCCAAGCACCGTTCTTAGTGTTACATACATAGCAGGGAGTAAGAGAGACAAGATAGACAAGACTTCCAGCCTCATCGTGTGAAAGAAAACGAACAACAGATAAGTAAATGGATAAATAAGCAAGATAATTTTATAGAGTTCTGAAGGAAAGAAATACATCGATGTGATGTAATAGAGTGACCATAGGTAAGGGAATGGCCACTTTGGAATGGTGGTCAGGAAAGACCTTTCAGAGGAGGTAACATTCCAACTAAGGCCTGAATGAGAGAGAGGAGCCAGTCGTGGGTGAAAGTGAGACAAGGTTTCAGCCAAACAGGATTCATTAAGCATTTTAAGCAGAATTTAACAAATGCAAAAACTCTGGGTTGGGAAGGTGCTTGGAGGGTTCAAGGACAAAAAGAATGCCAAAAATAGTGCTTAGCAAAAGCTGGGGAGAGGGGTACATGTAGAGGCCTTGTAGGTGAGGGTAAAGCATTTGCATTTTATTCTAAATTAACTGAGGAGCCATTCGAAAGTTTTAAATAGGTAAATGGCTTAATCTGCTTTATATTTTGAAAAGATCACTCTGGATAATATATAGAGAATGGATGATAAGGAGACAGGAGTGAAAGCAGGCAGATCAATTAGGAGCCAAATTGCAGAGGTCCAGATAAGAAAGAAATTGATTATATGGCCTACAACTTGAAGGAAGAGAGACCTGGATGGATTAAAGTTACATTTTGGAGGCAGAGCTAAAAAGAGTTAAATTAGGTGACAGATGTGAAAAAAAGAAAGGTACCAAGAATGATTCCAAGAATTTTAGTTCACGTACCAGAATGACGTGGTGCCAGTAATTGAGATGAAGACAACTAGCTGGGAGATGGGATATTAAGAGTTCTGCTATGGACATAGGGAAGTTTGGGGGGTAACTAGGGATAGCCTCTTTGAGGATGCTAAAGTACGGATGAGACAGATGGATATGAGACTGCAGATATATAATTAATTGACCGATGTGATTAGATATTAGAGTGAAGGTTTTGATAACTTTAGGTTTTGATTCTGAAGAGGTACAAAGGAAGCAATACCATTAACCAAAATGGTAAAAGAGTAGGAGGAGTTTGGGGAAGAAAAGGATTAATAAAGCTCTGAAATCAGGAAGAAAAACCTCATCTGAACAGTGGATAAGTGCACAGGCTTTGGAATCCAAAAGACTTGGATTTGAATCTTAGATGAGCCATTTACCAAACATTTGTAACAAGTTACTTAATTACTCCAGCCTCAGTTTTCTAATGTGTAAAATGAGAGAAATGACTTGGTAATGGTAAGAGAACGATAAGAGATAATATGTAAATGATTTATACATGAGAATCATGCAATAAGTACTGTTATCACTATCTCTTATAAGTACCACTATAATAGCAATATAATAATACATTTTGAGAGGTGTTTTATATATATTATTACTAAGATAATAATGTTCTAGTTATTAATTCCTTTTAAGTAAGATTTGCAAGTGTGTGTGTGTATGTATGTATGTATGTGTGTGTGTGTGTGTGTGTGCGTGTGCGTCCGTGTATTTACTTTGCAATTTTGAAACCTGTAAGTTCGAGTATCCACTAAGATGAGATCAAGCACGTTCAGGGTGGCATGACCATAGACAGTTTGCAAGTATATTAACATGGATTTTAGATTCAATGCTCCTTGTTATATTCAATCATCAAAACAAATTCAAAATTATTTTTGTAATTTTCCTATTTTACAGATAAATAAACTTAGGCTCAGAAAGGGTGATGTGCCCATGGTTACACAGCTAGGAATGGTAGCCTACTTGGAAGAGCCAGGACTCATACCTAGATGTGACTTAACTCTGAATACAGGAGCCCCTCTTCTTCATAGTAGATATCTTCTAAGACCTTCAGTGGATGCCTAAAATCACAGATAGAACCAAACTCTATATACACTATGTTTTTTCCTATGTATACATATTTATGATAAAGTTTAAACTACTCTTGTGCCTTAGGGCCATTATGAAGTAAAACAAGGGTTACTTAAACACATGCATTGCGATACCACGAGAGTTGATGTGATAACCAAGACAGCTACTAAGCGGCTAAAGAGCTGGTAGCATATGCAGTGTGGATCTGCTGGACAAAGAGATGATTCACATCCTGTGCAGGACTGAGTGTGATGGAGCAAGATTTCATCACACTACTCAAAATGGTATGCAATTTAAAACTCATGAATTATTTATTTCTGGAATTTTCCATTTAATATTTACATATTGCAGGTGACTATGGGTAACTGAAACTGGAAAGTAAAAACATAGATATAGAAGAACTACTGTAATTATGAACTCTTCAATTAGTCACTCATATGATTAAAAAAAAAAAAACCTTTGTATCATTTTGCCAGTTCTCTGGGGTCTATGCTGAGTGAATAAATCTGTTTTATAAAAAATGTTCTTAGCAAACCACCACTGTAGTTTTACATTGTGAAACTGTGTCTCATGGAATTTTCCAGTGCTGGACAATGTTCCTCTCAAGGCCTGTCTTTAGAGGAGATGAAGAGAAGTCTTCAGTTCTCACCCATTGACAAATACGGTAAGTGTATACCTTCTTCAGATTGACTAAGGAAACTGCCCCAGAAAAGTGATAGTTATTTGATAACAAGGGAGAAAAAAATTCTATTTTGTAATAACTGGAAATGAAGAATGCTTTTAAAATATTAGAAAGGTGAAAACTTTGACCCTATAAATTATACAATTTTACATTTACCTTTGAGGTTAATAATATGTGTATGTGTGTGCATGAGTGTGTAAATGTATGTGCAAGCATACTGGAGCATGTGCATACTTGGGAAGAAAGGACAACTCTTCTTATGAAAATAATCTCCTGTATCTCGTAACATTTCCAACGCCTCATTGTCACCTTATTGAGCCCACTGCCTCTGAGCTCCACACCACAGGTATGTAGGGAAGGAGGAGAAAAATGAGAGATGAGTTTCCACAATTACATCACATGCTAGGGAAACACTTCCCCTTAAGCAGGTACCCAAGGGTAAAATGTAAACCTGACCATTTCCTCAAAAAGCTGGACAAGAAATGAGGGTATCATTGATGGCATCTATTTTGCATAGGACTACTTTAAAAAGAATTAATAAAGGTCTTTGAAATAGTTAACGGTTCTATACAGGCCCCGGAAAGCCAGAGATAGGTAATGGCACTTATCATTAGCTGCCATATTAATGTGTTAGGTCTGTGATGTTCTTTTTCCAACACCTAAGACTGAAAGGCTCTACATTTAATTGGAACTTTAGCACAGTGGGCTCATTTATTCATGGAAACTTCCTTTGACAATATGGAGGACTGAAAAAAAAATATGACAGTTAAAGAGATCAGATTTATTACAAGAACTGGGTCAGGGGAAGAACAAATTGGACGATGAGCTCCTCCTTCTCTGATTTAGAGCCCATAGAGCCTGGAGACCTTCAGCTTTGGCATCCTCACCAAGGTACCTCATCTGCAGAATATCAGCAGAGGAAGCTTTTAAGAAACAAAGAGAGAAAAAAATTTGTTCTGGATAGATGCAGACAAGCTACTCTGGAGCATTAAAGAAAGGAAACTTTGTGCTTCTAACTCCCAATACGTGTCTAGAATGCAGCCGAGTGCTTTTTATTCTCAGCTTTATAACATAATCGGTCAGTCCAGTAACAGGGGAAAATGTGCTCGAGTGTCACATCATTACATTTTTTATTGATATAATATAGTTTTCTCAAACCTTTACAGATGTGACTGTACAACCACAAAATATATTCAGAGGGCACCCTTTGAAATGAGTGCTTTGACCAAGTCTTTCCTTTCATGGTGGAGTTTCAAGATGAAGCATTTCTTTAACTTCAATGATCTGTTTCTTAAAGGAATAGGACTTTGAGCAGAAATCCTCAAGAAGGAGAAGACAAAGAAATGCAATAGCACGAAATGGGTTTTTCTATGCATATCTGTACCAAGGGTAGAAGAAAACATTAGGGGATTTGAATGGAGTGAGAGTCCCAATGGACAAAGAACATGTATTTGATATCTCCCACTAGGAACATCACATTATATACAAGAAAGAACCCTTTAATTGCCCTCGAATTCCATTTCATTAACCAGTTGTGGTATAACAGCAACTTTATGAACTGTTTCTTCTTCCCCTCACCCCTCAAAGAGCAGGGCTAGAAAATGGAGATAAAATTAAGTGCATAGTTATTTTCTCTATATTTGAGACCTTTCACTTTCCTAAAGTAACGAAACGTGCAGATATGATTCAGTCTTTTTCTAAAGCCTGCGGTCAGATTTCTCTTAGGTCCTTCTTAAGCTGAGTGGCTACCGAAGTACAACACATCTACCCTTCAACTCTGGCAATGATGGCATCAATAATAAATGTCGGCATCCATGCCCTGCTGATTTTGCTAAACCTTCCCGAAGGAGAGCCTGCTCACACTGGAGGGACGTGTGCTCACAGTCAGATTTCCACAGAGTCCTGTGGAGAGAAAGGCATGGAGGATCATAAGCCAGTAAAATCGCATGTGCTACATCAGAAGCTTGATTATAATAATGAAGGGATTACGACCTTATTAAAGCATCTCTGTATGCCTGAAATGAAGTTGCAGTTTCAGGCTGGACAATGGAAAATATTTTTGCTTTAGGATGAAGGAAAAGTATTTTATTTGAGTACACCCAGAATTAGGATTTAGTGATGTGTATCCTGCTTGCCCTCCTCTCAGCCTCCCCTATTTCCTCAGATCCGACCAGGACCAACCCCACTAGAGATGTGTGAAAGAGAGGACGGTCAGCAACACCAGCAGCAGCCATTTCCTCTCAGGAGAGTTTGTGTGCTGCCTAAGAGATTCTGACAGACCCCTTTCTTATGAAAATAAATATGCCTCTCCAACTGCATATTGCTAGATGTCATGATGAAAATGTAGATGGCTGAGTTAGTTCTGAAAACTCAGCTATCAAAGGGGAGCAAAAAACAGCAATAGCTATTGACAAATGTGCCCATTTTCAAGGAAGAAATGAACAGCTTCCTTACTCGGAGTGGAAGTGTAACTGCTTCCCTGCACAGGTTCCGTGTTCTCCAAGAGAGTGGCTGGAGCCTGAGCCATTAGCTCCATTCTCTGCATGCACCCAGGGCTATGGCTTCAATGAGCATCAAATGCCACTGGTATTTGGATCTCAGCATTGATGTGCGCCTAAAAATTGAGCTCTGAGGAAGGAGAAAAACAATTAGAGCCAACCTGCTATAAAGAATGGCTCTTTTATTTTTCTCTACTTTTATCTCTACCTTCCTTTGTAAGCCATCATTCGTTTAGCTCTCACTATGTGTCAGACACTGTACTAATTATCTTATGTGTGTTACCAACCTTATGAATAAGTACAACTCTATCTCCCATTTATAGATGAAGATAGACATTGAGGCTTAGAAAGGTTAAGTTGATGAAAATCTCAGAATCAGTAAGTAGTGAAGCCAGGGTTTAAACCCAGATTTGCCCAAAATGAAAACCCATGTTTTTAGCCATCATGATATACCATCTTCCTGAACTGTAAACTTCTTTACTTCAAACTCAACCTGTCACCTGGCCAGCATGGGTCCAAATCAGACAGCCATCGTTTATGTTCCTCCGATCTCAGCTCTCTGTTGTCACTTAAAATTTTGTTTTTGTTTTACAACTCCTTGCCAGCAACTGTTGTCCAGATTCTGTGTTCACATGAGCCAGGAGAAGCTGTTTGGCAGCTGTGCATTGTAGTGGGTGAGGCTGGTGAAGAAAAATGGGGAGATGGACTGAAAGGCCCGTAAGTAACAGCTGAACTTCTTTTCTCATGCAGGCTATGTGTCTGATCCCATGAGTCCGATGCATTTTCATTCTTGCCGGAATAGTGGCAGCTTTGAGGACAGCAGCTGACAGCATTCCGCATGCACCCAAGGAGAATTTTCCCCCAGTCTGACAGCAACACTTCCAACCATGGCAGACTTGCTTTCAATTATAATATTTTAACCCCTAAGGTCTCCTTAAATTTGCTTGTTTACACTGGTCCTGTTTAATTCCCAACCCCAGATTGGGCTTCAGTTTTGTGGCTGAGGAATGAAATGCAAAAGAACCAAGACAAAATGTATTTGAAAAATTGGTTTGAATTTTGTAAACGAAAAAAACAAATTTACATTTTTACTTGGAGATGGGGCCTAAGTTTGTGACAGGCGCTTAACAAGGTTTATGTTTTCCTAGACTGAATTATGTGGACTTGTACTTGAGAGCCATGGGTTTGATTTCTTAGAATATTGTTAATTTTCTTGTCTCATTATGTTATTTCTAGTGTCCAGCACTGTGATTAAAGATTCTTTGGTGGCATACAAAATTGATTCAGAAGTGAATTTCATTCCAATAAGACTTCTATTGAGTATACCTTCTTTCAGACATTTTGGTAGAAAGAAGTCATGCAAAAATATGTACTTCATTATTTAACCTCCTTTCTACATCATACCAAGTGATCTATGCATGGCTTGGGTAACCTGTTGCTGTCAGCACCAAGGTGTCATCAATGCTATTTGTACAGTTATAAAACTGGCCTGCAAATGCATACCTGCCATTCATACCAAGGTCTGGCACAGTGGACTGGGAGGATATCAGAGGTAGCTACTGACTTCAGAAAATGAGAAATCTACCCTTCATTCTCATTCCAACCAGGAAGACAAGAATGAATCCACCAAACAAGATAATTTTGTCATTGAAATACAGACTTGGAAAAATCAGGCAGGAAATCATGAAAATCCAGTGTGATAATTACTGCTTTCATCTCAATAAGAGAAATAAAATTAATAAAGGTAGATTGGGTATCCTCTAAATCAAGGTTTCTAGATCTCAGCACTATTGACATGTTGGAGGGGATAATTCTTTGTGGGGGTTGTCCTGTGCATTACACAATGTTTAACAGCTTCCAGGTTGCCAGTAACAGCTTCCCTAAGTCAGACAATCAGAAATGTCTCCAGATGTTTCTCAATGTTCCCTGGGAGATTAAATTACCCCAGGGTGAAAACCGCTACTCTAAATCCTGAGAGGACAACTAGGGGCCTGAAGAGCAGTGGAAAGAATACAGAGTCTGACTCTGACTGGCTGCATTTAGGCACATCTTTCTCCTCCTGAGTAATGTGGACTCATATACAAATGGAACTGAAAAGAAGTGCTGACTGCTCCTTAGATGTTTGTGGCAAGCGCTTCCATCCTTCCCTCTCCCCCTACCAATTAAAAAATATGTTCTTGGGGGCAATTTCTGTCAGAACAGCAGCCCTACCTCTAAAATCCCTTTTGAGTCTTTTTATATTTGCCAAGTTGAAAGCCCCCACATGCTCTGAATAGCTTGAGGACAGCCCAATGTGAGTCCAGTGGCAGAAGTTAAAACTTTCTCTGGGATTTATCCTTTTTATAGCCCCCAGCATTTTTATTTCCCCACACAATTGTTCTGGAGTCACAGGTACTCTATCCCACCAGGCAAATTGCTAGGGGGCTTTATAATGAGCAAGACTAAGGAGCCTGAAGTGGCCGTGCAGATATAAAGGCTTCTGGCAAAGACAGAAAGAAGAGAAAATAGGCCAGTTAAAGAGCACCTGTCTTGGCAGCTTCCCCCACCCCACTGCCCACTCCCTAACTCCTCTGCTCTAGCTGCATGAAGAAATGATCCAGCACCAGCCTGGGATACTTTGGGCCTTAATCCTTTTATAAGTTGAGTTTAAAGGAATACCTTAGAAAGTTAAAAATTTAAAAAGACATACATACACACATACACATATGCATACTAGTTTCGACTAAAATATTCACAGTAGATAGAATGCCAAATGTATGTATAATCAGGACAGTGCCCTAGTAAACCAGGCATCTTCCCAGGTTCCCATTGAATGGAGGTCATATTCAGAAGGAAGGACTGATGGCCTCTGAAGTACACTTCTTGAAAGAGAAAGATTTTCTTGAGCAAATTTGTCAAGCTCTTTTTTTTCTTTAATTAGTCACCTCCTCTCTCCACACTGTATTTCCTTATGTTGCTGCTTCCCTCTGGTTCGTCTTGTCAGGTATCTGCAAATAATGAGATTAATGTGTCTTGATTCCTGAGAAGGGGAACCTTTTCACAGATGCCAATCTGTAGCTCATAAACCCTGTTGTTATTGCACCTTTAATGGGGCCTAGGGATCATCTTAGAGCTTGTCTCAAGACCACTAGGGTTTGTGTGTGTGTGTGTGTGTGTGTGTGTGTGTTTTCTTCCTTGCTGAAAAATGTCTCATTAATTACTTTCTTTTTCTGCTGGTAAAAATGAACTTCTACGGTCATGATTTTGCATGCTTAGCACGTTAATTTTTTTTTCCATGTGCATGCAGCACTGAGCTCACTTTGAAGATGTTCAATTAGCTATAATTGTAAGCCAAATTACAGCAGCACCAGGAGAGAGTTATTCCAACAGAGTGATTATTTGGGTTAAATTATTTCCAAAGCTGACATTTCCCTGAGAAAGACAAAAAAAAAAAAAAATTATACTAGTGGTAGGAGAAAAAGGCTAGTGTTAGACAAATCCATCTGAAATTAAGGATCTGATTTCTTTTTCTCTTTCTTACTCTCTGTAATTGTCTCTTTAATCCCCTTCTGTTTTTCCTTCCTTCCTTCCTTCCTTCCTTCCCTCCTTTGAACAATAAGCATTGGCTTTGGAGTCACTCAGATCTTCTACAGTAGTTGTGTGACCTTGGGCAAGTCACATAGCCTGCGCTTCAGATTCTTATCAGTAAGATGGTGATAATAAAATGTAGCTTACAGAGCTACTGTAAAGATTGCAAATATATAATGTACATTGTATAGTTCTTGGCATACCATAGCAGATATTGTTGTAAATGTTTCTGTTGTAAATGTTACTGTTACATTATCATGCAGCCAAAGAGCTATGCCACAAAAAGAGAGTATGAGAAGGGTAGACTTTTTTTCTCTCTTGTGGAATAACCATCGACATGCCTAAAAACCTCACCTTTGCAAATATCAAGCTGCCAAGCTTATACTTCTGAGGCACTTTGAGCCAGGATATCCAGCAGCCTTAGGTAGCAATATCTTATTTATATCTGATGTAAAATCAGAAGACAAATCAAATCACTTAAATCAAATACAAGAACCAGGAAGAATTCTCCAAACAAGGGGGATGCTAAGTAAAAGTGGAAAGAAAACACATTTATTGAGCACCTACTGTGTGGCAGGAACTGTTTTAGATGAGTTTAAGTAAATTATTTCACTTAGTTCTCTGAATAGCTCTGGAAAGAGAGAATTTTTTTCTTTATTTTTCAAGTGAATAAAGTGATGACTCCGAGCTAATGTAGAATGGAGCCAAGATTCAAAACTAGGTTGTCTTGCCTTAGTATCCATGATTTGTTCACTACATAGTACTGCCTCCATTATGATGGAGGAAAATAAGTAAAAATAGCAAATGTTCACAACCCAGAATTGTGGTAAAAGCAAATAAATCTTCAGTTCTGCAGTCCTGAGGAAAATTTGGGAATTACCCCAGGAGAAGTTTCAGGGACCAGGAAAACAAACCTTTCCTGATTGCGATGGCTCATTATTGCCAAATAAAACCAAGAAAACCATCATCATCACTTCCTCTGTTTTAATTATGGAAAAGAAGGGGCTGGAATAATCTCAAGGCTCAAAAAACATACATTGTTATTTTCCAGGCAGAAAGAACCAGAGATGATTGACAGAAGCAAGACTCTCACGATGATAAGCAGAAACAAAAAAGTTATGAGGGCAAAGCACAGCAATTAGGGAAGCCAAGGAGTTCCACATTTCCTCTCCTCATTAGCATGCTGGGTAGGGAAACGAGAAGAGAAGGCGGTAGCCATTACCAGTAGGATTTGAATACCTTATTTCTGCCTAGTTTTGTGTTGCTTATGGTTATTCAAGCATACAGACTGAAGAGCTCCCCTTGATCAATTCCCTTCCATATTTCACGAGTCACAAGGGCAAAAATGAGCCGTTTGACATTTGCAATTCCTTCACTGGGTATCAGCTGAAGGCTCAGCTGCTACTATAACAGACTGTGGTCCAAGACTGTCAGCTCAATTAGCACCATATGCAAAACATGATGGAGAAGCAAAGTTCCTCTCCCTCCTTGGATATCCTACTTTTTATGATGCTAACTAGAAATAAAAAGAGCAGGGGTTGCACATTTCTCCTCAGGCCAGAGATCCAAGGCAGCACAGCAGCCGACCCACTGGCAGGGTGCTAATTAAATTAGGCTTCTTGAATTAAAACACTGCCACGGGTGCCAGACCCTGCTGATGAGGACACATCTCCAAAGCACTCTCAGTTTAGCTTTATGTTTAATTAGTGAAATAAAAAGAATATTATCTCAAGTATCTGTCTTTTAAACAGTGGGCTCGTGTCTAGAAATAAAGTTATTGTCAACCATCTTTAAAGAAGGTTTTGAAGCTCACTAATTTTACTAACCTCCATCACTTCTTTTGTCTACTCAAGGCAACAGGAAAGAGTAAGATTCCAGCAAGACCATAAAATACAATAAAAATAATTTTTTCCCCTCTTTAATTCCTGCCCCCTTCCACCCGTGACCTGTGGATGTTGCCATTTCCTCTTAAGAACTGGATCTCTGAAGACAGGGCTTCTCCTCCCACACACTCACAGCGTGCACCCAGGGCCCAGCACATGATCCAGGGCTCCACCTGGGGCCTGAACTCAGGACCTTCTGCGTGTCAAGTAGACGTGCTAACCACTACTATGGAGCCATCTCCAATAAAAATAATTTGAATGTTGGTTTGCCCTTCAGTTTTTTATGATAATCCATGATCTGCTTAACACTACTTCCAAAATTAATCCACAGTGAAGAATATTAAGTTCTTCTTTCAGAATATTTTTTTTTTCTTTCCCAAAACTCAAATTAGTCTAAGGAAAAAGAATCAATGGCCTGAGACTACACTTTGAGAAGCACTGGCGTAGTCGTTAAGGGTGTGAGCTTTAGAGTCCACCTTGGAGAAGGTCTGGTTCTCCTCCTCACTGTGATCTCCTACTGCCACATTACTTAGTTTCTCTGATCCTCAGATTCCCCATCCACAAAGTAGAGATGATTCTAACCTCATAGGGGGTGATAAGTAAAATAATGCATGAATATCACATATCACAGTGTCAGGCACATGACAAATCTTCCATAATAATCAGCCATGCTTGATATAACATGACTGAGAAAGGAATTAACCAAGCACCAAGGGCTAATCATTTATTTCCCAGACGCTAATGAAAGGATTGTGGCATGAGAAAATTTAAGTGTTCATAAGACAAATAAGCCCTAAATTAAGATTTAAGATCTCGTGGTTGAAGCTTTATAAATAAATAAATAAATACACACACACACACACACACACACGCGCGCGCGCGGAACAACACAACATGGATAAGGTTATAACGAGATTTGCAATGCAGTTAAATTAAACATAAGTAGTTAATTACTAATGTATTAGACACGTCTAGGTGTCACCTGAGATCTTCTTGGCCTCACTTGTACCATTGGCCATCGAGTCACCCACCATTACAGTAACCAACCTCCTATGGGTACAACCTGACCACATCTTGACTATTGTCAGGACAGGTCTCTATTGTCCTGAACCTCCCAGATCACTGCCATAGAGCTCAGGTTCCCTGTGGCCTTTAGTTTCTCTTGGCCTTTGCAACTCAACCTGGCAGTTAACACTTATGGACCTCTAGAGTAAACCTTTGGCCAATGGGAGACCAGACGCACAGTCATTCTTGGAGCTTGAGAAGACCCTCAGTGAGACTGCCAATCAGTTGCCTTTGATACCAAACAAAATCGAACTCAGTACTGCCCTCCCTCTTTTCTATCCTCACTCCCACTTTCTTCCTTCTTGCTTCTGGGGGATTGCCTTCATTAAAGACGTAGTAGCATATGAGCTTTTGCTCAGGCTCTGCTTTCTGGAGAGACCAAACTAGGATAGATGGTATACAAATAAATTGAATTTTGACCACTAGTTTCTCCTTAGAAAGGAGTGGTTTGGGGAATGAAGGAATAAGAGATTGAATAATTAAATGAGAGTAAGCATCAATGAACGAATGAGTGAAGGGATTTTAGTAGGCTGCTAGGCTAAGATCATAATTTTGGCTCCTTTTGAGTCTCCTATTGTCTTTGTTTTTAAAAAGATAAACTGGGGCATATTACAATTTTTAAGTTTATTTGTGTAAAAATATATTTGAATCAGGCAGCACCAATCAATCCAGAAGTTGTTAGAAGCAGTCTATTGACAAGAACTAGAGGTAAGATTTTACAGAGAAGACACAGAAGGAAAGCAAATAAATTATTTGATTGGCTATAGCCTGAGGGGTTACCTTATTTGGGAAAGACTAGTTAACTGTTTGTGATTGGTTGAACTCAGGTTTTGATTTCTTAACCTTAAGGCATTAACAGGCTTAGATTTCTGTTTGCTTATCTAAGCTGCTGAGGTCTTAGAACCACTTCAGCTTAATGGTCTCCTTGTTTAATTAACTTAACACTGTTTTCATGCTGTTCCACAGTCTGTTACGTGTGGGCTGTAATACTCAGTGCCACTATGCTCAATCATGCCCTTTGTAAGTCCCCCTATTCCAATCAAAATTAATAGTTAACTAGGAATTTGCTACCTTCGCTCTAAATTTCTATCAGCTGATTTTTTTTCTCTCCCTTTCTCATTTTTGTTATTTCTTTCATCCTACTAATCTGCTTACTCATGTTCCTACTTTAAATAGTATATTCCCACTTAGTCTTCTCATCATTACTGGTATTCCTTTTCCTTCTTAGTTACAGGTTCAGTGTCTATGCAAATTAGAAATGACTTTTTACTTGCCTTTCAGAAAGTTCTGTCATTTACATGAATGTGACTGGCTTCTTGGCTTTGCCAGGATGGTACTAATCTCTAAAACTCTATCTCTCTGGTGTTTCTTTTCTTTCAGTTTAAGCAACCTCCCCTCTTTGGAGGTCTCATGAACAATGTGCTCTTTCATTGCTTTTGCTTTTAGCTCTTCAGTGCTCATTGAATATGGGTTCATACATTTTTTTTTCCAGACCAGTCCCAAAAGAATAATGAAGTAAATCCTGAAGTTTTTAGTAGAGCCCCACCTACCACATTATAACCCCTCCTTAGTTATGGTATAATTTCCTGGCCATCCTTCAAATCATAGTTCTTGACAAAAAGAACAAAAAAAAATGGATGAAAAATGAACAAGGAACTGCTAGATTGGAAAGACACCAAGCTGAAAGTAAAGATGAAGATGAAAGCAATGGAGTAATGGCACAGGATCGAGGCTGTTAGTCTAGAGCTCTGCAGAACCCCAAATGTCTAAAAGTTTTTTGGCATCCACATAGTCACCAAAAACTTTCCATCTCCTGGAATACAAAGTCAATACATTTTGAGGGCAAGTTCAACTGGTCAAATCTATGCAAGCAAGCACATTTTTTAAAATTCTAGTAATTAAAATAATTGGCTAGCTAAGAAAAGACTGTCCCAGTTAATTGGTCTCCACTGAAGAAACATGAGGCTTTAGGGAAAATGCATGTTTAATAGAAGTAATAAGTTATTAATACAAGTGAAAATTCTGCAAAATGGAAAATAGTGAGTAGTGGAAACTGCTCAAGTTGCTTACTGAAGCTAAATTAGTTTGTTCCTTTCCCCTATTCTATCCATTAAGCTATTAACTGATTTAAAATATTAATACAAGCCAGAATCGACAACCAAGAATAATTTATCCAGCAAAGCTATCATTTAGAGTTGAAGGACAGATAAGGAGCTTCCTGGACAAAAATAAGCTAGGAGAATTTATCACCACCAAGCCAGTATTACAGGAAATATTGGAGGGACTTCTTTAAGAAGAAAAAACGTGTATCAAAAACAAGAATGAAGAACGGTGACAACTGCATTCCTATCGATGAATACCTTAAATGGAAAAGAGTTAGGTGCTCTGTCCAGAGCATAGAATGGCTGAAGGGATGGGAGGGCAAGACATCTACAAGCAAAAAGGAAGGGGATGGAAGATGTTGCTTTGATGGTGTTTGAGTCCGACGGAGAAAGATAAACACTGTATGATTTCACTTATACGCAGAATCTAAGGAATAAAGGGAACAAATTAACCATGGACAGACTCGCAAATATAGTGGACGCTTTGGTGTCGGATGGAGGAGAGGGTGGATTGGGGGACTGGAAGGGTGCAGTGAAGGGCTGGAGAAGTGCGGATCGATGGCTGGTGAATGCGAGGATGGGGAGCACAGCATAGGGAATGCAGTTAGCTGGGTAGGGGGTGTGCAATTGGGGGGATAGTTTTGTGAGCTATGTAGATGTCTGGCCAATGTGCTGTGTACTTGAAACTAAATAGAAAATTTTAAAGAATAATAATAAAAATAAAATAAAATATTAATACAGCTCAGGAATCACAAAGAGACATCTCCTTATTTGCAATTTTTCTGTCGAATGTCTTACTACCATATCAAAAATGATTTTCCATAATATAAGCATATATTGCAATTAATCAAAGCCATACTCCAACAGAAGTGTTTACAAATAATCACAAATATTCTTAGTGTTTTAGCCCTTTTCCCTTATAATTTTCGGTGATCTACCTTAAAAGTCATGTTTTCTCTTATTTTTATAGGCTCCATGGTGTTCATTTTTCCTGTGGTGTTAATTTATAGTGTTTATTTGTAAATATAGCATTAAATAACTATCAGCATAACACCATGCATTTAAAGGGAGCCACTGGTTTTCTGCACCTTCAGACAGCTGCCTGTCACCCTGCTGCGTCACTCTGGGATCTCATCACAGGGTGCATAGAGGGCAAATGAATGTTTGTTTCCTTCATTAGGGCACTGGGGAACTAGGACAAACTGTGAGTGTGCCACAGGGTCCTTTTCCCAACACTTCTAAAGGCTTGCTTGGGGACAGGCACGCTGTCCTCCTTCATACGCACCCCCACTAGGCCTTACCCCAGTTTCCACTATAATACAGTTTTTAAACTTTTTACTTGATAATGAACAATTCATAGGAATTTGCGAAAGTACCCAGAGAGGTCCTGTGTATTCCTCACCCAGTTTCCCCCAGTGCAACATCTTGCATAACTATATGCATAACTATAGTGCAATATCAAAACCCAGAAATTGACATTGGTTCCCCCTTTTAAAGGCGCCTGTTACTCACCTCTGAGTAGGAGGCCCTAGTGCCCACCTTATTTTATCAGCCGCAGTGGGCAAGTTATAAGAAAGTGAAGAATTGAAAAATGAGGTACTCAGAAAATAGAGTACTTAAATTCTTTACTCCTCTACCCTAAAGTTTCATGCAACCTGGTTGTTTCCTTGACCCAGTTGTGAACTCTTGGAGTTGAAATAAGGGAAGAAATACCACTAACAAGAGCACTACAATTTTAAATGCCACTAAAAGTAGCATTGCAATGTTAAGTGCCAATAATAAAAGCATTGCAATTTTAAAATCTCTTTACAGCCATTTTAAGACAATTGTGTTAAACACCATCATCTAAGAAGCTTGAATTGTGGAAAAATTTAGTCTCATTGTTAGTATCTTCATAGTCAAGACAAACCTTATTTTGAGGAACTTGTACTTATACGTATTTGAAAAAAATATATATTCTCTTACTTTACAATTAAATTATGTAATTATTTAAAAGATTATGTCAAAAGTCTGCCTTTTGTAATACAGGGACTCAATACATTGAATAGTCTTCCCACCAAAGTACAAGTAGATTCTGCATAAAACTTAAATTTTTTATTTTATTACTGAACTTTCAGGGAATAAGAAAAGTTTCTTTTGTGTTTGTTTTGTTTTTTAAGTGAGCTAAAAACCCTCAGTAAGCACAAGGGGAAAGCAAGGTTGCCCCGAGGGCAATGGAATGTTAGTGCTGAAGCTGGAGAGTAAGCTTTGAGCTAATAACGCTGAAAAGATTTATTAAAGATCAGCACGTTAAGCTGGACCTTGAAAGGCTTATTCAGAAATTAAGATTAACTCAATACTTACAAAGAAATTAGAAATAAACCACCATTAATGAAAGTCAGCATAAATAAACTACCGATCCAGACCACCGAGGACACCAGACATGAGAAGAATCAGTTTTAGAGTAGGAAATAACTACATGTAAAATATGTAAGGAAATTTTAAAACCAAAATGACATAAGGTAGGAAAAAAATTAGCGCGCACCATGAGATTATCAAAAATGAATAGTTAGATTTGGATTAAAGACTAAATTCAACTTTAAGAAATAAAAAATAAAATTATCGAAAGCGAAATCTTGATGGATATAACGTAGGGAGGAGGCAAGAGAATTAAAAATGTTAAATCGAGCTACATTCAGAGACTGCAATGTGCTGACCAGCCCTGCAGCCAGGCCAGGAGGATGCCTGCAGAATAAAGGAAGATTTCTGCTGGGATTACTAACAACCCATTCCCCTCATCTGTGAAGGGGAAACAGGAACAACAGAGTCCTTAAGTGGCTGCCCTCCACAAAATAAAATAATTTATTCCCTATGGCTAAAACCATGGGAAACCTATGAATTAAAGGCTGGGAGCTGCCAGCAGGCCTTTCACATTCTACATGTTCTTACCTTTTCGCATTATATACTCTTCCCCTTCCTCACTGTATGTCTATATCAAAGGAAATGAATACCAAAATCTTTAAAATATAAACCACAAGAACTAAAGAATGATATATAAATTGAATTCCCTTAACACTGAGGGTCCCTCTCACTCTCTGCCTCAGAGAGGAGACCATATTCTGTCTGTGGAATGTTACCCCCTTTCTAATAAACTTTCCTTTTGACTCTAACTCTGGTGTGTGTGTTGAATTCTTTCTACACTCTCTACCAAAGGACCCTCTTCTTCTCTCAGTGCAAGGCTTACTCTCCCCCACAAGTTAGGGAAATTTACCCTGTCTTGCATCAGATACATTAAACAGAAGATTAGACACAGATAAAGAAAAAGAGAATTGGCAGGTAGCTCTGAAGAACTCACACAGAATGCAACATTTAGAAACAAAAAGGGGGAGAAATCTCAAAGCTTTTTTGCTCATTTGTAAAATAGGAATTAAAATGCCTGCCCTAGCTTCTTCTCTATCTTCCTAGATTCTACTTCATGAGAGCAATGCAAGGTATGTATGATGATAACCTATATGTGGAAACTGCGTTATATACCAACAAGATATAATCAAGGCTCCCTCTGCCCCTTTCCATCTCTTTCCTCAGGCCACATTTATCTAATTTATTTTTCTTATCATTGGTTTTCTTCAAACCATGCTTGTTTATTATACCCTGATTTCCCCTGGACATAACTATTAGGAGGCAAGATAAACATACACTGATTTTGCCCTTTCCAACCCCCTTAGGATCAGCTGAGGCACTTGTTTTTCAGGTGTGGACTGGACAAGTATGGAGCTAGTTATACCATTTAGAAGCGCTCTAGAAGAGACCCCTTGGCTGGAGTAAGTCAGGGTGCACAACCATTTTACATCAAGCCTTAGGAGACACCTGGGCTAGAAATTGCCATGAGTACAGGCTCTCCTACTGAGAAGCGGCACTTAACAACACATAATGGCTGTCCAGAGGCTAAATCAGCTACAAATTGACCAGGACTCAGCTTCACAGATCTTACAGTTTGCAAATAGAGATTAAGACTTGAAACCAACAGAATCTAACTGTGGAGGGAGAATCATTCCCCTCTAGAAAAGGCCTCAGTGGTAAAGGGGAGGACATTTATAAGCACCTTGTAAACTGTTTAATAGGGTATGACTCGAATATTGTCTCTCGGGTGACAGAACAATGATCCCAGCATTATTCTTGAAATTGTAGTAGTATTGTGCATTGGAAGCCTTCATCTCTACATGGAGGGCAGGATTTAATGTTTCCACTAAGAAAGTAGACTCTAAAGTAATGATTCTATGCCTGAGCTAGCTGCCTGGGGGGCTTTAAAAAAAGACTGATACCTGGCCCTACTCCCCAGATATTCTAATGGTCTGGGATGCAGCCTGGCATCAGGGTTTTTTTAAGCTTCCCAGTGGATTCTAATGCACAGCCCAGGCTGAGAAGCTTTGAGAACTCTGATTCTCACACTTTAGTGTGCATCGGTATCACTTGGTGGGCTCTGATAACAGTTTGAACTCTAGGATCTCAAAGTCTGGTCCAGCAACAACAATATCATGCTGGGAATGTTAAGAATGCAAATTCTCAGGTGCTTCTGGCCCTAATGAATCTGAAACTCTGGGAGATGCACCTAGCAAAATTCTGATTTAACAGGCTCTCCAGGTGATTCTAATGCAAGCTAAACTTTGCGAACTCCTACTCCAGATGGAGCCATTTTTTTCTGAGTTAAATCCCATCTGTGATACTTCGTAGCTCTGTGACCTGAACATATTACTTCATCTTTTTTGTCTCAGTTTCATCATCCATAAAATGGAGCTAATAGTACTTTCCTCATAGCATTGTGAAGCTTTTCTGAGTAAAGGAGTAAAAGAATAAAATGAGTAAAATAGTAAAAGCATAATGTGTTAGATTACATAATACCAATTTCAATTAGGCTTCTGAAATCACATTTACAGTTTACCTTTTAAAATCAGGAGAATTCTGATGTGCAGCCCAAATTGAGAACCGGTGATTTAGATTTGAGTTTGTTAAGCCGATTTGTATATGCTTAGGTAGGTTTGTAATTTGTTGAATTCTACTGGCGAGTTCTGTGTTAAATTGGGAGCCACTAACGTTATAATTAGTTTAGCGGGGAGAGTTTATTATATTCATTCTCCGAGATTTTCTTTTTTTTAACCAATGGCAGGTGCGTGTGTGTGTGTGTGTGTGTGCATGCGTGCGCGCTTGTGTAAGCACATGAAATAACTAGAATGTGGGATTTCTGCTGTCTCTAGCTACAAACCTTTTTATTCTCAGTGGGGATTATAAGCAGGCAATGACAGACCTCTGGGACATCGGTAATCAGGCCAACGGAAGTGTTTCCCTTACACAATATTTGAAATCTTGCATTTAGGTCTTTGTAAAGCAAGAACTAACTTAGCTCTTCTTTAACCACCACCCAACACCCCAACCCCCCAAGTTTTAGGGAATGACTTTGATTAGAAATTAGGATTCTGTGTTTCTCAAAAGAATATCTGACTACAAAGCACCACTGTGAAGTGAAATAAGCTCTGGAGATAAGCTCGTCCCATTTTTGTCTCTAATGATGTGTGCCCTTTCCTCAGACCTCTGGACCTCTACTTTCTCAGTTTGATCTCCAAAAAGGGACTGGTAGAATCTTTGCTCTCTAGTATCCCTATCATTTCTAATATTTTAGGAAAATACAGTTTATAAAATAATATTTTATGAAAATATCATACTCCCTACATCCTATCAACCACAATCAAAATTAGGCTTCAAAAATTTCAGAACAACATATAACTTGCCTCAATCTGCATTTTAGTTCATTTAGTCATTCATGAATATCTGACTACAAAGCACCACTGTGAAGTGAAATAAGCTCTGGAGATAAGCTCGTCCCATTTTGTCTCTAATGATGTGTGCCCTTTCCTCAGACCTCCGGACCTCCACTTTCTCAGTTTGATCTCCAAAAAGGGACTGGTAGAATCTTTGCTCTCTAGTATCCCTATCATTTCTAATATTTTAGGAAAATACAGTTTATAAAATAATATTTTATGAAAATATCATACTCCCTACATCCTATCAACCGCAATCAAAATTAGGCTTCAAAAATTTCAGAACAACATATAACTTGCCTCAATCTGCATTTTAGTTCATTTAGTCATTCATTTACCAGATATTAATTGAGCACATGCCATGTGTCAGACACTGTTCTTAACGCAAGGAATTGCACATGGGCCAGAACAGATCAAATCTCTTCTTCATGGAGCTGACATTCTACTGAAGAACAAATCAGTTTGTGTCACATGAAATGCAATTGTCAGAATTCTTCAGTTCTTTTTTTTCCTTCTTCACAACATCTCACATTTGCATTCGAACAGATGTACCAGTGAAGATGGAGAAAGAGGGATTAAAAACCTGGCTAAGATTTAATAATAGTTTTTTAAAAAGAGAAAGATTCTAATATATCACCCATTCCACCAAGAAGTTAAAGGGAAATTAGTTCCCAATTCTAGTTGTTTCCAAACTTTTCTGATTAAAGCATATTTTTGAAAACTAAAATTTCTATGGTATATTGGGAGGTGGGGGTGGGCAGTGAGGATTAGTCTATATAGTTACAGAACAAGTCATTGCTTTTTAGCACAGGTTGATGAACTACACTTCTTAAGCCAAATCTGGCACTCCACCTTGTTTGGTAAATAAAGTTTTATTGTACAACCACACTCGTTTGTATTGTCTATGACTGCTTTCACCCTAAAATGGCAGAATTGAGTAGTTACACCTATATGTTCCACAAACCTAAAATGTGTGCTACCTGGTTCTTTACATAAAGACTTTTCTGAATCCTGTTCTTTAGCACTGAGTTTCTGTTTGAGTACAACGGTTGACTGTCCTGCCTGTATACTCAAACACATTCAAGGGGTGCACCTCCTTCCCTGGGAACAGCTAGATATTGCACTAAGGCTCTGATTTCTTCCTCGTAGCAGCACCCCGCTACACGATGTACCCATTTACTTCTCTGAAAGATATCACTTTAATACTGTGTATCCAGAACAAACTTTACACATTAATCAACATGTTAGCAACTCATTTTGTGATGGCTGCCATGCCTTGTAACTTGAGAAATGCAGCCTTCTGTTATTCACCTTGTCTATTACATCAGTGCTCTTCAAATATTTTTGATCGCATACCATAGCTTTGAAAAACTATCATTACCCCCCATACATTTTTCACTGACATTTTCAAATTTTCATATATGTTTAAATAATAGTTAAAGGTGTAATTTATAGCATGTTATAAAATGGGATATTTTAAAATAAAATGTTTACATCTCTTCCCTAAACGTGTCCAAAGAAATCAAAATGGCATCGCAATTTGATATCCCCTTTATCCACGTACTATACATGTGGTGGGGTGCCATCCAGATACCTCCTTCACAGACAAAGCCTTCATTCCCTGGCAGCCCTGAATGAGGCTACTACTGGCTCACATCTGAGTCTCTGCACAGGAAGTGTTTTTGACTGAAGGGAGCTACCTAGTTAAAGGTTATGCTCCATCCTGGAAAGGCAGCAGTGACTCATCTACTGTGGGGACTCAGAGACCTAGCTCCCTCACCACATTCTGCCATCCAGAGTTCCTGTGGGACAGGCTGCAGCCCTGTGGTGATTACATCAGAGCTCATTTTTCCTCTGGACCCATTTCTGTTTCCCTCACTCTCCCACAGTGTTATTCCCAAGAGCATGCCCCAGTAAATTTTCTTCATACAAACCTCTGTTCTGGAATGTTTCCCTGGGAACTTGACCTAAAATAAACATTTTCAAAAGTATATGACTAAGCTCTTTGCATTAGGAAATCTCATGTTATTTTTTCTTAATAAAAACCTTCATTTTCATTCCACATTGCCAACATATTTTTATCCTATTGTAGTATATTTTTATGCTTGAAAATCTTTTTTGATTAACCTTTGTCACACTTCTCTGCAACTATGTTATATAAATTAAAATTGAATTTTAGAAATTTCTTATGAACATAGGGTTCTATGCATTAAATTTCTTCTAGGCTGAGCTATCATTACAATAATTGGTAACATGCATTTGATCAAAACAACATACATGTATTATAAATTTTGATAATGTTACACATAAAAAGTAAAAGTAGAAATGCAGATCATAAGATAATGATTTATATTTTAATTAGTTTGTGTGCCTGTATACAAATATTATTTACTGCTAAATGAGTGTCCAATATTAGTTCTATTCCATTTTCTCTTTTATTTGTATAGATGTACAAATATAGTATTAGCACGTGTCACATACGTAGATGGGAATGGAAATGGTTTGGTTGCATTGAACTGCAAATGTTCTCTGAACTCCTTCTGAGTGATTTACCAAAAATCACAGACCGATAAAATACCAAAAAGTATTTTAATGGCTTATCAGCGACAATTTAATTAGGTTCTCATTTAGTTTTCTTGCAAACAAAGAATTGAAAACCACTTGACTTGCAGAGTATTTGTTAACCAGTCATTAAGGTCATTCCTTTTCTCATTACCTACACTGTATTTCAAATCATTGCTTTGTCATTTGTGACATCCCAGAGACAACACAGTAAAACTGGCAAATGAATGAAGAGTTAGCCTCTGTTGTGAAGAAAGAGATTGGGCACTGGCAAAGGGAAGACCTTGAGTACAGGCTAGTTCTCAGCTCCATTTTATCACAAAACTACATATGGAGGTTCAACAGCTGCAAAGCAGCCATGCCAGTGAATCCCTTGAAAAGTCTTATTTTCTATCAGAGGTATACCCATACCAATTTGAAGGCTTCTGTTTCATATTATTACTAATTTTATAAAGACCAGGAAACAGTTGACACAGGAGGCAGAGAGCTGGTTCGTAGACTTTGGCACCAGCTTCTTTGTCCCGGGAATTTTCTGTGTACATTATTTCTCTAATAAAAAAATGAAGGTCTTGCATCATTACCAAATATTGTAAGGGTTGCACATTAAACAGTCTGAAACTTCTGGAAGAAATTTTATAAGGAATGTGCATCCTCAAATATCTTACATTTTGTCTTAATGTTTCTCATTATTTTGAAGAGCATAGTTTTTCTGTCATAGGGCATGATAGAGGGAAAGAAAAAACTTAAGAAAAAAAGGAAAGGTGAGTCTGAGAGCAACTTGTAAAGATTTCTAGATGTATTTACTCCTTGTTCTTTTGTACATCTTGCTGCTGGCCATGGTGACAGGCAACTACTTTTAAATGGTGCAATCAGGTGTTATAGAAGACAGGAAGTAAATATTACCCAAGGTCAGAAATGGCCTTTCCTGGGCTGTCCTTGAAGCTGTTGGAATATTTCATTTAATAGATGAATTTTCTTAAGGCTTTCTTTTCCTAAACAATCATTTTCCAAGGGCAATAACTGTGGCGAATTATTAACCTTAGGAGTGTTAAACTCAACTATACTTTAAATTTACAACACAATAGTTTATAAAGCCATAGAAAAGACTTAACTAAAGAAATTCAAATAGCCTTATTCTGCCCACCCTTACTTTGGTTGTCTATTTCTCTCTTGTATTATTTCAATAATTTACTGTATTCTTTTACTGACAATGCCTAGAAATATCACTTCCTTCTTGCTAATACCAGATGTATTAGTAAGATTTAACCTTTCCCCTTCTATACTACCCCACTTCTTTCGTTTAAAAGAAGTTCCCTGTCACCATGGCCAGCAGCAAGAGATTCAAGAGAGCAGGGAATAAATATAGCTAGACTCGTTTAAAGTCACTCTCAAACTCAATCTTCTTTTTACTCTTTTAAGTTTTTTCCTTCCTTCTACAAATAAACAAAAATATGTAGAGGTTCACATATAGTATTTTAGTATTATACTATCCTCTTCCTAGAGGATAGTATATATGATAAATATAGAGTTTGGAGTAAGAAGACCTAACATGACCATGATTTTAGACAAGCCACTTAACTTTATGAAGCTTCTATTCTATTTACTTATCTATGAAATAGTGATAATAATTTTCTTCTGTATTATCCTATGTATGTGAAAGGCATGTATAAACACAAACAGTCAGTATAAACACATATATTAAAAAATACAACCCAATGAAACATTCTCTCTGCTTTGATCTATGGAGTTTAAATTTTGTAAGGGAAGGACAAAGAAGATTTTTACAACTTAGTATTATATATAAAGAACAATTCACATGTCTTATCCGTAAACATATGGTTTATTTATGCTTTTTAATAACGAAACTAGGAAAAAATCAGTTCAGTTGAACATAAATAATTTTATCAACATCATATTTGCAGAGAAAGAATTCATTTAGTCAAAATATCACAACACTGAGTTTCACAGTTAAACCCACATGCAGACTGTAGAATCATGTTACAGAATGTTTCAACGGAATGTGTTAAATATAAAAATAATCCAATGCAATTTCCATTTAACGCATGTACAAGACTCCTGCTTCAACAGAATTAACAAGTTTACAATCTTTCTCATAAAGTGATACATATTCAAAGTGCTCTGTAGCACTGAAGTTGAGATCGAGGAACAAATACTGTAGAGCTCCACAGTAATGCCGCTTGGTAATAAATGAAATTGGATATAATGTAGATGGAATCCCCTCATAAAACAAAGGAGACCTACAATGTGTCATGAGTGACTCTCATCCTCAATAGGGGGTGGGGCTGAGGGACTTCATATACACCTCAGTACAATCATCATAAAAATGAGTTTAAAGTTGAATTCATCCTAGAGAAAGAAGAAAAAATAGAAAGACAGAGAAATAGAAAAAGAGAGTGACAGAGAGAGACAAAGGAAGTTCACAGGGCTTCTGCAATCTATCTTCCAACTGAGACTAATCCTCAGTATAATCAATAGTCCATAGTAGAGTTTGCAGACATTAGAGTCCATCAGAATTACCTGGAGGGTTTGCTTGGTAAGACAATTGCTAGGCCCCACCCACAGAGTTTCAAATTTAATAGGTACAAGATGAGGGCAGGAATTAGTATTTGGGACAGTTCCAAGTGGTGCTGATATCCCGATGGAAGGCCCACATTTTGAGAACCACAGTTGTGCAGTCGGCATGGATTACATGATCTAGGGCAAGAGCTCTCAGTTTTGTCTACACAGTAAAATCAACTGAATTAAAAACAAACAAACGAACAAACAACAAAATAACCCTGATACCTACACCCATCTAAAACTAATTAAATCTGAGTCTTTGGGGTGAGACCAGGGGTTGAATCGCTCATGCACTCATGAAAATGTCTCATGGAAGTCTAATGTGTAGTTTAGCTAGGGAATCACTGCTTTAGGAAATTTTCTTTCACCTTCTCACATGGAGAAAAGATAGCCAAAACAATGTGCCCTTTGGACTACAGGTGCATGAACAAAGATGTCTTCGAGGAAATCAAAATCCTCAGTAGGCACAATGATGCACAACTATTTCTAGTAATATCGGGGAGTAATTTAGACAGCAATTGTGACTGCTGATTTACAATACACTCCAAGGTTAGTTCACAGGTTTGAAATAACAGAACTCGGGAAGGTGAGGAGCACACTAATTTAACCCAAGTTTATTTTCCATTGAATGACATCAACAAAAGAGTCTAGAATGTTCATATATGTGCTGATGTGCAATGTTTACCTGCTATAATTATTGTTACTCATTTCACTCAGCTAAATTATTTACTACTCTGATTAAAATTTGAGCAGCCCCACAAATAAGGCCCCCAGGGCTGAAATGTCACAAGCACTCACCAGTCTACCTCACAAAGCAAAACTACAGAAACACACACAAAAAACAAAGGGCACTCTGAAATAAGATTTCCACTTTAAATTACTCTTCTAGCATAAATAGAAAGAATGACTATTTCTAAGTGAATATACATGCCATGGGGTCATTTTACAGGTGTGAAGCAATCTTTAGTATTGAGTGTACATGGAATGATCTTTAGAGCTCATTTTCACAGACCAATTCATTAAAGCCTCAAGCCATAGATTTTAAGTAAAACTCTCATGTGTGAAACTAGAATTATGTTTGATTATAAATAAAAATGAATTTAAACAAACCCCGGATGTTGGGACTGGGTCAGTGAGGTGATCTTTGATTAAAGTCAAACATTTGAAAACTACCAATTTGATTTGAATAGAGACATGTTAGCTATGTTGATCACGTAACAACCTCACAGCCCTCTGTGAAGAACCCACTGCCTGTGAGGAGAGTCCTACAGATGGGTAAGCTATTCTCAAGGTGCTCACTGTGCTACTGATCAGCACTGACAGACTGGGAACCAGTTCAGACAAGCAGAGGTTTTTCTTAAATAAAATCTAAAGTCCTGGCAAGGCGCTCGGGTGAATCTTTCTCCACTCTTTAAGTCTTCCAGAAGACATCTTTAAAATATTCTGAAAAATAGTAAAAAGGATAGTAGAACTATGAATAAAATCACTTAGGACAGTAGAACCTAGGCACTGAGGATGTGAGGGCCTCAAGGAAATAGCAAGAATACAAGGAAATGATAAAAATAATTTTGGTCTTTTGTATTTTTTATAATTTTAATATATTTTATACATTTATGGCTATATATGTATGCATATATGTGTGTATATATATGTGTGTGTGTGTGTGTCGCACAAAACTAAAGAAATGAAGTCATAGAGCCCATTTAAAGGCAAGTAAAAATAGCCATTCTTTTAAACACTCAAAGGGAAGTGAATTCTGGAATAAGTTTGCTTCCTTCCTTCTGTGGTGTGTCCCTGTGGCACATTGTCCTCTGTATTTCATCTTTAGGGCCCTATAAGGGAGCCATGACTCTCTCTACTTCAGAGAGCTATGCTTGCAAAGGCAGATGATGTGATTTAGAATTGTAAGGAGCATAGAAGTGGGGTTTTGTGTGTGCTTTCATCCCACCTCCATCTCATTCAGCCCAGTCCTGATGGGCTGGGTGTTAAGCAGCACAGAACTGAAGCCTGTGTACGTGTATACATGTATATGCAAGGACTGATAAAGGGATGAGCCATCCCAAAGTGGAGGGGGCCCCAGGTGGGGTATCTGTTTAATCCTGCCAATGGAACAGGCTTACACTCACCGTCTGCCCTGAAGTCTCTTAGCCCTTCATGTCGCTCACGGAAACATCTGTGTTCTCACTTTCTATTTGCGCTGCATGCTCTTGCTTCTCTTGCGTTCCAGTGCAATCAGGTTTTACAGGAAGTGTTTCCATGTCCTGTGGACTCTCTCTATTTGGCCCTGACGCTCTCTCTTGGGATAATCCCAGTCTGAATTCTTCAGGCTGGTCTGACTCCTGCCCTCCAACACAGCTCCCCACCCCTACATCCTCCCCTACTAACTCTGCCTGCTGAGTGGTGTCAGCTTCCCCTCTCTTTTGATCCTGGCCTAGCTGTGGGGCTTTCCCTTCCAGGTCTGAAAGTTCTTCCCCTTCCTTTTGATCCTGGCCTAGCTGTGGGGCTTTCCCTTCCAGGTCTGAAAGTTCTTCCCCTCTCTTTTGATCCTGGCCTAGCTGTGGGGCTTTCCCTTCCAGGTCTGAAGGTTCTAGTGGAGTCCTCACCCCGGTTCCTGATGCCCCTGTCACTGTCGCCTCCTCCACTGCTGGCACCTCCTCCCCACTCAGCGCTATTTCCTCTACCACCACCTTCTCTGCAGCTGCTGTTTTTCTTAGTAACTCATCTGCTTTGTGCCAAATTTCCTCACCAGCAACATCTGAAAAGTTAGAGGCTGTATTTGCTTCTGTTTTCCCCTCAGCTGTCTCTGAATCTGCCAACACCTTTCTCTTCTCCTCAGCCATTTCTGCTGCTCCTCCTTCTTGGTGCACATCTTCCTCAGCCACCACTGCTCCTTCTTGCAAACTCCCATTCTCTTCTGTGTTCCCATTTCTCATCACTCCTGTACCCAGAGTGCACCCTTTATCCTCCTCTTCTTCTGGGTCCTTATTCATCACTTTTCCACTCAACTTTTCTGCCATCATGGAATATCCCTCAGGAACATCTTCTTGGGTCATTGCTATGCCCCCCACTTCTTGTTGCCCTTGTGAAGACTCTTCTTTATCCTTCCTTTCTAGTCCTGCAAGGCCATCTTTATCTTTGGCTACACACTCCTGGGCCTTGCCTGCCACTGTGGTCATCCCCTCAGCTGTCTGCACCTTGCTTGCTGGGTTACTTTCAGAAACCCCTACTGGACACTCTCCCTCAGGACTCAATCCCTCATCCTGCTCAGAGGGAGCTACGTCATCATTCTCTCCACAGGTTGGCTCTGCTCTGCCTTTGTGTTCCATGTCTCCAGCTTCTCTCAATCTTTCCCCTCCTCCCTCATTCCTCAGAGCTATTATGTTTTCCAGTGACTTTTCAAATCCAGGTGCTGTTTCAGACATGGTCCCTTCCCTCTCTCTCAGTAAATCTTCTTGCAGCCTTGTGTCTTCAATCAATTCAGATGCTTCCATGAGTGCTTCATTCTCAACATCACATTGCATTTCATTTTGGGGGCCTTGTGTCTCTTCCTCGGGTCTTTCTTCCTTCATAGTTTCCCCTTCTCCCCCTTTAAACTTTTGCCCTTCTTCTAAAATGTCTTCATCTTGAAGTGCATTTGCCCTTGTCACCTCTTCTCTCTCAGATTCAGTTTCCCCCAGAGGTGTTTTTGGCCTCTCAGCTTTCGTCCTCTCTCTTGCTGCATAGAATTCCTCAGGTGATATTTCTTTCCTATCATCTTCCTTATTAGATTCTACCTCAGTTGTAACCTGCTCCCTTTCCACATCTTCCGGGCTGTCTGAAACCCCCATCTTGGTAGCCTCAGCCTTCTCAGATGCCGAGGAGCCCGTAACTGCCTTCCTCTCTTCGACTGGTTCCTCTCTCTTAAGTATTGCCTCTTCTGAACCATCCTCTCTTGAGGATGCAGAGTCTCCCTCAGGTCCCATGTCCTCTAGATCTGTGGATGCTTCCTCTGCACCGTCCTCTGCATCTGGCTTTTCTGACCCTGCTTCACTCGCAGCTGCCCCTCTCTCAGCCTCTCCCTTCGGCGTCACAGCCTCTTTCAGGGCTGCTGCCTCCTGAACACACTGTGAATTCTGAGCTGGGGCCTTGCTTGCAAGCACTGAACTCCATTCCTCCTCAGAAGCTGCCTTCTCTGTCTCCAGCACCGCCTGCATCAAAGCCTGCTCTTCGGGAGCCTCGTCTTCCTTCCGACCTCCAGAGGCTCTTACCGCTTCTTTTCCCTCTTCATCCAGCCCTGTGTCCCCTTCTGCTTCTGCCTCTTCCCCACTTGCTATGCCCTGAGGGATCTCTCTCTCCTCTGTAAATTGTTCCACTAACTCTAGTTGTTCTGCTGTTGGATTCCACTCCCCCAGGGGAACCTCATTAACGCCTGCTTTTTCCCACAGTGTTGCATCCCCTTTTTCTTCTGGTGCGTCAGCATCCCTATGTTGGGGAACCTCATCTTTCTCCACTGCTTCTTCCTTCTCCCGTGTATACATTTCTGATGTAACTGGCTTGGATTCCTTGATTGAGTTGAGGGTTTCCATTTCCTCCACCACTAAATTCCTATTTGGTGCTATAAAATAAGATTAGAAAATAAGGTTACTTCAATTCAAGTGCACAAGAAGGAAATATATATATATATATAT
>NW_006441955.1:21935162-21944607 GCF_000325575.1 Pteropus alecto
ATATTTATATATAATATTGAGTGGCCATTGATATTATATATAAAACATTTACTCCATTCTATGACGCCATTGACTATAACATGCACCAGGATAGCTTTTCATGACAAGGAATGCTATCAAATTTAATGGACACATTGATATTAAGGGAAAACTGAACATCAGAAATGTTGAAAATAAACAAAAACTTCATGTCTTAAACTAATAAAATCAATCTCTCTCATACTACACACACACACACACACACACACACACACACAACTACTTTCATTTAAAATATCAGGACTTATAGAAAAATTATGCAATAAGAAAAATAGTATATCATATGCTTAGAAATCATTGTTCCCTAAAGCACGTAATATGCCTATCCTCAGCCTATGTTTCTTGTCCTCATGTAGGCATTTAGCAACATAATCATAATACCGTGGAGCTAATCATTATCCCAAACATTACTTCCACATTTTAAAGCTACTTATCTAGATTTAGTCATCAAATAGCTTTGTAGCTTAAGGTAAGACTTTTTACTAAAGACACTAATTTGTATTATAGGTCAGGATGCCTCCCATCTATGTTCAGAAACTGATTTGCCGTTGGCAAAACAGAATCACAGAACAAGACAAGACTTTGTAGTCTGGGACAATTTTCAACATAAATAAGCTTCTTGAAGTATTTCATAAGTTCTCATCCATAATTCCCTGGCAAATCTGGGTATACTACCTATCATACTTCAATAAATGTAAGTTCAATATCTTTCTTAAAAGGCTTCAAATGGATTTCTTATTATTTAACAAATTCATGTATTTCTGTTGAAATGATCTATGCAAAATAAATAAAAGCACGTCATGCCAAATACCCAAAGCATTTAAATTTTCCCACTGTAGGAAAATACTTAAAATAGGAGATTCTAAAATAGTCATCTTAATCATTTCTATCAATCTAACTTTTTTCATTTATAAATGACACTGGACTAGATGTTATAAAATAAGTTACCATACCAAAGTGTCAACCTCCAAATTATGTAAACATACAAAGTTGGCAAATGTGTTTTCCTCATTTTTTTCACTTGTTTGTTTGCTTTTTTCGACTAGCCATATCACCTCCTACCCCATCACCAACGATCTACCAGAAACCTAAAGCCCTGACCTTTTTTGCCTCTTCCTTATTCTGATACGCCATCCAGGATTGTCTTATCACTCCATTTCCTCTCCTAACACAAAATATGGTTGCATTCCCTTTGTCTCTTGCCAGCTATTAGAAGGTAATAATGGCTGATATTACATTTTTCCTAAAAATGTATTTGGAAGGTAGCTTTTGATGTCTTCTTTCAAAAGAATAACAGAAATTTCAGGTCTATCAATAAGGTTTGTGTTGACTTTTATAGGTACTCCTCAGCCTATCATACCGGTTATTTAGGAAATTGTACCAAGAAGCTCCCAGAAAGAAATGTAGAACCAAATGTTCACTCAGAGAACATATAGCCAATTCACCTGAAAGAATATGGTCCATTTTATTACATTACAGATTATTACTAGATTTAAAACAATGAGAAACAACAATGTACGTTGAGTCTCTTTAATAGTATATCTGTTGCTACTCAAATTCCTTCATAAAAGTATATTACAAAGTCAGTTATGAAGAATGTTTAAATAAAGTCCGCTATTTTGTTAAGCTGGCCTCTAAAATTATGGATTATTTAAAGAACATTCAGGAAAACAGAGAAATAAAATTGCCTAGCCACCATGTAAAAATATATTATGCCTAAATTCTAGGAGAGAATGTGCTAATGGCATCCAGTTGATCTATTTTATGAACACACACACACACTACTGGGGAGTCAGACATGACATTCCTGAAGCAAAGAAGAAAGAGTAATTGAAGCCCTTCTTAGAAATATCAATATGAAAATATGACATGCTTTTTGTTGGTAACGCCATGGGCTTTGAGGTGGGGGGGGCGGAATTAATATAAGAGAGCAAATAATATTTAAAACAGTGGTAATTTGATTTAGTAGAATGAGTGTGTACTTGGGAGTCAGACAGACCCGGGTGAGAATGCCATCTCTGCCACTTACTAGCTGTATGAACTTGGGAAAAAACATCTCTCTAAGCCTTCATTCTCTACCCATAAAATAGGAATAGCAATGCTTGACTCACAGAATCTTTGTGATGGTAAACTATAAAATGTTTAGCATAGTGTTTGGCACAAAACCCTAACAAATCTTTCTTTCTCATTTTCCTCCCACTGCTTACAATGTATTATATGTTCTTGCTTGAATCAGATTTGATCTAACAACTATTGTGCCTGCATTGCAGAATGTTTGGGGAAGTACACTATAAAAGATTTGGGTTCTCTAAGTTCAGAGTCCTTCTATAACTCAGCCCATCGGGTGTTTGTGTCACCTGGCTCTCTGCACATTGTCTAAAGGGAATTGGAGCTCAGGGAACCAGCATAAGTACAAATATTCTGGCCACTGTTATTTTTTTTTAATGAGTAACATTAAAAAAATGTTCTTTGATTCAGGAGTCTTGTGTCTCAGGAGCCTAGCATCTATGAAACTGGCTGGCTAACCTGTTTACTTGAAAACAGTAAAATCTCAAATACCTCACAGTGCTCGATGACTATCATTAAAAATTAGAGGTGGGAGTAACATAAGCATATAATGAATAAAATGAATAACCCTCCCCCCCACCCACACACACACATATGTATATTCAAATAAGGGCATTTTTAAAAGTCATCCACTAAATATGGGGAAACCTGATTTCAGGGACACAGGATGTTTGACAAGATATGTATGACTTTGTTGGGTTACTCTAATTGGCACCTTTGCTACTGGAATACTCATCACCAATAGCCAGGTCATATCCTGATGGCAATAAATTCTCTAACTTAAAAAAAATGGGGAGTTCAAATAAATCATTGTGAAATATGCCTTAGCTCTCTATGCCTCCAATCCTCAGGCCTGGTCAACTAGCTGGGAGGCAGGCTATGTAACAGACTGATCTGAAAATCCCTACCAGTGTTTTTTTTTATAATCTAAAGTCCTCTTTTTTCATTCTAGATACCATGTATTCAAAAAAGAATAATAACATTCATATCTGATACCAGCTTTAAAGCTCCCCTTAGGGCCTCTCAACCACCTCCTGCTATTAAATTCATTAGCTGAAAAGAAAAGAAAGGTGGAAGAAGGAGGAAATAAGGATAAAAGGATGAAAGATGGAAATGGGTCTGTCTTTGGCAGAGGATTTCTGAAGGTCGTTCCTAGGTAATGATGTGCCCTTACCTGCACCTGGGTCCATCTCCGGCATCCTCGAGTGCTCTTTTCCCTCATCTGCGCTGCTAACACCAGACTCAGTGTCATAGGGGCTGCGGCGGTCAGGTTCCACAGCTTCAGCTATTATCTGTCCAACTGCTTGGAGATCATATGAAATATCAAAAGGTATAAAAACAGGTCATGGAAACGTTGCTGAGCTATTTCACATCATTTCAGCAAAGGGGGTTAATTTAAAAGTATTCACATTAAAATGTGACCTTGTTTTTAAAATCTAGTAAGATTAAACAGCTTCCAAGCTATAATTTCAAAAAGAAAACACAATAGAAGATCATGACATAAAGAAATCCATGCAAAGAAATACTTGCATTAAAAAATGACAACAGCCAGAAGCAGTGACAGATTTGCCAAACGCACATGCCATGAAATGATTGAAAAAGGAGTTTGGTTGCCTTTTCTTTTCTAGAAACATGTGTTATAACTTTTATAACACCAATCACCACTGTTATTTTAAATTGCTAAAACTACCAGAGCTGACTATACTATGCACATTTCATCCGTTAGTACATTTCTTCTGTTAGTACACCCCATGTGGACAGAGCAAAAAAGTTATTGCACGATTCCTGTAAATTTGACAGTAAAAGCTGATGTAGAAATTCCTGTGATCTGTAGATCATTACTAGCATGGAACTTCAGGAACACAAAGATCAAAGTTCAATTTCCATACTCCATACTAACTGTGTCACCTTGGGCAAGTTCTTTGTCCTAAGCTCAAGCCTCAGTCAAAAAGAGGTACCAGTGGTTATTGGGAGGATTAAATGAAGGAATATATGTGGAGCATGCTTATCTTTCACTTATTAGCACATGCCTAAGCACTTAATAAATAATGGCTATGATGATGATGAGCATGGCTATTAAAAGTATCATCATCCAATCTGTTATAATTCTAGGCAACACTGTAATATCAATTAAGTTGGTCTTTAGTTTCTGACAGGTCCCTGACTACATCCCCTGCTTATCATCTGATGGTCCATGTCCCTAATTCCCTGACATCTGCCATTATACTACCTTCTGGTTAACAAAAGCTCACTCAGATAACACTAGATCTAGATCTACTCTCCAAGATAAGAACATGTTATCTCTAAAATGCCCTTTCCTTCCTTCCCTCCCTCCTTCCTTCCTACCTTCCTTCATTCCTACCTTCCTTCCTTCCTCCCTCCCTCCCTTCTTCCTTGTTTTCTTCCCTCTTTCACTTTCTCCCTTCTTTCTTACTTTCTTGTTTCCTTTCCTCTCAGATGTTCTGATTCAGTTGAGATACTGTGAGAAAAACAGAACTAGAATGTGGTCTCTTGCTCAGTTTAAAGCAAATTGCTAAGGAGTAGTTAGTTACTTACTGATCCCTCTGTATTTGGAAACAAATAGTGAAACATCTGCTTTATGTGGCTTTGCAGGAAAAAAATGAGATGACTTAATCTTAAGAGAGCGAAAGTAGAAATGAAAAGAGGTACATCATACAGTTTAAATGTATTCTCTTTAAAACATTTTTTGAACATTAATTTTCCTCATTCATACACTATGCCAAATTAAAAAGGTTTTTCCAATAATTTAGAGATGATATCAACTTATGAAAATTAGGTTATAGTTGGGTTTATTATCAAGTCAACCTTTATTTTAGGAACTTAATAAACATAGTACATATAAGTTATATATCATCTTTACCCACTACAATAATGTTAACACTGTGTAACTAGAGAGTTTAAATATGCAGTATTTTAGGTCTTTGTGTATAAATCTGCTTGGCTGACTGGGCAATAGAAATCCCAAGGATGGTAGGACAAGAGAGGGTTGGTAGAAGTCTGATTTCCTAGCAGTTACTTGAAGCTTTGTTTCATCAGCGCCAACAAGACAGCTAAGATTTATTTCGAGTAGTCCACAGGCTATAAAAAAATATGGCTTATTATATAAATATGGAATGATTATGTTGTACACCTGAAATTAATATAATGTTTGTCAATTATACCACAATAAAAAAATTTTAAGAAATATGGTTTATAATAATAATAATAAACAATAATTAAAATAAACAATTAGCAGCTATTAAACCAAAAAACTATTCTAAGAAGCCAAACAGTACTAGCATAATCTGAAAATCACAACTCACTCAGAATTGACAGTGAAGCTTGTAGTCCCTCTGTCTCAGGACTGTAATCACCACTTGCCCACGTCTGCTGGCTTGCCCCTGGAGGGTTATGCTTTGGAAGTAGATGAAAGCCTGTACAGTTATGTGTTGCCTGCTTCAGATTCAGCAAGAATGAGACCCTGTCCTGAGCATCAAGGACTTATTAGGTATGAGACCAGAAAAAGACTTACTACTCGGTCATTTTTTTTCCTCAGATGTTCTTCTGAAACTGAAACTTAAAAGCAAGAACTTGGCCAGTGTGTAACCTTGACCATTTCCCACCTATAGTAAAGGAGGCCTCTGCATGCTGAGACTCCCAGACCAGCAATGTGACAAATCACTTTGTTCCCTCTATATAACTCTCATCCCTCAAGGTTCTTCTCCTTTACCCCTCCATAAAGATGACCATTAAAAGCAAAGGTAATTGTCAGTCCTCACAGCTTTTGCAGCAAAATGAAAGAGGCTTATACAAAAAATTTCTTAGGAAAGCACTTTTTCCACTCATATGATACAGGATATTTTCAGATGTTTTTAAAAAACCAAAATATTCTTGTATTATAATGTTAGCATTTTATTATGAAAACACACATTTTAAAATAATATATTGTACTTTCCCTAAATATGAAAATAGTGTATAATCATAATCTAAAGTTTGAAAAGATAAAAAAAGAGTACAAAGAAGAAACAAAAACTATCCTAATTTCACCACTCAGAAAGAACTACTAGTTAACATTTTGGTGGATTTCTAAGTATTTTTTTCTCTACTCTTATTGCAGATAGCATTTTGTATACCATTTTATTAATTTAGCAATATATTATGACTATTTCTACATATCATTAAATAAAAATTCTTCAATTACTGCATAGAATGTTCTAATATGGTTTTACTAAACTTTGGTTAACCAATTGCCTGGTATTGAATATTAAGTTATTTCCATTTTTTTTTTTTTTAATGATTATAAAGCTATGTTAAATAGCACTTACAATCACTTTTGCACTTATTTTGGACTATTTCCTTAGGATAAATTCCCGAATTGGAATTGCTGGGTCAAAGAGCATGATATTTTCAGAAGCTTCTGTTACGTTTCTGTATGTTCTTTAGAAAAGGAATTATCAATTAACAAAAAGCCTTATGTCCCTGTACTATTGCTGATAATGTCACAATTTCCACTAATTCTTTATATATTTGATAATTTAGCAATTGAAAAGTGATAGCAAGGATACAGTTTTCAATATTAATAAGCAAGCTTCCTAAATTCATTCTCTCTCCTCTGCTTGTTTTGAAACAAAATAAACTGACTGCATCTCAAAATATACCAAGATTCTTAAGCAGTTAAGTATCAAAAGAAAGTTTTGCCAATAACTTTTCATCTGAATTTTAAGAATGTAAAAAGGCACTAAAAGCAAAGATCTATCAAGTATATTCTAAGTTCCCGGTCACCTTGAAAACTATCCATGTGCTTTGACCATTCTTGTGTAACCAATCAATTATCTTCCCAACATCTCACCACGACAAAATTCATGACTAACATCACCTGCCGACACAGTGAAGATGTTCCTGTGTTACCTTTGGCATTGAAACATGGCCCACAAAAACCCAGGATTAATTACAAACTCCAGACCACAGCTGTTCAAAGATAACAGCTGCAGAAGCTAAAGTCTATCCTCTACACGTTAGCTAAAATAATCCTTCCAAAACTTTCAGATCATGTCATTTCTATGCTTACATTTTCCCAATGGCTCCTTATGTCAGAATTAAATCCTCCCCATTGCATACAAGTGTCTCCCTCTGGCCTTAAATTTGACCACTCTCTGGCTTGTCCATTCTGCTCCTGTCACACTGGCCTCCTTTCCAAATCCCTCACTGAGCACCTATGCCCTAAACTTGAGTCTCTGCATTTGCTGCTGTTCCCTCTGCTTCCAGTGCTCTTTCTTCAGATAACAAGAGTGGTTCAGTCTCATACTTCATTCAGGTCTCTGTTCAAATGTCCCCTCAATCAGAGCGCCCATCCTTAAAATACCACACTCCTTCCTCAAATCATCACTCTATCTTCTTACCCTTATTTATTTTTCCTCTAGCACTTAGCGCAGATACCCTGTTACATGTTTATTTTCCCTTATTAGGCATATCTCCCCTTAGAATATAAACTTCATACAGTCAGAGACTTCTTTATGTTCACACAAAGAACAGTGTGACATAAAGCAAATACCCAACAAATAGTTATTGATAGAAGAAATCTGTTGGAATGGACAACTACTTGCTTTCACAATTGATTCAAAAATTGTATTTAAACTGCAACTCATAACACATGATTTTTTTGTTCTTTCATCAGGACCATTCTATCCTGCTTGTACGATAATAAAAATGCATTTGACTTTACTCATAGCATTATTTAGGTTTGTATTACCTGGTCAAGTGCCATGACTTCTCCCGATTCACATCGAAAAGTATAAAATGCCTACTTTCATATACATTTTGCATTATACTCTACTTTATAATATTTTTTTCTTAATGCTTTATTTATATTCATAAGGTATAAATTATATTAACTTTACAAATTAATGCACCTGAATTGTTCCACCATTAGAGCATATAGCAAATATTGTATCATAATGCATTAAGACAGCTTAAACTAAAAATAACATAAAAATAAACATGTTAAAATAACACTGTGCTCTATAATACTGGATTAACTTCCAAGGACACACTCTCATTTTAGCTAGCAATTATGTTTTACATTATCTACTTTACTGCATTCAACTCATCTTTTATATCAGTTCACTGATTTGTTGGTTGACTTATCAAAGCCCAATTAAGTGAGACATATTATAAAATAGTTAGAAGGAAAATATCACTTTATGTTATTAACCTGAAAAATACGAAGGCACTGAATGTAGTATTTTACAAATTTATCCACTGCTATAATCTTAAGTGAAAACAATTCAAATTAAGTTATATTAGCTTGCTCACTATAAAACATCATTAATCATATATAATACTTTAGTCCATAGATCTATTCTTAACATAATCACAGTTTTTATTCTGTCTAGTTGAAAAGATGATTAATTTAACACGATACAAATATGAGAAATAATCTTTATATGTTATCTCAGCCTTCATTTTATTTCAACCTAAGGATTTAATCAGGGATCTAAGTAAAATATATGCATTTCAGTCTTTACCAGCCTTCTGGTCTAATTTACATAAGCTGTGTTTTGCAGCATAGTCACCTAAATAATATTCATCTCAAATATATAACTTTGATTTTATCCCTCTCACTTCTAAGCCATTTGACTGAAGAGTCAATTAAGAAAGAAGAACTATCTATAATCTCTTTACTTGACATCAATATCAATATAACAAATGATGAAATCAAGATCTGGTTGATTTTATCTGAAATTTTCTTAGAAATGGTTATTTACATAAAGGTCTTTGAGAATATTTATGACTCCTTTTATTGTTATTTCAAATATTTACAAATTTATTGCATCATTCCTTGAGTATATTTTTAAAACATCAGCACTCAAATATTATAATCTATTCATTCTTAGATTTTGATAGTACTAATTCTTTTACAGCATTCTGAATATTTTTCATGGTCTTTGTTTTGTTTTACTTATTAATGTTTTATTTTCCACTATACTTTATATCTCTGCCTCTGGACTTTTGTAACCCAGAAATTTTGTTCTTTTGTGGAAGGTGGGCCATAGAACAAATCTATCAGTTCTTACATAAAAGGCTAAACATTTTTTTTAAAAAAATTTGCAAAGTTATAATATACTAAGGCAATACAATGGAATAACATGTACAATAAATAAGAATAAAGTACAGTTATGTGTGCTGATATGAAATAATAGTCAAGATAGTGTTAAGTGAAAAAAGCAAGCTATAAAACAAAATGTATCACATTTTTATCTGTATATAAATATGTGTACATATAATATATGAATACATTTATATATGTATATATGTAAAAAAAATTTTCTGGAATCATGTA
>NW_006441955.1:21944675-21947171 GCF_000325575.1 Pteropus alecto
TTTAAGCTTTTCAACCAATCTTTTGTAAGAGAAATATTTTTAGAAAAATCTCAAAATCTCTACAAACTTAGATCCAGAAATTGCACTTCTTGCAACTTAGCCTAAGAAAATAATTATAAATTTTAAGTTATCTTAAGATTAAGGTATTAGAGTACTGCAAATACTCTAATACTATAAAAATAGCAAAAAATCTAAATATCCAACAATAAGGAAATAGTTAAATTATGAGAAAAATCACTGAATGTAATAATAAAAAGACATGAAATACATTCATAGAGTACATAATAACATAAAAATGCTTATGATATAAAATTAAGAATAAAAAGCAGAATGCATTTTATAAAAATATGACAACATAAATGTGTAAACCCTAAGTTTAGACTTAAAAAGCCTGACCAAATCTTGAAAGTGATTTTTGTGTGTGATAAATTTATGGGTGATTTTTAAAAATGACTTTTCTCTATTTTCTAGATGTTATTTCCTAAGCTGTTAATGAAAGATAAACACTGATAAAGAGCCTTGGCAGATATATTAGAGTTTAAGAAAGATAGTCACAAACCTTACCATCTAGTCTTGAACCCGCCTTAATACAAAGATGATAACAAAATGTTTTAAAATTATAGATGTTATCAACTCAAGGACACAGGGTTCCCATAGTATTTGAGAAAAATAATAAATGTACACACCAATTCGCAAAATCAGAAAAAAATAAAACCCACTCTCTTCTAAGTGACATAATACTAGTACAATGTTTCTGCTATTCTGTGCATTGTCAAATTACAGCCTACTTGTGTACATCTTACTTTACCGAAAAGATGACTACTTACATAAATCCAGGTAAACAATCTACTTTACCAAAGTGGAAATAAAAGAAATAATAATAATATCAATGTTACTACTGAACTTTAACACCTCTACCTTTTTTGATCAGCAGCTTGCCAAATTGTAAAAATTTTCTAGAATATGCATTATATGTACCAGAATTGAACAATGAAATTCAAGATCACAGATTTGAATAATTTCACAAAAGGGTTTTAAGTATATTTTAATAAGTATCTTAACTCATACATGGCAAAATCCTTTTGAGAATGTTGAGGATCTTTATGTTATAATCCTTGGCAAACAAACTTTTTCTGTAAAGAGCAAGATAATGAACTTAGAGCTTTGTTGGCAATAGAGTCTCTGTTGAAACTACTTAACTCTGCCCTTGTAAGGTAAAGCAGCCTTAATAATATGTAAATGAATGAGCATGAGTCTTTTCCAATAAGACTTTATTTCTGAAATTTGAATCTAATGTAATTTTCGCATGTCACCATTTATTCTTCTTTTGATTTTTCCCCAACCATTAAAAAAAAATTTCTTAGCTCATAGGCAATACAAAAAGAAAAGGTGATAGGCCAGATTTGGCCTGTGGGCTGAAGTTTGTCAAACTGTTAGTTCTAGAGTTATTTTTTAACTTACTAGAAGGTTATATCTTTTGCCTCATCCCACTATCCGGAATGCTTTTATCCTTCTCCATTCCACCTTTAAAGTCTTATCTAACCTTTATAAAGGCTTCCTCAAACAAGTCCTTCAAGAAAACTTTCAAAGTGTCCTTAGCCAAATGAAACTTCACTTCCTTTGAAACAGCATAGCACTTATACCTTCTCTGGTTTTACATATGACTATTGACCTTTGTCCAATTATTGGTGCTCCAATCCTTCCTTTTAACATTTTATGAGAGAAACCTTCTCTTGCACATTTCTTATTGATCATGATGTCCTGTACATAGTAGAAAGTTAATAATAATGGTTGAATTGAAAGATAACTATTCAACATCCTCAATTCCTAGATGTAGGTCCATTGGTTTAATAACAGTTTTTGAGGTTCTAAAAGAAATTTTATAAACATCGAAAGTATTCATAACTTTTAAAACACCAATGGATTTTCGTAATATTTAAATACGAAAACAAATTTTATCTTGGAATCAAGAATGCTCACCATATTGTCAGAGAAGGACCGAAATATGAGTTACAGGGTACAGGGTGCTTGCTATACGAGATCCAAATATCTGGCAAGCATAATCCAGCTATTCACGGGACACAATTTGGTCCTTTAAATGTCCTCCTATAGTCACGAAAAGTATCAGAACTTTCCTGTGTCTAAGATACTGAGACCCGATTATCCTTGGATACTCCTCCCTCTTCCCATGTGAAATGAAACTGTCCTACACACCCAGGAACCCCCTGGACCAGGAAGTTACTCAGCTCCAGAGAAGAACTCAAAAGTGAAGTTTGGAGTTTTCTATTACATTTTCATATTTTTGTCTAAATCTAAATTCCTATTGCGCAGATAAAATAGGACATTATGAGGAACTCGAACCACTCTGCCTAAATTTAAATCTTAAGAATACTTATTTAGTTGTATAATCCTTACCAACTTAATTAACCTCTCCAAGCCACAATTCTGTCATCTGTAAAAAGAACATAATAATAATAATAATAATAATAATAATAA
>NW_006441955.1:21947190-22030165 GCF_000325575.1 Pteropus alecto
TAGAACCTAACTCATGGGGACATTGAGCTGTGAGGATTAGATGAGTTAATATACATGTGTTTAGAAGTAGCACATAGGAAGCACCTATCAAGGTTAGCTATGATATATATAAGTGCATATACACTAAGAACAAATAGCATTGCTGGTATTAAATAACTTCTAAAAAGCCACACATACCCTCGTCTTCAAGACATGTATTGCGTTTTATTTGATTGAGATAGAATTACCAGAGGAAGGAATTTACAGAAAATAGGAGACAGGCTATATAAGATTTATCAAGTAATTTTTAAAATGTAATAGAAGGAAAACAGCAAGCTGAAAATACATGTATGATTATGTGACAAAGAGAAAAAGGAAAAAAATTGAATCCCTCTGGTGTTATCACAATAGTATTTTTCAAGCTTTGGCAGAATGCAATGATCAAATCAGCTTCCATGCATGGGGACAATGGCAGGCCAACTCACTGGCCATACTTACCACCTTTCTCCACCCTACAGGGACCTGCCTTTCTGTCCTTCACGTTAGCAGTGTTTCCTTCCCAAAGCTTACTCTTATAAGTTTCCTTTTCTTCCTTGAAAACATGTTCTCTGGACTTCGCAGATAAGCCCTCTGCAATCATTTGGGTTCCTTTCTCTGTTTCTTCCTCAAGAACATTCTCCAAGCCTTCCTCTGTGGGCAGAAGCTTGGTCTCCATATCTGCTTTTATTAATTTTTGGTCTTCAACTTCAATTTTGAGGGAATCATCAATTGGAAGGTAGGATTTTTCTGGCTCATCATTTTCACTCAACTCCCGAGAAGGTGAACTTCTGGCACTTTCATTTGGACTGTTTTCCGCATATGCTTTCCTATCTCCCAGTGCAGACTCATCTTCACTGCAACTAGAATATGGGTGACTTCTGGATGAGGATGATGAAGCATTGTTTACATCTATAAATAACAAAAATGATGACATCATAGTTTTTCTCTGAAGCAATGGGTTTAATTGTGGGAATTATGTTAATAATCATACTAAAATTGTTTAATATAGTTTAGTAGATTTGATGCCCTTTTTCTGTATATTCTAGATATATGTCATGATAAAATAAATTTAATCTGTGAGTCTATAGAAGCTGTCAACAGGAAATCACATTTAAAAACCAACTGTATTTATTTTTTGAAAGTCATTTTATTGGAAAACCTTTGTAAGTATGTATTTTGTTACAAAAGAAATGAAATAATCTTTCACTTGCTCGATAAAAATACTTAGTTCATTATCATCCTGGATAGCCACAGTATTCTCTGTGCATAAAGTTTAAATTGTTATCTTCTATAACGCCCACCTTAGTATACCCTGGCAGCTGAGTAGAGTAAGATCTTAAGATCTATGTATTTGGATACTGCCTAGACACTTAATAAATATTTCGAGATGATGCTCATTTGCCTCTGTGTGTGTGTGTGTGTGTGTGTGTGTGTGTGTGTGTGTGTGTGTGTGTGTGTGGAGGAGGAGGAGGAGATGTTGTCTTATTTCAGATTCTCCAGAAGCAAATGCTGAGATGAGGGTACATGTATAAATGATATAGTAAGGATATGCTCCAGGAGAAATTCTTACAAGTGTGGAAGAAGCAGAGCAGGAAAGGGAAGAAGTCAATCAAGAGAGTTATTTTGAGAAACATTTCAACCTCAGTCTGATCCCACAGGGACCTCTAAAGTCTAAATTATATTAAAATTTTGCTCCCTTGATGGAGTTAGGCTTTCATACTCTGCTCCAGCCAGATATGGCTCCAGGCCACCCTAGGGGGATGTAAATTTCTTGGCACTTCCAGGTTCTTCGTGCCTGAGGGTGAAACAACTCCACAGTCCGCGGCTGTCCTCTGAAGAGGGCAGAGGGTGCAGAAGCTGGAGGTGAGCACACAGAATCAGTAAAAGAGACTCTAGGAGATCTGGGCACTATACTTATGTGATACTACAGATATGTAGTCTAGAGACATTGTAGCCAAAAATGGTTTAGTACTTACTACCCCAGAAAACTTTTTAAAAATCTCCAAGAAAGTAACATACACACTGAATCTCAACGAGGAAGATGCACATCCTAAAAGTCACGGCATTCACTGCTATGGATCAGAGAAAAACAAACTTTTAAAAAAAAATTGTAACCAATATATCTCTGTTCATAATTGTTTTTTATAGAATATATTTTCAAATGAAATATCCTACACCTACATGGTGCCTAGCTTTCTTATTTTCTATTCTCTGTGTGCTCCTTATTCTTTTTTCAGCTTCTTTTTCTGTTTCTGGTTGGCAGCCGCACAGATGGCTGTAGCAGTCGATGTAGAGTTTAAGGGGAAAAATACCTGTCTTTACTTTTATCCTCTTCTCTTGCTCCTGCCAGCCCCAACGGCTCTCCATGACAGGTCTTAGCATTTTAAGCATAGTCTCAGAGACATATCAGAGTTTCCACAAAGATTTGAGAGATGCTACACAGCAGTAAAAAACAAACTCTGAAAAGCCTTTAAGCAACAGAACCCCTAAGTACAGTTCCATTTATTCTTATCTCCTAACTACCTTGACAGGTACCACATGACCACTGTTTCTCAAAAGAATCACAGATTTTAGCTGCTCAATCTTTATTTCCATTATATTAAATCTGGATATGCTGTCTCTCTGTAGGGAACATAGCAGATCAAGGACAGTTATTCTCTATCTTATTTCTACTTGTTCAGAAACTTTAGGGACTATGGTTTCCCCCTTTCATAAGTACCTCACATTTGTTTTTTGTTTTTTAATAAAAAACAACTCTTTTTTGCTAGTGGTTTGATCAATGGTTTTCATTAATTGCACAATTAGCTAGGACACAGCATTATACTTGTTCTGGATTTCAAAAGAGTATTCAGATCTACCATCTTGATATTATCTTGATGATGCTCACTTTTGACTCTGACAGTTGTTCACATAATAATAATAATAATAAAAATGAGTGCTCTTCTATGTTTCTTTAGTAGCTTCTATTAATTGTATTATTTAATTTCAAAAGGCTGAACCATACTCTGCTTCAATTTTGAGTCAGTCCTTTAGAGAATGAATGGTCACAAAGTGGAGAAAGTACCTGACCTCCCATATAAAATAATTTCAGTTTTCAAATTTTTCTTTAATCTTGTCACATAATTTCATTTCACTGTCATATCTTATTCTCATTTTCATACAGACACTGGGGCAAGACTTTGCCTACAAAAATAGCTCAAAATGCTTTAGGGCCATGTAATGGGATTTTCAACACTATATTTATTTATTCTCTTAGAAATAAAGTGAGTTTTTATATAAAGGAACTTTTTATGTAAAGGAACTTTGAGGGCACATATATAAATTTTTTTGTCATTAGGAGGGAACAAGTAATCTTAGAGGCATATTAATAATCAACTCTGCCTCTCACCCAATTCCATTTGTCTCTCCAGTATTCCCTCCATGTACTGATGCTGAAAGAATCTGCTTTTGGTCTTCATGGTAAAGAGATGATCTGTACTTGTTCCTCAAGTCCTTGGCCAGAGCCGGCAAGTTAGTGTCATGGTTCCATGTCCTAAGCAAGATCTCTGATTTTTCTCTCTCTTCATTCAATCGGTCTCTAAATCCTTCTTTTCATGTCATTGATAACTATTCATTGATAACTGTTCCTTCTCCTGCATCACTACTATTTTACACAACATGAGATTCAGAGAAAATATGTTTTTCTGTAAGACAAACCTAGGTATTCCAAGGTTTTACTCAGCTAATTAATAGTTTTGACTTTGGTTATGCTACTTAAATTCTCTACACCTCTGTGCTCTTGGCTATTAAAGATAATTTTACTTACTCTCCATAAGTCATCGTAGAAATTACATTAAAAAAAATATCTAATCTAATCTAATCAAATAATCCTTTCTTATGACCTTTTAGTTTTTTTCCATGAAATCATACCTGCTAAGTATATTCTAATAAATTTCTTTCTTGTGATTTCACTCTGTACATTATATTAATAGTAATCACAGTTATAATTTATTGAGGAAAAAAGGGAAAAAGAAAAACCTTGATCATGATTACATACCTACGTGTAACAAACAATTAGGAAATCACTTTATAAGCATCTCATTTAATCTCATGGAATAGTTATTTATTTTCTAGATTGTTCTAGATCTTCTAGAATGCAAAGCTCAGAGAAGTTAAATAATACCCAATGTCCATTAGCTATAAAGTAGCAAGTTTTATAAAACACTTTTTTTTGTAAGGACCCACTATAGTAAAACCAAGTCCCTCCACCTGCCAAAAGGCTTTCAAACAGAGAACATCCACTGTCATGGACCCTTCATGGCTTCTCTTAGCTGACTTCCCACTGTTACCATTCCAGGATGACGGATAGAAAATAGTTCTCTCCAAAACAACAGAACTCACAGAATTCACAGTCTGTCCTCCCTTTTATATCTCTAATGATCATTCTTAATTTTGTTACTACTCTAGAACCCAGACAGAGTTAATTTTAAAAACTCTGAGGCACATGATATGAACACAGAGCAAAAGATAGCTATCAAAACCTTCCTTGGTTTATTTACAATGCTAACCATAATGCTATGTGTATGGAACTACATGGCATTTAGTTACGTGTAATTTAATACTGTGTGGTCAATCACAAAAATTACACACACACACACACACACACACACACACACACACACACACACACACACCAGTAATCTCCAGTATTCATACTACCTGCCTATCTAACTTGATATATGCCTAACCAAGGGCACTGACCACACACACCACAGTCAACATCACTCCTGCACAGCACATTCAGAATGAACTCTGCTCTCCTTTCTCATAACTGAGGCTCTGAATTGTCTTTCACCTTCTTAATCACTTACGTAGATTCATTCACTAAGTACATATTGAATACTTCCTACGTGTCAGGCAATGGTCTAGGTATTGAAGATACTATAGAGAAAAAAGCAGGCCAGGTATCTGCTTCCACACTCTAGATGCACACTGCCTCCTTTTCCATGAGCACAATAGATCAACTGCATATGTTCATTAAGGTGTTCGTTCATTATCCTAACAATGACTGAGGATAGCTCTTTCAGAAGTTGCTGTTATACTCTTACTGTATTTAGTAGCCATGTTGTCTATTTTGAATCATTTATAAGTCACAACCTTAGTTTTCAATCACCCCCAAGCATGGATCATGGTTCTACTATAGTTTTTAAATTCATCATTTCTTCTATTAGTGTCTTGATTTTAATTACTTTGTTTTTGGCTAACTAGTATGAAGCCCATATATATACCTTGATTTAAGTGCACAAACTCAAATATGTAAATTCAGTTAAAAATTTAGATCATCTCAATGACATACCATGTATCTCAACTCAGTGGACTCTTCTGAACTCTAACATGAATTATGTCCCTCTTTCCAATTTCTTAGTCCAAGAGTTCACAGCAAAATCTGCATAAATACTTCTACTCTTTTTTAAATTAACCATGGCACATCAATTTATACTTATACCATTACTTGTATTAGTACTTCTATCTTGATTATACTCATGTCCATAAAAATCTGTTTATATTATATATCAGATATTATGGTTCAGTCAATATTTTCATGTTCAATAACACCTAATTAGACATGTGCTTTGTACTCAATAATGTCGAATGAATGTATGCTTAATGAACACAGATGTAGAAATAATTAATTCCAGCTATGAACAGTCGCTAGGTATTTGTATTATGAGAGAGCATATGTCCCCATACTGGTAATTCATTACTCAGTTCATCAATGAAACAAATACATATGTTACACCGTAAGAATAAATATCTACAGGTAAATGTAGATATAACAGGAAAAGAAAAAATAAAGAAAGCTTAAAATTTCCTTCATATTTACTTTTAATTGTACTTTACAAACATTAAAATTAATACTTAAAATACTGAGACTATAATGAAATCATGTGTCACATTGTGCTGCCTAAGTCTATTTACATTTATCCTTTAATCTGGTCAATCAACTGTGAATTCCACAGATTTTATTGGGTGCCTGGGCAGTGCCTATGCTATGTACAAGGCAGATTCAAAACTGCAGAGAAATGCCTCATGGAAAAGTATTTATGTGAACTAGAAGATGCTGCTTCATTTAAGTATTCACCTGAAAGCCATGACTTACTACTTCAACAACTGAAAAGTGAATATAGATTGAAGAATTCTTATCATTAAGAAAAATTAAAGTTTGACTAATTATGCACAAATCACACACATAGACTTTGACCAGAAGGCCTCCCACAACCTTCTTTCCTAATCCTCTCTGGCCCAAAGATCAGACAAGTTACACTGAAGTTCACAGAGTGTGGCTTCACAGCATGTATAATGTCAACATAGAAGAAGCAGCCTTCCCTCATATGCATCTCTTCAAGCTCATAGTAAAGACAAGAAATGAAGAGTGACATTGTTGCAGTCAGTAAGTCAAATAAATAGAATATTTGTGTAACTCTGGGACCTAAAAATTCTATTAGGCCTACTTCTTCAACAGACTGGAAAATAGCATAAGTGAAATGTTATGTTTCTTACTAGAAAAAAAAAATTGCTTTAATTCTTAAGTTCTTTTCTTTGTATTCTGGAAACAAATTCTCTTTCTCCATCCCACAACCCCTTCTTACCTCTTTCTCATAAGGAGCTACTTAGTCTTTCCCGCTTACTCATAGCACTATCATCGAAACAGTTCATAAAAGTATGAAAGTATGTTCTCCGTGACATGACACTTCCCCTCAACCTTATAACAGTCATCTACGACAATATATTTTCAACTGGTGAATTAGTGCCTGGGGTTGCCAACACAAATGCAGAGAAAAGTAAGCTGTCCTTCTTTTTAAACGATAGGAAGTCTCACACATCATTCCTAAACCGGGGTCTTCTCTTAGCTCTCAGTCCCTAGCACTCTATCACTCACGGGCTGCTCAGCACAGTATATTTATCAAGGAGGGCGACGCAATTGTTAGCTGGCAGTTTAAATGGGACCAACTTGTCATGAGAGTGACAGCCTGGGCAATTGTTTGCCCTCTGGGAACAGGTGCAGGCAGGTTCAAATGAAACACATCCAAATACTAACAGCAAGATTCTTAATCATGTCAATAAAAGGGATGTACTGGTGTCTGGAATTCAGTGGTCACAATACGCCTCTTACACTTTTGAAGATCAAATGCTGTTTAGCTTTTCAACACAGTGTTCCGAGGAATCTATCATGTTATAATCGTTATTAATACATGCTACTTATTTGCTGGATAAAATCTCTCTAACTCTGATGTTCTACATGCTAAAATGCACATTTTTAAATAACATAAGATCAGGGTATCAAAATAAAGAGATGGAAAATAAAAGAGCCTGGAAGTGGAGAAAAGAAAGACTAATAAACAATGATATTTTGTTTCAGAATAATGGCAATGTTTTAACATAATAACAAGGATGCAAGGGAGCTCTAAAAGGATAGGTTAATAACATCATTACAAAAACAACAAAATTAAATTAGTGGCCAATTTAATTTTTGGCTCTTAAATTTCACAACATTTGTGGAATAGATTTTATATATTTTAATAGCTGTCATTACATACTTATTTAAAATATTCTATATTCTATATCTATATAATGCAGTGAACTCTGACAATGTTTTTAGTAATATTCTGATAACAATCACATAGCATAAATATAACTAGATATTATAGCACTAACAAAAGTACCTTAGAATTCTTAGTGTTAAAGAAATCAAGTAATTGCTCAATATTTACAAAGTATCTTTTAGGAAATCATCTCTGTGAGGAATAACAAAGATAACATATAGTCCTAGCTTTCACAGTGTTATTAATTTGTATGTTATTAATTTGTTTAATTAACTCAAGGGGCAAAATTAACACACATGAAATAAGTGAGAAATGAATAAGCAAGGAATGAGGATAAGAGTAAAGACAGGCATTTTTTCCCTTAAACTACTGAATGGTAGAGTTTCATAAAACAAAGAGCTCAGTGGAGGCCACCAAAGTCGGAAAGTGTCGTGGAAGAGTAGGGGGATGAGCTGGAACTGAGCAAAGAGCCTGGGAGAAGATTGGGAATCCATTCAGGGAGGAGATATATAAACTTGGGTAAAATTAGATATATCCATTTATATTTCCTCTGTTTAAAAATAAACGAACAAACAAACAGAGGCTCAAGAACAGGATAAGATAAAGAGCTCAAAATAAATGCCTCTAAAATGTAGATTCTTAAAGAAGCATAATCCTTCTGGGGGGCACCAAGGGATTTACTTTAATTTTGGATAAATGGATATTTTCTGATTTGGAGAAATTCAGGCTCTGACTTTGTGTTTTTCTCTTTAAGTTATTTAATCTCGCCATTTTCAAATTTGTTTGTGTTTTTCTCTTTAAGTTATTTAATCTCGCCATTTTCAAATTTATTTATTCATAAAATGAAAAGAAAAAGAAAAAGGACCTGCTTTTTAAGATTGTCTGAAGCGAGTCAGATAACTCATGTAAAATATTTAGCACAGTACTTAGCATAAAATAGAATCTTAATAAATAATACCCATAGAGTGCCTTTCCAAGCACAGGATTCCAATTATTTATATGTAAGCAGTATTCAATGTTAAAACTTACGTATTACTGTCAGTTATTCAATAATTACAGGTCTAAATGATTAAAGCTTTCCCTCAAGAAAGATCCAAGTACTGCCTACATCCTCTGTTTGAACATAAAAAGTTACTCTTTCTTAGAAAAAAACCCATTTGATATCAAGAAAGCAAGGTGATTATGTAGCACAAAAATAATCACCAGATGATTATATATTGAAAGAATGTACAGAATTCTTATGAATCAACATTTGATAATTCTTCATCATTATGAAGAAATAAAAAAAGGGAGTACTTTGTGTTTTGAACCAGTTATATTTATATACAAGCATGTTTTCAATCTTTTTCCTAGTTCAAGTCTTTTGAAATAGTTCCTTTAAAATTTGATTCAGGTAACAATCACTTTTCCATAGAATTCTTTAACTTTCTCTATGTCATGTAGGAATATAAACTTAAATCCAACATTTAAATTCGAATAGAGAAAAGAGCTTATATATTAGGCTTAGAAACATAAAACATGAAGATTAAGAGAAATTACAGAAAAGGCCTAGTTTAAGATTTTATAAAAAATATTTAAATGCTTGACCATTAATCATGAGTAGTTCTTTCAATTGTAATAAAAATGACAGGAAATCTTGTTTTCAGGTTTACTGATAGTTAACATTATTCTAAATTTTTACACTGTACTTCCCTCTTTGACTGTCAGGAAGTTTAGGATTAAATTTTTTAGTTCAAGCGTAGTCATGATCTCATCTATGGTTCCTACTAAAATTATTTTCTCTTTTTAAGTAACTTCTAAATAACTCTGTTCCTTATATTATTGCCTTGTATGTGTGTCCATAAAATTTTAGAATAGGTTTATTTGAATTCTTTCTTGAAGAGAGTGGAAGTACAAATATTTGCTCTTGCTATAATTTGGTTACTTAATTTATTTTTATTTTATATTTTCTTACTATTGTCTTTGAATTCAAAATTTTGAGATTTTATTCAGAAAAAAATTGAGGTAAAAGGAATTGGGAAAAATGAAGAACAATTCAAAAGGTTATCATAATATGACCTCATTCTCTAGTCTAAAGCAAATGAGTTCCTTCTGTGATTGCACATTATTTTGTTGAATTAAGTTCTTCAAAAAAGTCTTCAAAATGTAAGTTATACTTCTGATGATGAGGGTTTCTTTCTCTACCTGAAAAGCTCTATTTTTCCTGTGAGCATTCTGAGTTGTTTTAGGCTTAAAGATAGTGAGCAAGCTACCCTTGCCAAGAAAGATAATTCTTCCATAAAAACTAATAAGTTTTTTCTTAACTTACCTCCTGTGTTTGAGGTAAGTTAAGAAAAAAACATAAACCTAAAGCAGGAATCTTCAACTTTTCCTTTGAGCACAGGCTACTTTTCATTTTTCCAAAGCCATGAAATGGTATGTGTGTTGTGTCTGTCTGTCAAATAGAATTTTAAAAAAAGTAATAATTTTCTAAGTAAACAGAAGTATCATTAAAGTTTTACCTGACATTCTGTTGAAAAAAATCCCAGCAAACTAAGGAAAGAAGAAGAATTAGAGTGACTTTATAATTTGAATATCTATAAAAGATTGATTGATCAGCATCCTCTGGTTATGAAACCATGCTCTAAACATTCCCTTAAAAGAAGATTACCTCATTAAATATAAGGAAAAGTAGTAGGCACACTTGTTAAACAGCCTATGTCATATGATAAGCTAAACAACTTGCCTTGTTTATCCTCTTCTAATTCACTCTCAGAACATCCATCACCCTCATCTTTCACATTGTCATCAGCATCTAGTGCCTTCTGTGATGAGGTTTCACTCTCCTTTTCAAGGTGTAAATGATCTTTTTCATCATCCGAAGGTGACTTTGACATTCCATTCATTTGATCATCATCCTGTCCTTCATTAGCTTTCTCATCTTGTTTCTCCTCATCTACTTCAAAATCTTCTTCATATTCTGAGAAAAGAAAATTTCCACTATGAGAATGAAAATAGAATCCCTGACACTTAACTCATTTTACTTAATGAGAACTTTGACTCTATTATCCTCTCTTCTCAAGGCCTTTCTTCGCCTCTTTTTCACACAATTAGTGAACATGGAAAGCTAACAGCAAATGATCAAAGATTGCAATCAGTTACATATACAAGGGCACAAAAGAAATGAAGCTCCAAATGACAAGCTTGAAACCTAATAAGAGTTCATATACAAATGGACATCATCATCTACAATAACCAAAATGGACAAGAGAAGAACTTGATAGAAAACAATAAATTAGAGATAAATTAAAAATGAAGAGAACAGGAGTATAATAATGAAAGTTAATTTGGAGATCCAGTGAGGTCATATTTCATATGAAGAATGTTCAAAATATTTGGATATCAAGTTAATGAATAGTGAAGTGGAAAAATTCAATTAATCAAGTCCAAAGGCCCTGAGAAGCAACACTGTGAAAAGCAATTCTTTGAGAACCAAATGGACATCAAGAAAAGGTATTACGAAAGATTTTATACCTAAGCCAGAACTGCAATCATATGTATTATTAATCCTTACAATCAATGAAATAATTATATTCCAAGGATTAAAATTCTTATAAAATAGAATATTCCTGTCACAGCCACTAATTTGCTTCATTCCCTACAGAGCTGCAACAAATCTGTAGCAGAAAAAGAAAATTGTCACATCAGATAAACTCCAGCTGTCCCTTGTGGTTATAATTTTTCACCTTTCATATTTAATTGTTCCTCTTTTTCTTCCACCAAAAACTAACAATCTTGAAGTGACAACATGCCAAAGATAGAGAGCAAAAGGATTTCATGCAGAACCAATTAAGCAAATAAACAATTATCTTAAAAATGAAAATTATGGGGAAAATACAGTTTTCCCTCTTTTGTATGTTTTAGTTATTAAATAGTGTTTTCTTTTCCAGTGGTGGGGGCCTCTCAGGTAATTGCTTGGGAGCTATAAACCCTGACCGGTGAAAGAAACTTAATTTAAAAATGCATGCCCTGTGCATCTGAAGAAAGCCATGTTAATGCAGAGAATGTATGAGAGAGATGCTAAGAGGAAAGGTGAAGTCAGGAACTTTAATGAATAAAGGCAAACAAAAAGAATTCATCACAAGAATGTTTTTGTGAAAGAGACAATATGAACGAAAATGTAAATTATTAGTAGTAAAACAAAATTATAAAATAAGCTAGAAAATGAAGAATGTGGTTTATATTGCATGAAACAAACAGGAAATATAATAAAAACAAATAAGTATGTGGATTCAAACATTTCAGGCCACATAATAGGATGGTTCTTCACTCGGCCCCGTTAGCTATTGGTAAGCCTTTACGTGTAAGAGGATAAAAACTGTAAGATAAAAGACATTATAGTAACCCGACTCTTGCCATGAAGGAATCTCCAGTTTTCTTTGGAAAATAAGACACAGATACATAAGTGTTACTGTACGCATAGTATTTTTCACACATCATCCTCAATAATGTTAGTTTAATGCTATTGGGCTCAATTACTGTGGATTTTTATATAGGACTTGATTAATTATGTGAAATAGTGTCAAGCAAGTGAAATGGATTTAAAGAAGGACAGGAAGTCATTTGGAGATCATGGAAAACTTTGTAAAAGGTGGTGTTTAGGTTAGCCACAGAATACAAGCACACAGAGAAACATGCACATATATCACTTTACAGATATTTGTTCCTGGTCACAGGATAAGCAGAGGGCCAGACAGAACATGAGTGAATGCTATAATTCCATCAATAGAACTAGATAGTAGGGAAATATGAGGGTTTTGGAGTCAGGCAATCATGTGCCCAGGTCCCAGTTTACACACTCACTGGTTGTGCGACCTTAGGCAATCTGCCTTACAAAGCTGTGGTGAATATTAAGAGCAATAAACCCTGGAAAATGCTTAATACAGTGCCATGGTCATTAGGTACCTAATCAATATTAAGGATTAGTAGTAATAGTGACTGTGATTGGGGTAGAGGGAGTTGGTTGTAGAACAGGAAAAATCACGCACAGTATGTACTCTGTACTCTTTAATGGAGGCACCTGATTAAAATCAGAGAAGTACAAATGTCCACAATTAGGACATAATTACAGTTACATTATTGAAGCAGAGCATAAAATTGAAAGAATACGTAGTGAGCCATAAGAGCAGTCTCTGCATCCTATTTTGCAGGAGCTTCTGTTTTTTTTCCCCCTAAAAATATGAAATTTAAGGCTGCCCTGGCTTTATTCTACCCACCACTATTATCACATCTAAATATTAGCCTTCTATTAACCACAGAGTACTCTATTAGCATTATAGCTCAAAGCACATCTCCTTTGTGTCATCAACTCATGTAGTTTCAATATGAAAGAACTGGTGGCATGTTTTCAGAAGTCCTTTTTATAATTTCTTCTTTTTCCCCCATTTCAACTTCCTTATTACAGAGAATTCAATTAGCTTGTTGTTTACCATCCTTGCTAATGAGGAAGCGAGGCAACACGAGGTCAACATCAATCCAGCTGCAACCCTCCCTCACTGACCTCCACTCAAGCTTCTTGCTGCCCTTACCATCAGCGGCTGTAAAGAGCTGACGCCTTGCTGCTGCTGTTTCTTTCTTGCTTTTTTTTTTTTTTAATGGAAACAAGCAATTAAAGTCCATTAACTATCCAACACAGAAGAAAGATCTCAGAAAAGCTGTATTATAGACATAAAGTATGCTATCCATAGCCCTGGCCATGTTGGTTTAGGAGAAACTAAATGAAGAAAATGAAAAGCTTCTATTGAACGTGGTTTTAATAAAACTACATGTCTTGAAAGTTAAAACAAACCAAAAAAACATCCCATTTGTTAATCTCTCTGCTATTGCTGTGCTGCTGTAGATATTTCTAAATTCTCAGTCTAAGATAATAGAGATGAGAAGGGATCACAGAGGGAGAGAGATAACTCGGTCAGTGTTATGAGTGAAAACTCTTTAAGGATAATGTGAATACATTATTTCAGGAATAAACAAATAATGTGAATACATTATTTCAGTAATAAACAAACATAAAATCCAGTGCTATACCAGTTCTGTAATTATTCCCTTGGATAACTAAAAGCCTTGGGCAGCAACAAGATGATGTAAGGAAGAAGATATCTATGATGTGCCCTTTCCCTGATGCCAGACCTTCTACACATCGTCTCAGCCCGTGGCTATTACTCCTCTAATCCAAGCTTTGCCCTCTGGGTGTAAGAGGGACACTCAGGCAGCTCCGATTTCTGATTCTTTGACATATCATCCAGAATCAGGTCATTTCAAGGATGGCTTGTACAGAATATCAAGTTGGACAGTATTTGAAAGTCTGGGCTTTGAAATTAGACATAGCCCAGAAATTAGACAAGCCTGAGTGTTGAAGGGTAGCAGAATGTGCCACCCCAAAATATGCCACTTTACTTTGATCTGAAGGCAAGTGAGAAGTAATAGATATAAGAAAAGATTGCTGCCTTCACTTATTTGCCTCAAAGCAGGACATAAATTTGTAAAGGTGTCTCCTCTCCTCTCTTTAGCAGAAAGGACTGAAGTTAATCAAAGGAGACAACTCTAGACCCTTTTCATTTTAGATATGGCAAAAGAGAAATCAGCATAACAAATCTCAATAAAACTAGCTCTTATCTACCATTTGATCCCCATATATTTGCCTTCCCACAATTTGCTGCCCCTAGAAGCTCAAAGCCCTTTTCCTTTGTCTTGCCACTTTTCTAAAACTGAATTGCTCTTTTGTTAAGATGTCACATAAGTCTAAATTCTGGGAACTCCTTTGAGTTATTCAGCTCTGAGTTCTCTCATGCGTATGTTCGATGCATATACTAATAAACTTGTTTGTTTATCCCTTGTTAATCTCTTATCAGTTTCATTTATAAGGACCCAGCCAATGAACTTAAGTTAGGTAGAGATAAAACTACAGTTTGAATCCTAGTTCTGATACTTTCTCTCTATATGTCTGAGCCTCAGTTTCCCAACTTGTAAAATGGAGGTGGTTATAATATCCACCACATTGAATGGTGAGGATAAAATGAAATAGTATGTGGAAAGTGCCTGGCTGAGTGCTCAGTGCCTGGTTCTTTTGTTATTGTTATTATCATTACTACATTAATGAACGTGTGTGTGTGCACGCACGCGCGCGCGCGTGTGTGTGTGTGTGTGTTATGAACGTGTGTGTGTGTGTGTGGTGGGGAGGACAGAGAGAGAAAGAAGGATGAAGAGGAAGAAGGAAAGACGGAGAGGGGAGGGGTGGGAGAGAGAAAGAAGGATAAAGAGGAAGAAGGAAAGACGGAGAGGGGAGGGGTGGGGAAAGAAGAGGAGAGGAGAGCAAAGGAGAGGAGAAAAGAAAACAAGAAAGGCAGACAGAGAGGCTCTAGGCTGTTTCTAGTTAAAGAATATTCTACCAACATATAATCATATAGATTGTGCCTACCTGATGCCAAAGCATCAATTTCACCAAAGCGAGTACATTCAAATATTTTTCAAATTCTATTTGGTCAGAATGGTCTCTATCTGCAGAAGTGGATAGGGACTCTGGTTCACACAGACATAAACTCCCCTTGCCCTCCTCCACCCACAAGCACAGTCAGCAGTTCTGGAGTTAGGCCTGCCCTCCCCTAAGGCAGGTGCACAGGAATCCATGCAAAACAGTAAAGGAAGGTGGTCAGGGATTCCTCAGTGTAACAGCACTGCCTAAACATCATCACTGAGTAATAACACAATGAATATTTTTGCAAATTTGGTAATCACATTTTTAAGACAAGCAAAAGAATAGCAGCAACAATAGAAGAACCCTGTGTTATTATTCATTACCGTATTTAAATAGATTTTCATGGTCATCTTCCCAAACAGCTTGTCCTGGTTTTCCTCTACGTTGCATTTCTTCTATTGCAGTTCTTACTTCTTCGATCCCTATTTTTTCCTCTTCGGCTGAAAAAATGACTGAAGCAGAGGTTTTGTTCCCTTCCATCTCATTCCTTCTTGGTATCATGTATGCTCTATCCTTCCTCAGTTTCCCCTCACCCTTCTCCAGTTCCTCTCTTTTTTGAATACTCCTTTGTTTCCTAGGTTTTGGTGATGTTGGTTTTTTGTCAAGACCCATTGCAATAATGCACCTATGAAAATACGAACATAAGGAGTTTATTAATCTTTATGTATAGCACAGTGGAACCTCAAAACTTTTTAAATCACTTATTCTTGTAAGAAACATCATAAGAAATATTTTATTATCGTACACATAGTTAATTTAAAATAAACTATTTCCTCTTTATTAATACTAAAATCTTATAAATGAACATGACAAATGCTCAATAATTTTACCCTCAATAATAAATAAGAAAAGAGAACAACAACTAAGAACTATAGTCTCAATCTAAAATTTGTGCCTTAAAGCATATTTTTGGCCTTAGAGTCATATATTTCTGTATTCTATTTATCACATAATTCTCATTTAAGGACTTGTGATATATATATATATACACACATACTCAAGTCCTTAAATGAGAATTATGTGATAAAAGAACATTCAGGTTTATAAACACAGGGGAGCAGAGAGAAAAATAATCAGAAGAAGAAAGATGGCATTCAGTCTTTGATAATTTATTATTCTAACAACAAAAAATGACATATAAGGTTGACTCTAAATAAATGACTGATTTTTTAAGAAACATATACATTCAAAATTGTTGTGTCCTTTAAATAAACACCTCAGGAGCCTTCACATTTATTTTAATAAAGTGTTATTATTATTTTTAGAATCGCCTTTTGAAACTTATACCACAATCTTTGGTGATTTCTGCTGGCAATAAGCTTTTGTTCTTTAAAGATGGCAATAATTTGCAGAGGGCATAAAGTCATTCAAAGTCAAATCTGATGAACCAAGAAGATGATCTAAATGTATTAAGACTTTAAAATTTTTTAAATCAGTTACAACAAAAATCATGGGAATGAATCCTTCTATAGCTTTTTTCCTATTTCTCAGTTAACATAAAAATAAGAATTCCAATAGTGATGATACATTAATAAGATGATGATTATCATAATAAGATTACAGAGCACTCTCTCTGTGCCAAGCTCTTTCCTGTGTACTATATATACATTATCTTACAGCATTTCCCCCACAGACCAATTAATTAATAACTATTATCATTACTTTCAAATGAGAGAAGTGAGGCATAAAGGGTTCCATGATGTGCCCGAACTCACCCAGCAGGTTAGTGATGGAGCTGGATTCCAGCTCAGGTCTGTTAGACATCATCACCTCACACTCAAGTACAAAAGCATGGTTAGATTACAGATATAACCTTCTCAAGAGACTAGCTATACCTACAAACATTAGACCGCTGAGCTTACCACCAGGGAAAGTACTCACACTCCCCACCAGAGACTAATAGAACCTGAAGAAGTTTTCATCAGGGTCTAGAGATAATTCATGACCTGGAACAGGGGCCTGGCACTTATCAGTCTCCACTCTCTTCCTCCTCTAGAAATATACATGTCCCCCTCTCTCCAGGTTACACAACTATTGGGGAACTGAATCAATTACGATGGGTAGGTGAAAAGAGATCAGAATTCAGTCACGACTTGTTGGTCTAGGAATAATAGAAATAATATGTAGGATTTGAAAATTGCCTCAATGTGAATCAAATTCAATGGCACTTTTTTTAATTAAAGATTTTACTGAATTTCAATCATCTCTAGTCTAGAAATAGGAATTAATTCTTCCCACAAGCAAATACGAGAACTTAGTTACATCACTTTTCAATATCTCCTCATAAAATAAAGCTAAAAGGATCTGTACTCAAAGTAGCTATTGGGCTGTAAAAAATGAGATAATAAGAATACACTTACCTCACCTATATTAAGTATATAAATACTTCCCAACTGTAATGATGACATACTTAGGAAAGTATGCTTTCCTTGGAATAAAAGGGAAATGAATCTTCACAGAATATGATTACCTACACTGCCTTCTGTTCAAGCTGTTCTTCCCTTATCAATGGCAATACCAAATCCATTGATTTGGAGCCTCTGCTATGCTGTTACTTCAAGTTTATGTTGTGACTGTGTAGATATTTTGATGCCTCCCTACTGCATGCACAGACTTTTTATTGCCCATCTGCTTAAGGGAATTGGACAAACAAAGTGGGTAACATCTGTGCTCTCCTCATCACTGACTACCTAGTTGGCTTCAGAGTATAATTTGAGGTGTTGATTCTGATTACTGAAGCTTTCTGTATTCTATTTGGTTAGGCAATTCTTCTTCCTGTGTTTCACTCTAGTAACTGAGAGTAACTACCATGTCTCGTCAAATAGTTTCCATAAGTGAGGTATAAGTTCAGTTGTGGAACTTCTGCACTTTGGAAGTGACCACTGCCAAAGTTTTCTTGTTTTTTGAGGACCTTAAGCACATAATTCCTAATTATTTTTAGAACTATAATTCCCTACTGTTTTATCGCAATAAAAGTTCTAGGAATCACTATTTTTAAATGAATTAAAATAAATTTCATTTTTAAAGAACTGGAGGAATTAATGTACAGCTCTTTAAAATAACATAAGTATTATTATGGATGTGACCCCCCAAAAAGTTATACAATATGATAAGTGATCAGTCTCCTTAGGGGCAGGTCTCAATTTTCACTGGAGTTCTGCAGTATGGGTACTTCTAGAATAATCAGAGTAGTGTCAAGTGGGACAGGGACAAACAGGCAAGGCTCCAGCACTCACCTACCCATCCTTGCCCCTGTTTAAACCATTCTGCCTCGACGTTTACCTGGTCTGCAGCAAGGAGAATTCAAGTGACACCACACTGTTCTACTTCGGACATTCACAGATTTCATTTGAAGAAATGATTATGAAGCCAACAAAATATTGTAAATAGGTGAAGGGACTCAAAAGATTAAAAAAAATTAAATTTTTAAAAATAAAATTAAAGATAAAGAAAACTAATGTTTTATGAGAACTGAGCCTTTTAGTTGAGGATAATAGATCTTACTCTAATGCTACAACTATTTTTGTTGTTGTTATTTGAAAAGTTCAAAGAAAGAAGCTAGAAGGGACCAAGTGAAATGGTATAAAGAATTGGACAGAGGCTAGTAAGTATCGAATAGGAGAGAACTTGTCATGAATCAGATTTTGGTAACGATTATTGAATCTCCATAGGGAATATTTAGGATCAAATATTTATAGCTTGGATTTGTACAGCAACTCCCAAAGAATGTGATGTGTTTGCACAAGGATGATGGTATATAAGCTCATTAGCTTTCCTGAGAGTTAAACAGATATGTGTTGAATGACTCGCTCACAAATATGGAGGAAGCATATTTGAGATGGAACAAGAAAGCAACTTCAGGTGCGTCCAAAGTACTCCTGGGCACCCCTATTGTATCATCTGAGACCATTTGCTCTCCCATTTGCTGGATGACTCATATCTCATCTCTCTCCAAAACCTTCCAAATCCCTCCTTCCTCAATCTTAACTTCACTGATAAATTCTTGTTTGACTGGAAAAAAAAAAAAAAATAGAAATAATCCACAGAGAACTATCTGTTGGCCCAAACACATCCACCAATTTACCTCTTTCTATCTTATATGCCATCTCTCCACCTGTTACTATAATATTTCTTCTCCTTTAAGGCTAATGCCCCCATGTGAGCCCTGGATCCTATCTCCTCTAGTCTACTTAAGCACTTTGCTCTAGCCATTTCTCCCTCTATGTTATGCTTAATTAATTTTTTTTTTCTTCTCTGGAGTATCAATCCTATCTATCAGCATATAACCTTATTGTAATAGCTCCCATCTTGAAAAATAAAAAGCCTCCTTTGACTCCTACATCCTCCCCGCTGGCTGTCACCCAATTTCCATCCTTTATAGCTGAAATCTTTTAAAAGAATGATCTATATTATCTGGCCTTACTCTTTTCCAATTATGTCTTAAACCCACTCCAATTAGGCTTACATTCCTACCACTCTACTATTACTTGTGCCAAGATCACCAATAACCAACACATTACCAAATCATGCTTGATCCTCATTCTTCACTTACTTTACCTATGCACACATTCAACCCTATTGATCAAGCTCTTCAAACATTTTGTTCATTTCCAAGACACCACTCTCTCTAAGTTCTCTTTCTAATCACCGCCTGTCCTTCTTAGGCCTTTTGCTGGTTCCTCTTTATCTCCCTCATATTTTAACTGAAGTAACCTGGAGTTCATTACTCAAGCATCTTCTCTATCTGCATTCAATTCGTAAGCAATCTCATCCCATCTTAAGACTTTAAATGCCGTCTATAAGCAAATAATTCTCAAATTTATATTCCCAATTTGGACCTCTTACCAGAACCTATAGATGTCTCAAACTTAGTATGTCTAAACCCAAAATCTCTTTGTTTCACCCTGTTTTTTCCCCCACCGTCTTCTCCATCTTAGTACACGTTAACTAGACATCTTTCCAGTTGTTCAGACCAAAAACTTTTTAATCATCTTTGGCTCTGTTCTTTATCACATGTCCAGCATTCAATCCATCAATAAATCCTATAAACTCTACTCTCAAAATACATCTAGAACCCAGTCATTTCTCTTTTTACCATTCTCTCATTTCTGAAATAAAGTAGTTTCCACTCTTGCCCTCACCTGCCTAGTTTATTTTTTCCCATAGGAGCTACTGTCAAATCATGACAGGTCATTGCCCCAAATCTAACTTAGAGGCTTTGCATCCCTCCCAGAATAAAAGTCAAAGTCCCTGCAATGACCTTAGGGGTCTACGTAACTTGGCCCCATGGTCTCTCTGACCTCATCTTCTATTGTTCTATTCCTTACTTTTGCTCTGGCCACCAAGCATATTCCTGCCTCTTACCCTCCGTATACACTTTTCTTCTACCTGAAAAACTATCTAGAGGAAAGAATGTTTTTCTGTTTTCTGCTCAAAAGACATCTTATCAGAAAAGGCTTTCTTGACCGTCTTATATAAAATAATTCCACCCTCTGACCCTTCTCCCCGCCTCACTACTTATATCTCCCTTAACTTGTTCTGTGTTTATCATGCTTATTATAGTCCGATATATATTAATGGGTTTATTGGGATGTTAGCCCTTTCCCCATTAGAATCGGCTCCATGGAGGCAGATACTTTGGTTAGTTCATTCCCATGTTCTAGTTTAGCATATAGTCAATCTCCATGAGTACTTTCAGAAAAAAATTTAAAAAAACATGCAAGCGAGTCTCCTGACTTCAGAAAGAAAGTCCAGTATGAAAGCTAATAAACAACTTACCTCTGATCGTGCATTTTCTTATGCCCGAGATTGAAACTAGGAGCATAGTTTCAATGAGAATGATATTTGGGCCACACCATAATGCAAGCACACCTATAAAATGCACAACCTATAATGTCCAACTATACAAGCCAGATGCTTGCACATGTTTTGGGGCTCAGCCCAAAACCAGTTACTAGGAGGAATGAGAAAAAAGAAAAAAAGAAAGAAAAAAAAACCCCTCTCCTTCACTTCAGAAACAGAACTTAAAAGCATACTGAGGAAAGGAAGATTCAGAGAGAAACAGAATTTGAAACAGCACTAGTTTTTATTCCCATTATGAAACACATGTGAGCATCTAATTTATCTTATTTCAAATACCAAACAAGGGATTTTAATAAATAACCTTTAACTTAGATATTTTAGGCTCATCTACACTGACATCTTTCTTAACAAATTGTGCATCAGTCAAAGCATAAGAAGAAAAAGGTAGCAAAACTTGCCCTCTACCAAAGGGCATTTGTTTCCATACTTGTAGCAAGGAGATGATCTCTCCACGCACACAAACCCAAAGTAGCCTCGTTTGCCTCCAAGTCTGGAACTTTTTCGATGCTTATATTCACAGCAGGAGCTTAACCTGTTCACCTGGATCCCATTCAAGAAAAAGGTGAGACTGAAGGGGAAACCATGGTGCCTTTTGGAAATAAACTGAAAGGTCTCTGGAATTAAAAAGGAAATACATTAGTGAAAGCAACTGACTTTGTACAAACATGTTCTAAATCAAACTTTTCTATTACATAAGTATAACATTATAGTCTAGAATTCAGTGGTCCCAAACTTTTTGGCATCAGAGACCGGTGCTCCTATAGGAACCTAATGCCTGATGATGTGAGGTGGAGGTGAGAGGTGATGCTAGTGCTGGGGAGTGGCTGCAAATACAGATGAAGCTTTGTGCTCACCTCCTGCTGTGCGGCGCCGGTCCTCACAGGCCACAAACCAGTACTGGTATGTGGCCCAGGGGTTGGGGACCCCTGGTTTGGATCGCTTTCTTAACATAATGACAGATTTTAATTCATAAAAACACATTCTATTACTTTTATGTATAAAAAATACTCCAAGGCTTTATAAAGCTCTTTGATATGCAACATAATGACACTTAACATTATATGAGCACTTCCTATGGCCAGGCATTATGCCTGATTATCTCAGATGTGTTACTTCTCAACAACCACATGAAGTGGAAATATTATTATCACTAGTCTAGATGCAGAAATTAAGGCTTAGAGAAATTCAATAAGTTACCCACAATCATACAGTAAGTGAGAGAGTTAATATTTGAATCCAAACATCTCTCTAGATTCCATGTCTCTATCCTGCTATGTTGTCTATTGAAAAAGTACATGACAAAGGCTACTGTGAGCCCAGTAATGCTTTTAAATAAATGTATATTTTTAGTTGTAACTTGAAACATCCTATTACATATATACATGGGGCAGACTTATTGCATCTCCAATCCATTTTCAATTCTATCTGAATTTAAGGCTGTTTCTTGCTCCCCCATTTATCCAAATGTCCCACCAATAAATTAAGAACCATTGCTTATAATTAATAGGTTTTAATCATTCCAAGTCTTTACAAGGCTCACTGAAAACATCTCACCCTAGAGGTCCCGAAACCTAAGCCTGAGAAACCATATTTTACAGAGTGACCCAGAAACCTGCTTCCTTGACACTTCTAATGTCCCTTCCTACAAAAGAAGCCTCCCTGGACCCTTCTACTTCTACTGATCATAGAGTTAATTATTTTTGCCTCTGCTATGTGCATATTTCTTATTGTTGCACTTATTACAATATATTAAAATGTGCCTACACCAGCGGTTCTCAAACTTTAGTGTGCATCAGAATCACATGGAGAGCTTATTAAAACACAGATTACTGGGCCTCGCCCCAGAGTTTCTGATTCAGTAGGGCCCAAGAATTTGTATTTCTACCAAGTTGCCACGTTCTGCTTATGCTGTTCGTCCAGGGACCACACATTGAGAACCCTGATGTTTGCTGTCCTGCATGTTTGTGAAATCTGTGAGATCTGAAACTGGCCTTACTGATCTTCTTTTCCCCAGATCCCAGAACCAAGGGCATAGGAGGGCCCCAATAAATAATTAGTGAATTATTATTTTAACCTATTTCTTTTGGAATCATCTAGAAATACTGTGTTTATACTATATTGTGCCTCTAAAAAGAAATCTAAATCAGATGCAACGTGTACTAATGAACAGACTTATCAAAAAGATAATTTTCATCATTTATGCCTTAGTTTTTATGATGTAAATTAAACTAGGAAAGAGAAAATTGAAAAGATAGTGTCTGGGGAAACTAAAATGCATTGGATTTTAAAATAGACTTGTCTTTATGATATTTGGACTCCTTAAGTGATGACTAGAAAGCTAGTTAGACAGCTTTCATACAGAAACCTGAATGGAACATTCATGTAATATGATCCATTCTGCTTCAGTGTCACAACCCATGATTCTCGAAGTACCCAGCCCAGGAAGAGTGTACAACCAAGGAAATGCTGAGAATAGGCATAGGACATCAGCTTCTAGATGTGATTGCCCTTCCCTTAGGTACTCACGTGACTGAAGAGCTCATCCATCTATTATTATTCCATTTCTTCCATTTTTTTTCAAATTTATTAAACAAGAATTGACACACTTGATCTTTATTCCCTTGTTAATTCTTTTGTAATTTTATCTTTTAAATTTTAATGACACTTCCCAACCTTGACTTAATGGTTCCAACATAGAGTAGTGGAAAAAAAACACCAGAAATTTACATTTCAGAATTCCCATCTATGAAATAGAGATGGCAGGAGGAGTGGATGAAGAAGTGAGGTGGAGGGGGTGACCCAATCTGCCCACTTCACAGAGCAGTCTTAAAGATTATATAATATACAATATTAAAAGGCATTCTATAATATTTATAAAATAGCTATTCATTATTGACAGACAATGAAAAACACTATTTTAAGGCACTAACGAGAACTAAAAACACTAGAAAGATATCAAATGTGGTTTCCTCCTTCAAGAAGTAGTAATTAACAGGAGAGACAAAATTAATATACCAAACTTTTGGAGTGAGGTCACCGAATTCTATTCCCTTAAAATATTACCTCTTAAAATGGACCATTGGTGTAAAATAAATGGAGCAGCCGTTATTCATAAAAAAAATTACTAAACTTTTAGTAAGAACAGTGGAAATCCGAGGCATTCTTGCTTGGGTATGCTTCCATCCTTCTCACCTGCCATGACTTTGTCACTATAGTTCTAATAAGGGAGAGCAAGCCATAAATAACAAGCAGCTTCATTGTCAGTGGGGGCTGGCTTCATTTGAAACAGAAGAAAAAAAACTTGGCCAGTGGCATCACCACTAATAAGTAGCAATTTCAGAGGCAAGCTAACATGAAAGGCCAGAGGTTCTGCTAAACCAAAACTAGTTTGAATTAGGGCAAGCAACAGACCAGTGTACTAGCCAGAAATGTTACAGTGAGATACAGGCAATAAAACAATCATAGATGCATTTGGAGGACAGCAAAATTTGCCACTCAAAGGTGTGTCTCTTTGGCATAAATATTATTTTAGGCTGATTAATTTCAGGAAACAAAAGACTCAGGAAGAACCTTTTACCTTCCCCTTAACTGCGTAAAAGAATTGTGAGGACCTACTGAATAAAGGGAGCTATCATTATATATAACTACAGTTTAATATGAACTAGGTGTGATAGGGAGAAGCAAGCAAGTCCCACCTGATCAAAGTTTTCTCTGTCCCATTGTTTCTGCATGGCCCAGAAAACATTTATTTACCAAACATTAGTTCCTTTCATCTAACTGTGAATTGCCTTACTTTCCTCTGAAATTCTAGACCTCTATCCTCCTTATCCTTGGTCCAGAATGATATATATACTTCGTCCTGACTAATTGTCTTTGGAATCTCGTATGTTTGTGCAGATTCTTCATATGTACCTATTCAATTTGATTTTCCCTTGTTAATCCACTGTGTGTCATTTTAATTATTCAACTAGCTCAAAGAACCAAAGGAGGGAAAAGGGAAATTTCCCCTCCCCAACACATTCAGTTAACTCTCAATATATCCTCGGTTAACTGGAAGTGGCACGGATTGGAGTGGGCCCAACCTATTCGTACATCCCCAGCCAACCGGAAGTTTGCACCGATGAACAAAAGAAATATAAGAAAGCCTGGCAGAAAAATCAAAGTTGGTACAGACTTGAAAAATGCCCGAACTTTGAAGGTACTCCTGAATCCACTGTAGTGGGTTGAATGTTGCCCTCTAAAAACTCATGACCATCCAGAACCTCAGGACATGGTCCAATTTAGAAAGAGCGTCCTTGCAAATATAATAGTGAGGCATCAAGATCAGATCATCCTAGATTTGTTTTGTCTTAAATCCAATGACTGATTTCCTTATAAGAAAAGGAGAAGACACACACAGAGACACACAGAGAAAATGACATGTAAAGATAGAAGCAGAGATTGGAATATTGGAGCTACAAGCCAAGGAATGCCAAGGACTGCTGGGAGTCACTAAAAGTTGGAAGAGGCAAGGAAAGATACTTCCTAAGGGCTTTTAAAGAGAGCATAAACCTGCTAACACCTTTATTTAACACTTATGGCCTCCAGAATTGTGAGAGAATAAATTTCCATTGTTTTAAGCCACCAGTTTTAGGGACATTTTTAATGCCAGGCCCCAAGAAACTAACACACCCACAAACAGATCCACTGGCAGAAGGTGGAGGCTTTACTGGCTCAACGTTTTTGAAAACAACCTCTGACAAATCTGGATGATTACTAAACTATAAAATACAAAGACAACCAACCCTAAGAGACTAGCCTAAAAAATAAAAATAGAATTTAAAAAAATCTGAGCAGAGACATCACTGGCTGTATACCAAAGGAGAGAGAGGATAATTTCACAGACTTGTTCCAAAAAAGTTACTAAACAAACAACAACAAAAACAGGAGAGAAAAGTCAGAAACTAGAATCCATAGTTGCTCTAATACATGATCTAGAATGTTCAATTTTCAACAAAAAGTTAAAAGACATGTAAGGAAACTGGAAAGTGTGACCCATACTCAGGGGAAAAAAGCCATCTCCTAGGAACCTACTTAAGAGAAATGAAAACAGATGCCTACACAAGAACTTTTATTTGTATATTCATAACAGTGTGATTTATAATAGCTCTAAAAGTGGAAAGAGTACAAATGTCCATCAACTAGAGATGGATAAATAAAACATGGTACATTCATATAATGAAAAATATATATTCATTGATATAAGGAAACAAGTATTGACAGATGCTATAAGTGTATGACTCTCAAAAACATTATGCTAAGTGAAAGAAGCAAGACAGAAAATACTGTCTACTATATAATTTCATTTATATAAAATGTCCAGAAAAGGCAAATCTTTAGAGACCGAAAACAGGTCAGTGGTTGCCTGGGGCCAGCTGTGAGAGTGAAGAGTAACAACCAAAAGTTACAAGGGAAATTTTAGAAGTGGTGGAGATGTTCTAAAACTGATTTATGATAATGCCTGCACAACTTTATAAAATTTCTAAAAATCAATGAATTGTACATTTACAATGGATAAATTTTATAAAATGTAAGTTATACCTCAGTAAAGATATTTTTAAAAACTAAAAAAAATCAATATATGATAAGTGAAAAGAAGTAAAAACTAGTTATTATAAGTCGCAGTACAATGAAATGCTTTGGTTTTAAGTGAATAACATTCGTAGCCATCAAGAGAGAAGGATAACCCAGAATAGAAATCAGCTGAGAAAGCTTCACAGCCTTAATGTGAATCTTGTAAGATGGGTAAGATTTGAATTTAAAATCCTATTTGAATTACAAAGGAAATAGCACACAAAAAGACAAGATAACAGCATTGAGGGTTTGGATGAGGAAGCAATGCGGAATGCACAAATAGGTACAACAGGATCAGATGATAGAAATACAAGAAAAGGAGGCAGAAAAGAAAAGGATTATAAGAGGGTCAGAAAAAAGTTATTTGGTTCTTTGTATCCACATGAACCTAGGAAGCCAAGGTTTGCCTCATTTGAAATGATGAACATGGTAAATCAAGATGCCTATGAAGAACTGTATTCTTTGCAAGTAGCAGAAATATTCAGTAACTTCATAGGTGTACATAATAAACAATCAACAAATGACTTGATGTCTAACATCAAACCACAAGACATCATGAATTACTATGGAAATAAAAGATGCACTTGCCACATTACTAAATAATTAATTTTATTGTTATTTCTCATCTGAAAGCAAGACAAGTTAATGAATGCCACATTTTTAATGAGTTTACTGCTCCAAGCATAACGTTAAACACTCCTTTTTTAAACAAGTCTTCTAAAAAAACTATTCACATTTCACTGAATCTTGCACAGTTTTGATTTGTAAAAAGGGCAGATTCTTTTTAGTTCCGCTAAATTGCTAAAATTACTGAACCACAAGTCAACTCTGAGTCACCGAACTTTTCAATTTTGAATAATTACTTTCCTGGCAATCAAGAACAAGCTGAGACAAAATTATTGTGTGGACAGGATTCAATTATTTAAGTCCCTATCCCATCCTATTATTCTAGACTGTCCAATGACATTACAAAAAGCCAGTCCCAAGATCAATATGTATGCAAATAACACTTAACCAAATAACACTCTCGCATAACCTTTGGTTTCACGCTCTTATCACAGAGTGTATATTGTCTCCCAGAAAATCATTTAGCTAAGTCTTGTTCTTTTTTCATTTGTATGTATCATGGTTTCCAGCAGTCGAATAGACATTATACATGCATTTTGTTGAATAAAGCATGATCTGAGACCCAGGAAGAGTTTCATTATATTAATTTCAATTTTAGACTATAGCTAATTTCAGCAATTCTTCTAAATTAGTAGTTGAAAGTTATACTTAAAAAAGATAAGTGCATGTATCTATGTCACTATCATTAGCAGTTTCATACCCTTTATACTATGAAAATGTAGGAAACTCTTTGCAACTGAGAATAGCTAACTGGAGCTGGATAGTACTGAGCAGAGGTCCGGCACATAGTTGAGGGGCCAAGATCTATTCTTGACCCTTTCCAGAACTGTACGTGTGACCTTGGAAAGCCTGGACCTCTGGCCTCCTCTCATTTTCCTCCCCTACAAAACAGAAGGAATGAATTCTCAAATGCTATGATAAAATAAGTCAAAATAAATTACATTTCAGTCAAATATATAAAATGGGGGAAATAGTTTCTAGCATTATTGAGCATTATTTTTTATAAATTTTATATATTTCATAAAGTAAAATATTAAAATTAACATTTAAGTGTTTACCCTTTCTTATGTTGGAAAGTTTTAATATTTAATCCTTAAATATGCATAGTTTCTTTTTAAGTACTTGAGTTTTTAAAATTAATATCACTGATTTTGCTTGATGAGGGAGAATGAGAAAGCCAAAAGTAACTCTGTGTTTCCCCACAACTCCTTCCTTGACCCCCAAGTCTAGATCAAGATGACCCAAATAAAAATGTCTTTTCATTAGTAAAAACATGATTACTTTTTAAACAGTTTCTCAAACTAGGAAATAACAAATATAATCCTATAATAACTGTTACTTTTAATTGCTATTCCACAGAACTAAATACTGACGAAAACCATTGCATATGTGAAACCTTGTGTGGCAGAGGTCCCCAGTCCCCAGGCGCAGACCAGTACTGGTCCATGACCTGTTAGGAACTGGGCCGCACAGCCAGAGGTGAGTGGCGGGCCAGCGAGGCAAGCTTCATCTGTATTTGCAGCCGCTCCCCAGCGCTAGCATCACCACTTTATCTCCACCTCAGATCATCAGGCATTAGATTCTCATAGGAGCACAGATCTGTGGTGCCAAAAAGGTTGGGGACTGCTGCTATATGGAATATAAAATTTATTTTATGCTAATGAAGGGGAGAGATTTTGCTACTCCAAAACATGTCTCTTTGGGGTATTAATTATTTTAAGCTGGTTATTTTTAAGAAACAAAGGACTCAGGAAAAATCTTTGACTTTCCCCTCTGCTGCCTAAAAGAATTTAGATAGAGGGCCTGTTCTAGGAAGGGAGCTATCACCACAGATCACTATACTATAATATGAACTAGGAGAGACTCATCAGGGCCTAAAGATCTAAGTTCATTCTGCATCCCATTGTCTCTGCACGGCCTAGCAAACATTTGTTTCCTAAACATTTGCTTTCCATCTCCCTGTGAACTGCCTTCCTACTCTTTGAAGTCTCAGTTTCCTACTCCTTCTCCTTATTTTAAAAAGGTAGGTAAGACTCAACTGCCCAGTTTGTCTCTATGGCCCATATTCTTATGGAACCCCTGTAGATATATACATAATTAAATTTGGTTATTTTCTCCTATTACTCTATCTCATGTCAATTCGATTTTTAGACCAGCTAGAACTTAGAAGTGTAGAGGAAAATTTCTTCCTCTGCAACACTAACAAACATGGATTTATGATCAAATGAAAATGGAAATGTACTAAATTCATTTAGCCAAATTCTGTACCATGTTATTTTGGTGTGATTCACCGTGAATTTATTGGATTTGTGACTTTATCTCAACATGCTTCAAAAAAACAAATTGCCAACCTGGTATTTTTCTCTTAGAATAATGTATAATATAATCGACTATGGCAAGCCAAATAATTAACTTGTAATTTGGGGGACAGTTTATTCGTGCAACATTTTAATGATCATATATCTCTATCCCAAATTAATCTGTTACTGGTTAAATCACTCCAGATTCTTTCTTCCACAATCTGCAAGAGTAATTGCTGCTTCAGTTTCAATCATGCCGTAGTAAATCTAGATTTACTTCAAGGCAGCTGGGTTATAAGTCCCTAGATATGCATAATTTCATAGAGTGATTGAACTCATTTTGATATAATATCAACAATAGCTTATCTATAACATCAACTTCGAGCAATTAAAAAGAATTCACATTTTATGTGTACCTTTTTCAAGTAGTCTGCCTTTGTAGACACAAAGGTTTTCCCCACCACAGTGCTGTTGATAAACTTTTATTTCATCCCGGAAGTCTGGGTGATCATAAGATAGGTGCAGATTTTTCCCCAAATAGATCATCGTAATAACTGCATTACTATGCAGTGGTGTTTTATGAATCCTTCTTGAATCCTAAAATCGACAACAACAACAAAAAAGGGAGAGATTAACTAGTTATCTTCTAATGACATTGCAATATGAAGAATAGAAAAAACTATTTTTACGTACCTAGCGACAAAAACTTTATAAAACGTCGGTCTACACAGTGCACAAAAAGTAAAGCCTATTACAAAATAAATCCTTCTAATAATTATAACATATATATTTTAGCTTTGTGTTTTTAAGGTAAATGCTGGGGATTTGTACACGATTTGTCACTTCTTATTTCATGTGTGTGTGTGCATGCACACATGTGTTCGTTTTACATACAACCAAAATATCAAGAATCCTAAAAGGAAAATGTTCTTGGCTCTTTTAGCTGGTTCTCAAATAAAAATTTAAATCACATTTATTAAATAAATATTGATGACATAATTTTGTCCTAATTTGAATTGATATTAATTTTGATTTAGCTATTATTTTTGTAATTGAGTTGTTTGTCTTTGCACTTGAGCACTGAGCTTATTCTATTAAAAGGAAGATACATACATTTATACATTTGATCCCTTCTATGGTCACTCTGAAGATTAGGCACATGTATTGTTACATGCCTAGGATTATCCAGTTTCAAAGGAAGCATTCGATTTAATGAAAAACCAACATTATTAACATTATTTTAAATATCAAACTATATATCTGACAACAACAAAAAAACTACCTCATAAACCTATCCGATTTCTATGTCATTGACCAATTTAAATTATTCATAAAATAAACAATGAACTTAAATGCCAGAGATTAAAAGAAATGTCCTGTGCCTTACCTCCTAGTTTATATTCTAAAGTATTTTCACAGTGGTTTATGAGCACAGTGTTTGCCTAACCTTTAAGAGGAAGACAAGGAAAGACAAGCAGAAAAAAGGAAGAGAAGGAGGCAGAGAAATAGGAATGGCTAGTTGAGACTTTAAAAGGGCTTATTAAGAACTCTGTCAGTTTCTAGAATTATATAGAAGCCAAGATTACCTTTAATCTACTTCTCTTTTCTAAATATTAATTTTTAGCTAAATGAAAAATATGAAAAGACCAACTTTCTGTGTAATCCAAGGCAATTATTTGAGTTTTATTTCACTAAATTACAGATGCCTTGGAAGCATGTATTTTTTTTGTTTTAAAGAGAAACAAAGCTGCAAATAAAATTCTGAGGGGACTGCTAAAATATTTCCATCTCCAAACCTATCCCCTTCCATCACAGAGGATTTTTTTTTCTTATTCAATTCTTTCACTGAAGCAAAATCCAGAGGAAGTAAATATGATAAATTCTGCAAATGACAGTCTAAAAAGTGTAAATAGACAACATTTGAGATTTAAAATCTCAAATAGAACATTCGAGATTTAAAATCTAAGCAAATTGTTTTGCCTGTGGACAAAGAGAGCTTTCAAACAGAAATGTTTTGGGGACATCAGGAGCCATGAAGGTAAATCAGCAAACTAGGTAATTCTTTGCAGACTGGAAACATTTCCCTGAGTCACAGTTGAAAGCAAAGGGATGATGGCAGTCCTGGCTCCCAGCTGCAAAATCATCCCATGTTTCCTCTTGCCTGGGCAATTGTGGAGCTGCGAAGTGCATGTGTGCAGCCCAGTGCAAAATCACCAGCCTAAGACAAATCCAGCTCCAAGCTCCCACTAGAATATTTAATGATATGACGGATGAAATCAGAGCATCCCCCTTTTGTTAAGCAGTACTTTCTAAAGTGTCATGGATTCAGAGGCAGCCCTGTGAGCTTCTGGTAGATAACTACTATAAATACATGGTAATAGTGGGATTAGAGTGGAGAAAAGGCCTGCCTCATACCTACAAGATGAGAAACTGGAAAGAGGAGCATTTAAACATAAAATAAAGGAAATGACAGCTCTTCATGCTTTTCGTTTACTCTTATTCATATTCTTTTTTCTGCTAAAGTGTATTCCTGATAGCAACATCTCTTTTCTCCTGGGTCTGGTTGCTCTATCCCTTTTTAAAATATTCCCCAATTATTGCCACCAAATAACCTTTTCTGGGTTCTAACAAGAGGCCCAAGTGACAGCTCATGATTAAATATGTGCACTAGGAAACGAACAATTGTTTCTTTCAGTTGACTAAATTGCCTCTGTACTTACCATCTTCCAAGGTTATAATGACCCCAGACTGATGAAACTTTAACGAGCTTCCACAGCCCTTTCTGCTATCCTTGAGCAAGAGTTTAAACCTTCCAAGAAAATTCAGCTCCATTTCAAGAACAGGAGCAAGGACTCATGCCCCTGAACAACCAAGGGTTATCTTTCTGACTTCCTTCCCCACTTCCTTTCTTCCTTGCTTATGATTTTACATTCTCATTTCTTTTTGTCTTTCTCAGATGAGTACAATCTGATCTGACAAATGGCAAGCCCATTGAGTGGTTAACTGTTAGTCATTATATATTTGTAATATTTAGCATTCAAATGATACATTACATTTTCACTGGGATCTCTTTTTTCCCTGCCACATCTGTGCGAGGGGTGGATTTAAGACATTTGTAGAGGCGTCCAAGTGCTTGTTCTTGTTAGCCAAGACCTGATGAACTCTGCGCATCATAAAACCTTACCTAGACCCCTGCAATAAACTTCCAGTTAGTAGGGTGACCATAGAATTTATCATCCAAACTGGGACACATAGTGAAAGATCTGTTACTAATAATTATGCTAGGAAAAAAAAAAAAGAGTATAAATTAGACCTTTTCCAGGAAAGCTGAGATGTATGGTTACCCTACTAAGTGGTTTTCTAGCCTGATGTCTCTCAAAATCTCCCTCCTCCTGCATATCAGAGTGATCTACTGTCACTAGATAGATCACGTGACTATCCTGCTTAAATTCCTCCAATATTTCCCAATACCCATGGGATTTGGTCCAACATTCCTCAAATAATGTAAAATGTTTTACATTCTCTAACTCCTACTGTCTCTCAACTATTACAGTTTCATGTGTTACATTTGAAGGTCCAGCAACTGAACTAATTGTAGTGGCACAAACACTACCGACCTGTTTTTAATCTTCAGACCTATATAACTCTATGAGTCACATGGCATTGAAACTATTTCCTTGTATTCTTCTCTTTCAGTAGATAAGGATAGTGTCTTACTGACCTTTATGCCCCCAATGTCTTGCCAGTGCTGACACCTATAGAGGGCCTAATAAACTTTGATTTGATTGGACACAGACATGGAACAATTAAAGATTCCATATTCTGTCCTTTGCTGAAACAAAAGCTATGGTAGATTGACCCCATTCTAAATCAGAAGCTTTCTATATTTATAGAAACTCAATTGGAACCAGAACATGAAAATTGACTCACAGTGTCCTATTAATTTAAACACCACTTTTGGTAATTAAGCCTTGATAAAGATTAATAAAAAGCCTGACCATAAAGAGTGGCAGGTGGTCCCCACGTTGACTCTGATAGCCTTAGGAAGAAAAAATTCTGACAGGAGCCAGAGAAAGGGTGTTCCAGTGTTTATAACCTAAAGGTTCAGGAAGCAGCTGATTATAATAGAAAGCTATAGCATCCTCACTACACTCATTTTGTTTTTCTCTTTCTCTTCTTTCTCATTGATTTTTCCTTGTTCTCTCCTCCTCCTTCCTTTGCTTTTATTATGCTTCCTCTTCTCACTTTGTTCTTGCTCCTTTTTCTTACTACCGTGTAACCCATATTGCATCCTTATTCCTGCCATGCCCCCAAACACCTCAATCCTTCCGAAGGTATCAGAGCTCCAGAATTTGAGGATACTGAGTTAACACGTGAGTCTTCCCTTCCTCATCTCCCCCAACAGAATGAATTCAGTAACTCTGTTAAGAGCTAGAACTTATCCAGCTGAAATTTGCTTCTGATTAGATGGCCCCAAAATCTGACCCTCTTCGTAGGGAGGTTTGCCTTTTAGCTCCAACTCCTGCAGACACCCAGAAGCATCTTTGACTCTTCCGTTCTCTCAGGGTTTTGTTCCACAATGCCATCTGCTAAGATATTTTGACTGTTGAATTGTATTTTTAAACTGTTTTAAAGTCTTTTTTAGTTATGTAGTCACCAAATTGCAGCACTAATTTTAAGCAAAAAACATTGTTTAAAGAAAATGTTTGTCTGAAATAAATCAAGCCTACTATGAGATACGTTGAATTACCATACATTAAAATTATGCTGATGTTTTCCTTTTCATTCTCAAATCTGAGTCCACTGGTGAGAAAAATCTAGACTAAAAAATATCAAGAATGGAAATTGAAAAAAAAATATTTAAAAAATTAAGTCAAACAGAGGAAATGCGCAACTTCTCTAGCAAAGCTAATATTTGTTAGACTTTATTTGTTGCCAGAGAAAAGAGATCTGTATCAGAAAGGCATAATTGATTTCCATGATATTTACCTCAGCTAAAAAGTATAATTGTGTTTAATTTGTTGCACAGATAATAAAGAAATACCTGTTTATGAACACAGGACTAATGAACACTGAATTAAATGTAAGTAAAACCAAATGCCTATCCTCAACAAGCTTCATAATCTAGGAGTAGAAATAAAGCATAATGAATGTATACATGAATATTTATACTAAGCAGAATATAGTAATATAGTACAAGAAATAAGAAAAGTAACAAAGTCCTTTTGAAGAAAGGAAGAAATGGAATCCTATCACGAGGTATAGAAATACAATGTAGAGCAAATAGCCTTTGAGGGGGGCTGGGAAGGGTGAATATGATGACATATCCTTCTTATCTCTCAGGCATTCATAAAAAAAGAACATTTGCCTTCCTAACAGAAATATCAGTTAGAGGTCTAACCGATGTCTGTATTAAAGAAACACCTGAGTAATTACAATTAATGTCATCAAAGATTTGAGAGAAAAAGGCTTATAAATAGATTCCATATAATTTGGATTTGAGGATTACAAATGCAGGCTTTAAGTGTCAGACTGCTGGGTATGTATACTGAATATGCCACTAACTAGTTTTGTGACCTTGGACAGATTAATTAACCTTTCTTGCCTCACTTTCTTTATTTTTAATATAATGAAATAATTTTCTCTTTTCGGGGGTTTATTGTATGTATTAAATGAGAAAATGTATGTAAAATGCTGAGCAAAACTCCCAGCAAACAGTAAGTCTACCAAATAAATAGCATAATCATTGTGTCATCATTCAATATAAACTTCTATATTTTATTAAAAGTTAACAAAAGGCAAAAACATGATAGCACATAATTAAATGAGAAAAAAAGAATATAGATGATTTGAAAGTGGGTGGAGTTCCAGCAGAAATAAAAAAGAGCACAGATCAGAGGTAGGTAAATGGTGGAGCCAAGATCTGAGGGTGTAGGGAGTAGTTCAGTTTGGCTTGGATAGGAACAGAGAGAAAGCTGGAAAGCGGTCAAAATATGAAGGCCCTTGAATGCCACTATACTAAGCATGTCTTTTTTATTCTATAATTTGACATCTGTGGCTAACTGACCCTGGGGAGACTACCTCTTCCAAGACTAACCAATTCCTAGATATAGTAAATGAATTGCCTGGGAGAGCACTTTTCACATGAAAACCAGACCAGGGAACCCACATCCGCCCTCGCCCTCGGCTATCTGGCTCCTGAGCTCTAGGCCATTATTTCCCTGCTCTAATTACCCTGGATCAGGTACCAGACAATTCAGGATAGTCCTTACACCCCAGAGCCTGCCAAAATTATTTATACTATCCAGTCTTAAACCTGCTGCCTACCCTACCCCTCTTGATCCTTTTCTCAGAAACCGTAACAAAGGTCCTTGCCTGTGTTTTCATCTCACTCCCTCAGCTTTCTGACCTATCCTGGTGCTTCCCTGTATTGCCCTATGTGGCATGGTGTGAGAATTAATTTTGTCCATCAACTTAGCTGGGCCACGGTGCCCAAATGTGTGGTCAAACGTTCTGGTTGGAACCTCAATTAACATATGTGGCATATGTAACATATATGTAAATGACAAACCACCTCTTCAATGGTCACCATCTCCTGAACTATGGATCTCAATGCCCCTAAATAACAATAAACTCTACATTTTAAAACAGCCAGGCAGAAGAATATACCTACTTTCATTAGGAAAGAGAAATTAGTGGAGGTTTTAAGCAAGAGAGGAGCATGTTGGATACTATTTTACAAAGTTTAAATTAACATCATTATGTAGAATCTACTAAAAATGAAATGGACTTTGCTTACTCTTTTTTCCCCTTCCTGCCATTTACCTTCTCTTTCCTGATTCTTTCTGCTAACTTCCTTCTCATCTTTCAAAGCGCATTCCAAATGCTACCTTCTTCCTGAAGCACTCTCTATTTGCTTCATTCAGAATTGATATTCCCTTCCTCTGTGCTCCCATTGTGCTATATTTATACCACCATGATAGCACTCATCACAATGTATCATGGTTAATTGTAGATATTTCTGTCTCTCTTGCTACAAAACTGCAATCTTTCCGAGAACAAGGATTTAGTCTTAATTATCTTGGTAGCCCGCAGCACCTAGCATAGCATTTGTCATTATCAATAAAAGCTAACTCGAGCTATTTGACTATTTAGAGGCAAGACATAAGTATATAGATGATTGCAATAGCCTGGTTAAGAGTTAGGTAGCAAGTCTTTGAACTGAAGATGTAGCGGTGAGAATGGAAAAGGATCATCAGGTCCATGAGCCGCTGTTAAGGCACTAGAGCTGAGCTGTCTAAGGCAGTAACCACTTGCCACATTTGGCTGTTGGGCACTTGAAAGGTGGCTCATTCAAATGAGAAGTGCTGTAAGTATAAAATATTTAATGAACTTAAAGACATAGTATAAAAAATATAATACCTCATTAAAATTTTTTAGATTAATTATGTGTTGAAATGATAATATTTTGGATATATTTGATTAAATAAAATATATTAATAGAATGAATTTGACTTATTTCTTTCTTACCTTTTTTAATGTATTTATTGGAAAATTAAAATTGTGTATGTGGCTTACATTATATTTCTATTGGACGTCTCTGATCTGGAGGACTTAGCAATTAACTTGAGGTGTAATGAAGAGAGAAGAAGGAATCCTCGATTTTGAGCCTAAATTACTGGAGAAAAAGTCATGCTTTATGAGAAATAAAGTAACTGAATGGAGAAATTGGCTTAAATTGTAACCAGGTCAAATTTGAGGGGCAGTAAGACCTACTAATCAGTCATCTGTAATTACACAGGGTTCATTTGAGATCCAGGAGATGGATAAGTGGCCTCAACCAGATATGGAGAGAGCCCCAGATTAGTGCATGCCTAGAGAAGTTATTTGCCCTCTCTTTCACAAGTCATATAAAAAATTAAAACAAACCTGTCGTGTTTTTTTTTAATTGAGAAACATAAATGTTAAGTAGATTCTTATTCGAAAGTCTGCATTTTCACATTTATAAACACTATTTATGGGACCATCCACATTTTCAGCATGCTGCTGTGTAGAGTAGGTGACCAGCAATGCTGAGTGAGAACACAAAACTCTGTAGATGGGTAAAGTAAACCTCGGAGCAAAATCTAACTAGTCTCATAGATTCTATAAAAGCAGTATAAAGCTCTGCAGGTCTTAGAACAAAATGAAACAAAGCAACAGAGCAGAGAAGCTATGTGCTGGGCTATGAGATCTACCATGCCTCGTCATTTGGCTCCATGAATCATCCCCTAGAGACACAGATCACAGAAGCCAGGGCCCATGTTTTACGCATTCATAGAGGAACAGGTGGTGGGCCACCAGCAAGCCATATTTATTTGTCTTTTCCTCCTTTCTTTCCTTTAAGAACATTTAAAGGATGCTTTGGGGGTGGTACGCATATAATAAAAGAGTAAATTTAATGTGTGAATTAGTCATGAGAACCACCTCTCCTTAAGTGAATCGTTTCAAGATCAAAATAAAATAAATCCAAGTACTAAAAGTAAAAGTGCCTGACTCACACCACTGCGCCAATGTTATTCTATACTCTGGAGCCCAGGAGATGATGACAAATCTAAGGGACACCTAGAAGCTACTGAAGCCATGTGAGAAGATGACTACATCTAGAATAAAAAAAAGTGTCAGGGTCTAAGCCTATGGTGATGGTTAGATTTAGAGGTGAAAATGAAGAAGAGAAACAAACAAACAAAAAAAAAACAAGACAAGAGGTGTTTTTAGATGGCAAAGAAGCATGAAAATAGAGTGATATAGAAGGCAAGAGAGGGAACTAAAATGCTATCAAAGAACTGGTAAGTAGAAAATACAAACTAAAATGATAGAATTAAGTCTAAAAATACTATTAAATAAAATAAATGTAATTGGACTAGACTTGCTTATTAAGGGAACGAAGATTCTCAGCTTGAAATAAACAGAGAGCATCCATATGCAGCATAAATACATTTAAAGCCTCAATCTTAAATGTAAAGACATGAAAAGCTGAATGTAAAAGGAATATATATTAAATACTAATCTAAAAAAAAATAAGAAGTTGAACACTTATTTAAAGAAAATAAGAAAAAGAACTATTAGTCAAAATAGATTTTTAAAGCTAAAAGAAATAAGTAATAAAGATGATGTTTTTTTTAATGATAATCACTTCCCCAGTAAAACAGAGAAATCCTAAATCTGACAGCATATATCAAGGTATTCTCAACATTTACGAAACAGAACTTGACATTTACAAAACAAGGAGAAATTGGCAAATCTATAATTACAGAGAATGAATTATCATTAGAACTCAGAACTGAGCAACTACCTAGATTTTAAAAATGCTAAGAACGTAAAAGTATGAATGACATAATTTACATTTCTTATCTAGTAAGCATTTATAGAATGCTGATCTTAACATTTAGAGAATCACATTCTTTACAAAAACTAAATATGTATTAGCCCACAAAGCAAGTCTCCACAAATGCCGAAGAATCAAAATCACATAAGACAAGAATAAGTTGCTTTTTAAAAGTAACATTTAGTGAACACAAAGGGAGTTCTTAGAATAAAATGAAGCAGCAGAAGAAAAAACTCAGCAGTATGTGTGGAAGATAAAATAAAATAAATCTCTCAGCAAGTAGAATAAAAAGACAAAGAAGTAGAAAATAGAAAAGCTAAGAATATTAGAGCATCAGTCTAGTAGTTACAAGAATCCCAAAATAGGGATTCCAAAAAGAACAGAAGTGTTTGTTTGTTTGTTTGTTTTTATTTTTAAAAAGACCAGGTTGGACTGAAGACTTATGACTCAGGAGACAGACATGCTAAGTTCTGTCAAAGCCAGGATGCCTGTTGACTCCATGCTGCATTTCTAACCTCACTGCAGAATGGCCCAGGAAGCTGCCTCAGATGCTTATCTATGGTTTCACTTGTCATGAACACAGAATGGAGAAATTGCTACTCTCCTCTCAGAAGTTCATTCACCTGACCATATTCTCATTGGATGTCCAGTAGCTGGCCCACACTAGGACCTCACTAGATGCTCTGACTCTAGTGAACCCTATTTTCCTAAGGACACACTCATGACCTGGCTCTCTGAATTCCTCAAAAGGAACTTCTAAAACTATCAAAAAACAAGCCCAGACTGTGACCTAAAGACTCTATTCAGCTCATCTTTTCCTGGAAATATTATCCTTTCATGACAAGACTAGGTTTGAGCTTACTTCTGAAATTTTGTGCATATTAGCAGTAGAACTCCAAAGAAAGCAGAAATTAAGTTAACCCAGATGTCAGTTTGGTGGTCGCTCTGGGGAGCAGTAGATGATGTGATGGAGGAGGAATAGAGGGCTCATAATATGACAATAGTGTTCTACTTTGTTAGAAGTAATAGTGTGAACATGGGTGTTTGCTTGATTATTATTGTTTAACTTACACATATAGATTTTATATATTCTTATGGTTTATGAGACATTTAACTTTTTTCAAAAAATTATTATCAAGTAGAGTTTATCTCACTAATATATTTTAATATCAGAAAATCAAATGCTGCCACCAAATGAGAATGATAAGGAAGTCACTATATTTGCTAAGTGGGGGCCATATCCTTCAAGGTCCAGCATGTTTGTTGGCCTAGTAGGGACCTAGTAGGCAAAGGGTTCAAAAGTAAGTTAGTAGATATAATTGATTCTATTATTGCTCCAGATATTCACTACCCCTTCTCTGTCAGAGGATGATACTTCCCACTCCATTGTTGTCAGGCTTGATACTGGAGTTCAAGTGCAAGTAACATGTGCCACTTCTGAGTAGAATCTTAAAAGCATTCCATGGTTCTGCTGTCCATGAGACCAACATACCCCAAACAGGAACTACTCCTCTAATGTGGATCCCAGAATTGCAGCTGGCCAACAACAGATAATAAGAACAACAAGAAATAAATCTTTGTTGTTATAACCTGAGTTGCCTGGGGTTGTTTGTTAGACTAAGCTACAGTAAACTACTCTTCAGAGAACTTCGCAGTAGGAAAGAAGAAAACAGGAGTCTAAGGCTACAGAATGTGAGGAAAGGATTTGGTTACTTTATATAGGGCATGGGTATGTTGACAGACAGAGATGAATATTGAAGATAGAATAAAAATATAAATTAGAGAGCAGAATGACAGACAATGTTAGGTGCCATAGGTGGTGAAAAAGGATAAGATCAAGGACACAGGGCGGAGGATGGGCCTCAGAGATAAGGGATACAATGATCTATCAGAGACCATAACTAAGTAAGAGAATTGGTGAAAATAGAAGTGAAAGGGAGAAATGTGAGCAAGTATGAGGAAGATAGTCCCAATTTTTTGAGAAGTTCATTGGTGAGGATAGATGCCTGCAGTGAGATGCAGACAAGGGTTAAATAAAGTACTTAGGAGTAAAGTTAGTTTTGATGGCATTATTCACAGAACTGGAACAAATAATTCCAAAATTTGTTTGGAACCACAAAACACCCCAAATAGCCAAAGCAATCTTGAAAAAAAACAAAGCTGGATATTCCATACTTCTTGGTTTCAAAGCTATAGTAATCAAACCAGTATGGTATTGGCATAAAAACACACACAAAGATCAGTGGGACAGAGAGTCCAGAAATAAACCTGCACATATATGGACAATTAATTTATGATGAAGGAGCTAAGAACATAAAATGGGAAAAGAACAGTCTCTTCAATAAGTGGTCCTGTAAAAACTGGACAGCCACAGGCAAAAGAACGAAACTAGACCACTATGCTATACCATACACAAAAATTAACTCAAGAGGGATTAAAGACTTGAATCTAAGACCTGAAACCATAAAATTCCTAGGAAAAAAAAAGAGATGGTAAGCTCCTTGATAAGTTCCCTGTCTTAGCGATATATATATGTATATACACATATATATATATATGATATATCATACATATATGATATAACTTCAAGGGCAAGAGAAACAAAAGCAAAAATGAACAAAGAGACTACATCAAACTAAAAAGCTTCTGTACAGCAAAGGAAACCATCAATAAAACAAAAAAGCAACATACTGAATAGGAGAAGATATTTGTAAATCATACATCTGATAAGGGATTAATATCCAAAATATATGAAGAACTCACACAACTCAGAACTATAAAAACAAAAAACCCAGTTAAAAAATGGGCAGAGGATCTAAAGAGACATTTTTCCAAAGAAGACATAAAGATGGGCGACATGCATATGAATAAATGTTTAACATCACTAATTATCAGGGAAATGAAAATCAAAACCACAATGAGACATCACTTCACACCTGTTAGGATGGCTATTAACAACAACAACAAAAAACAAATAACAAGTGTTGGAGAGGTTGTAGAGAAAAGGGAACCCTCATATACTCTTAGTGAGAATGCAAACTGGTGCAGCCTCTATGGAAAACTGCATGAAGATTCCTCAAAAAATTAGGAATATAACTATCATATGACCCAGCTATTTGACTTCTGGGTATTTATTTAAGGATACAAAAATACTAATTCGAAATGAGATATGCACCCCTACGTTCATTGCAGCTTTATTTACAATAGCCAAAATATGGTAACAACCTAAGTGCCCATCAATGGACGACTGAAGATGTAATATATATACACACAATGAAATACTACTCAGTCATAAGAAAGAAGGAAATTTGTCATTTGCAACAATATGGATGGACCTTGAGGGTATTATACAAAGGGAAATAAGTCACACAGAGAAAGACAAATACTACATGATTTTGCTTATATGTGGAATCTAAAAAACAAAACAAACAAAACAAAACACAAACAAATTCATAAGATACAGATTGGTGGTTACTAGAGGGGGTGCGAACAGGGGGAGTGTGAAGGGGATCAATTGAATGATGATGGATGATAACTACATTTACAGTGGTGAACACTATGTAGTGTATACAAATGTCGAATTATAATATCGTACTCCCAAAATATATATATATATAATCTTGTGTAACAATTTCACCACAAAATTTAAAAAAAAAAGAGTGAAGGCGGTTTTGAAGAGCCAGCAAGCAGTCTATGTGCTTGTTGAAGCTTCACTCTCTGATTCTCAATCAGTTAAATGTTGCCTCGGCCATCTGCTAAGAATCACAAAAGTTACATATAATTACCATTTGTTGTATGTTTACACAATAAAAATTAAGAGATCTTTTCCCTTATACTAGTCTGTAATCTGTATAAAGTCTAACTGGCCTTAGGACTATTTATTACTATTTTGAGGAAATATTTTTGAAGAGTATTGAGAAAAACTTTTTTCTAAATATTATACAGTTAATTTGCCAACAATCATTAAAACTAAACTTAATAATATATTTTATATGGCAAATTGTATTTTTGTTATCTAAAGTCCCTGAATTTTTACAAATTAAATGTTAAAGTACTTCTGACAACATGTGACTGAATGGGGAAATAAAATGAAATAATTTGGAAATGGGTATTGTACAAACTAAATTTGATCACAAGACTCACTGGACTTTTTACCAATTGTGCTAAATTAGTTACTGAACTGAACTACTCAAATATTTTATTTCAGATTTATTCAAGCTTATACTTACATTTATGAAATTATTATGTTTCTTTATGTAAGGCATTTTGCTTTTGATTTCCCTAGATGCTTTTACTGCACATCTAGAAGTTTAATAATGCAATACAATCTGCACTAAATAAATAAAAGAAAATTTGATTCCATAATCACCCTAGTAAAGAGAGGTTCTAAGCCATTTGGAGCAGTGGTTGGACGAAATCTTCTTCTTTTCCTCCATGTTTCAGGTCTGTTTTCCCGGGCACTTTTTCCATTGTGGGGAGGAGGTGGAGGAGGAATAGGCATCATGTAACAGTCAAGGTTCAGAAGTTGATATCGATTGATTCCCTGGGAATTGTCCACAGAGCTCCTGAACTTCATCACTGCCTTCTTGCCCTGTAATCGCATGTCATGGCATAAGAACCAGTGAGACAGAGTGGTGACCCAACAGAGCCCAAAATTAAAGACAAGACTGTATGATTGACATTGTTTCTAACATGACTGGTTATCAACAGGCAAACTCAAAACACTCCAGTCTGTTGAAAAATGGCATTTTGTAGTATCCATAGCAAATTAAATTTTCATGGATTTCTAACCTTAAGTATGTTTTAAACCAAATATACGGTGATGGCATTTTTATAGTACTTTTGGACTTTTTCTCAATAATCCTCTAAGTCTATGTGGACCCAGTTTAATTAAACAATTTAGAAACAAGAAGTTTGAAGTGTTTACTTTGAAGCTGAGTTAGATGGTCCACTTAACAATGGGGTGTTAGCACTTTTTTCATATTAATTTCACCCAGCCAGGTGTTATAATATTCCTTAATAATATAATATCAAGATACTAAACACAGATGCTAACCCAAATTTAGTTGAACCATCAAGTCCAACAATAGGAGAATGTTTAACTTAATTTTGCTTTGTTCTTATAATAGATCCTCACCAGGTTTCAAAAAGAATAGTGTGAATCTATTCTTCCTGACATAAAAAAATCCCTGTTATGTAATCATACATTTCTTGTAAATAACTTATTTATGAATTTTGATGAAATCAGGGATGACTGGAAGACTTTGAACATGAAGTTTCCATGGAGATTTAGATTATTGGGGGAATATCATTGTGTATTTTATATATCTTTGTATTATTTGAAATTTTAACGTGTATTACTTTAATGATTAAAAAGCACCAAAGTTATAATCAATAATTATATTACATTTTTTAGGTCTATTTTAATCTTTGAATTTTCACAAATTGGTAATTTTTGTATATCTGAGGTAGTTTTCCAAACTCTAAGGCATCTTTAACTAATTTAAAAAAGTTTTTTTTCAAGAAAGAGAAGTCATTCTTTAAACCTTTCTCATTATAAATAAATAAAAGCAGGTCAAAAAAGGCATGTATATTCCATATTTTGATTGAAGACAGCAGAAAGAGATTTAAATAGATATTCACCAAGGAGTTTAGAATTCTTAGAATGGTTGATATTGTAGGTGTTACTTATATTCTCATTTTTCTTATCCTATATTTTCCATTTTTCTCTGATGGTGTGTATTGATATTGTAATAACAAGTATAAATTAAAGTAGTGAAAATATTTAGAACAAAAAAATGAATTAATTGAGAATTTTTCAGGCTTACGGCTTCTTTTAAAGTTTCTGAGTAGTTATCAATCAACTGTATGCTTTATTTGAAAATGGTTTAATAGTTTTTTAAAAAATTAACATGCTGTTCTTTATCTCACTTCTTTAGCCCAAAGTATCCTGGACACCTTTCTGTGCCAGTACAAATAATTCTACCTTTTTTTTAAAAACATACTTTAATATATTATAACATTTTAAAACAATACCCTATTAAATTCTTAGGTCTCTTCCAATTGTTCACTATTATAATACTAAGTATTCTTGAATTTATTATTTCCACTTATGTGTGTACTCCTAGGAAAAATTTCTATATGTTAAAATGTTCGAGCATGTTCATTAAAAATGCTGACAGATATTCCCATTTGCTTTTACCAATAGTTTTGCCAATTTCTGTTTGTATTAATAGTGTATGAGAAACTCTCATTCTAAGGATAATCATTTTCACTCATGTCATTATTTTTACTCAATTGCATTTCAAGTAGCCTGTTTTTGACCAAATTGCTTTCACTCAAATCAAAGACCCTCATTCCTAATACTTAGAAAGTTCAACCTGCTTATGTCTGTTGTACCTTCAAATGGTTACCACCTGCATACCACATCCTTTACTCTAAGAAAGCAATACAGATTTAATGGGTGCTCAGTATACACTCAGCAATCATGCAGACTACTATTCTTTAGGAATTTCTTGTCTGATTTTATATTAAATCACTTTTATCATCAATGCCATTGAAAAAATTATGCATCCTTTCTGGCAGTATATTTTATCTGTGTGCAGTATAGAAAAACTCCAGCCAGTTAAAGGCTTTTGCCTGCCTTCATAATTGATATATCACCAATGTCTAGAGCAATACCTAGTCTATAGTAAGTGCCCAATAAATGTTATCTGAATGAAAAGTATAAGTTTAGCTTGTTTAAGATGATAAGAGATTGATCTCAATCTTGTCAGCTATGTAATCTGCCATTAACTGCCTATGCCTCAATCATTCATACCCCAAAACTTAAAAACAGGAAAATAAAAGGCCCTGTGCACATTTAATTACTAAACCTACCCAGTAGCTCAGATCTGATTTGGAAAATAATCTGAAAGAAAAAAAAAAAATCTCTCCCTAGCCAGTAGAACTCGAATATTACCCGATTGAATACTTTCACATATCTAACAGGAAAATGTGTCTATCGAAGAAATATAGTAAAATAATACTTATAGGAGCTTAGAAAAAAATATAGTCACCTTGGCAAACATGGAAAGTGCCCATCCAAGTACTATCTAGGGGAGAGGAAATCTCACCCATTGGACTTTGAATATTTCCAGTCTTAATGGCAAAGTTATTCCTGGAGCATACAAAGGGTTTTAGCCAAAGACCTTTGAGTTTTCTGGTACCTTTGGCAATCCCATTCCTAAAATGAGATAGGTGCATCAAGCCATCTTAGACTGATGCCATTAACATTCCATTCCACTGTATCCCCTCATTCTGATTCCATGCTCACCAGGCAACCTTTTCATTATGATATGGCTTCCCACATAGGTCCGCCTATAGGAGAAAGATATGTTGCTTCTACAAGCTTTGGTTATTTGAGATCTTGCAAATTAATAGCCCTGATTATGAGTTTACTCCTCATTGCAGTTTCCTGTAGGGAGAAATACTAGCTTCTTGTCAGTTATTTCAGTTAACCTGAGACATTCTCTAGGACCTGACCATTTCTGGACACTATCTTAAACAGGCAATGTCTGAGCTTTCAAAGTGGAGACCTGATCCTAGAAAGTGTCAGCCTAATTGACTTATAAGTTCCTGCCTAGCTCTAGAAAAAGCGCCACCACTTTTGGTTTAATTTCTCCAGCTTTCTGAGGAACTACTACTAAATTAGCTATAATAAGGTTTGTGAAAAGTGCTATATAAGCTGAAAAGCATATTAAATGGATTAAAATATTAGTCATCATTCTTAGAGCTTTATTTGTACTTTTACATATAAAGTACACAATAAATGATTTGTGAGAAACAAATCATTTATTTGAATGAACTTAGTGTCAACATTATTTGTAAGTTTTAAATAAAAATATCTTAAATTTCATATATCTTACGTTTTCTAAAAAAGAATGAAACTAAATTCACCCATTTGAACATAATGACCATAGTACTTATGACACAGCTTCTTTCTTAAGCTGGCAAATGGTTCTCTTTTGTGTTAGAAATATAAACAATACCTTTCCTAATTACTGAATCTCCTAATTATTCCTCTCTGTTTAAGTAACTTATATATTTTCCCATACTTCCTTCCTGTGCTCTATTAAAATAAGTAAAAATTACCTGAGACATAACCTTGAAAAGGAAGCAGAGTCAAGCTCCTATGTGTGATTAATTCAGCATTTTTTAAAGATGGACATTCTTTTCCTTCTATATCCATCGTTCTCCAGAGTCAAACTTGAAGCAATTTCATACACTGGTGGTAAAGTAAGTCAGCATGCAAATGCAAACCTATTCTTGGAAAGTTTCATTTTCTAGGTTTCATGCATTTACAATTAGGAAGCAGTCAACACTGTATCTATTCTGATAGAAATCATATCTCCCTATAAAAAGTTCTTCTTTGTTTTTCATACAACTCTTCAAATTAATGAGTGATCCCCCTATATTAATACAAATCTATTCCTTACTCTTTTTGTCTACTAACTCCAAAATTATAGGCCTTCTCATTAGATTAAGATAATCAGAAATACATTGTGAGTGCTTAAGTGCATGATATAAATTTCACTAAGATTAATTAAATCTACCATCTTAAAAACTACAATAATAGTCTAATCAAGAATAAAAAGGTATTTCTTGAAGAAATAACATTTACCCCAATAGGAAACGAAGCTTCCTTTTCCAGCAATGAGGTTTTTGATCTGGATCCCGAAGTTATCTTTGGAACAGTTCCTACTGCAGGATTACTGGGAAGAGGCTGTAATCGAATTGGAGGCTGCATATTTCCTGGGGCAGTATATGGTCGAGGGGCTGTCTAGACAATCAGGAAAAAAAATATTTCATTTACATTAGTATCTTGACATGTTTCCAGACCCAATTAATAACCCAACAAATTGACTAGAATAATTAATGGTGCCTTTTTACTGAACAGATTAAACTTTAATTATGTCTTTCCATTATACATACCCTTATGATCCAAAGTTTGTTAAAACATATGGTGTGAAAGTCCTCTTTATAACTAAATGCCACAGTTGTAGTGTTCTAGACAAAGGAGATGTTCTCTGTAAGGTTCCTGTGCTTCATTCATACTGCAAATTTGCTGACAATCCCCAATTTATGCTGTATATGGAAATGCTTTGTTCAATTAAATGTTAAGTTGAATAATGTTCCTATTTTAGAGATCTAAAGGGATATAATTAAAATGAACTAATTTCTGTTTAAATTCTGTTTTCAATATAAATTCTCCTGCAAGTTCTTTAAGTCTTAAGATAAGTGCTGAAGTACAAGCAATACGATTCAAAAAAGAAGAAAGATGGATGCTTAACTCCATTGTATTACTATTTAGTCAACCTCTTCTTTGAAATATTAGGAAAACAAAAATGAAAAATAGTAACTGGTAATTTTGGAAAACACTTTGTAAAAACGGAGATGTTTTGTAGACTTGATAATTTCCATTTGCCCTTCTTCTCTGCTTCTTTGCCCTGCTCTGGTCTCTGGGAGTCATTTCTTTATAGATTATACCAGCTAACCTCAGGATTCCAGCTAGATTTGACCAATGAAAGGCACTGGCAGGAGATTAAAAGATACGAGGGAATGAGATTGGGGGCCTAATTCTGGATCCTTCTCCCTAAAGTTGTGATGGATGCTCTACCAAAGTGTACAGCCCATTGGGAAATTGTCTCCTAGCTTGCAATACTGCCTACTGTTTCTTGTACCCAATCTCTCCTTTTCCCCTTAGGCTGAGGTGGTGTGGTTTCCCACTAGGCTATCCCTAGCATGTTAAACATCTCTAGTTGGTTTTCCTTAACCCTGCCTGCATCTTTGCAAATAGTTTCATTATTAAACCCTTCCCAATTACCCTGTTTCCAGCTGAGACCCTGACTGATGCACTTTCTAATCAAGAATATACTGCAGGCAATACCAAAAAGTGCCAGTACAGAGCATTATTAGTGCCTTCTGGGGCACTGACAGAACATTATGAGTTTAGTATGAAGATAACATGTTTCAAAAGTGGAAAAAACAAGGCTTTTGTCTGAATTGTTTTATTTCAATAAAATAGTAGAAAACCTGTTAAGTATAACACACACACATTTGGATAACAGGGTGTGAGAAGGATAGTATATAAATGATTCATGAATAAGGCTTAATACATTGACTATAAAGAATGGTGAACAAAATATTTAACTCTGGAAGTGTCTTGTAAATACATAAAAAATAATAGGGCAGCTTCTACCACCAAAAGTTGGTCTTTATGCCATTCTAACAAGCATATCATATGTCGCTAAATCTCTGATTTTATTATTAATATTTATTGGATTCCAACTATAGGTACTATGAAGAGATTAAAAGTAATTTTTTAACATCTAATGGTGACACAAGACAATTAGTGCCAACGAACCACACAAATACTGCCAGCAACAATGACAACAAAACACCTGTACTAACAGAATTTAGAACTAAAAGCTATTTGGAATAAGCCAATGAGACTAGTAAAAATTAAAGTTTCACAGAAGCAGTTCTATTTTATCCAAATGGATGAGCAAGAGAAGAAAATGGAGGAGCAGAGAAGAGAAATGGTAAATTTGAACATTTGACTAGGAAGTGAGCCAGTCGTGAGGCAGACATGGGAAAGGTGGCAAAGAGAATATTTCCTAATACCTGTTTTCCTTTCTTCATTAGTAATAGAATTTTTACCAGGGAAGATGGCTATCACAAATAAAGACTATATTTCCCAGCATCTCTTGCAACTCTGTATAGATGTATACCTCAGTTTTGGTCAATAAGAGTGAGCAGAAGCGATACATGAAACTTCAAGATCACGCCCTTAGAGAGAAGTGTGCCCTCGCTTACCCTTTACCCCATCCCTCTGGCTGAAATATCCACATGGTGAAATATCCAGATGGTGATACACCATCTTGGCTTAGGTTGATGAAGCCAGCACATTTCGTTTGGCAGATCAATGACACAAAAGGAGTCTCAGTTGCTGATGACTTTATAGAGTAGAGATGGCACACCAGCTGAGACTATAATGTATGTGAGGAAGGACATCCTATGTATAAGTCATTATTATCTTGGTTCCCTGCATGTAAATCTACATAATGACCAATACAGGAAACAAAGTGGATTCACTAGAAGAGCATTTGATTTAAAGAAATAGGGCATAAGTCTATATGAGCCCAAAAGTGAAAAGTCTTAAAACCCACAAAGAGAAGTCAAGCTAGAGGTTTCTGAACAAGGGAATCAGATCACCCAAAAGAATTCTTTTGAACCCTGTAAAACAAATATGCCTTAAGACTCTCTCCTGTAAAATAATCCAACCAAACACAAAAACACTGAAAATCTAATGTAGAAATTTTAAAAAGCAGGTTACTATAAACTAGAACATGATCTATTGGCTGTTGTGCTCTCAATTTTACTTCCCCACATTTGCATACATATATCGTTCAGTTAGATAGATGTGGCAGTCAAATGTTTAACTGATTACATTTATCTCTAAAAACAAATCTGCACCATTCAACTAACAGCTGTGAGCTACAAACTATTGTAGTTCACATCAGAAGCCACCTTAAATTTGCTATATTTTAAATTGTTCATAATATATTTTCTTGGAATAAATACAGCATTGTAGCTTAACATTTTCAAAACTGTACCAGAAGGTGAATTGAAATTGACTACCTGGCGATTATTCGGCTTAGCCGAGCATTTCTAATTCTTAGTAGAAGATCTCTGGGGTGAATTTTCCAAGCCTATGCAGAATTAGTTGAATGACTTTCCACAGTTTTAATAGGAACAATGCAGCTAAAAGCCTATATGTTATTTTTGAAAGTTTAGGAGCAATTAGTGACCAAATGCAATAACTATTCACTGGATGCTTTCCTTATTCACTCAAGAAAGTAGAAAGAGAAAAGTCGATGGCAGTACCCCCAAAAGGATTATTATCTTCCTCTCAATGGCACTTAGAGGTCAGGAGGCAAATTTAAAGGATACGTATCCAGACTGGGAAAACAAAAAGAAGGACTCGAATTTCTGTAGAATGGGAACTACGATTCCAAGATCACAATAGGTATCCCTTACGGTTCAGAAGCACCTTAGGGGGTAACCAAGTGAAGAATTGTGGCTAACCAGACAGAAAGGCTTCTGAAGTGCTGGTGTCAGGGTTTCCTGTAATTTTAAAATTACTTTCTCATTCCTGCCACATTAAGATCTCCTGGATGTATCATAAACTACTTATTGAGGGTGTTCAGCTGGAAAATTGAAAAGAAAGCTTTTCAAGGGTTTTCTCCTCTGAAACAGGTGGGAAGATAGAAAACAGTACTTGATTGTTTCTTTTGTTTCACCCAGGTTAAGCTTTTGGGAGTCTAGTGAATTTGCCACCTAATAAAAGAATTATTTGTGTACATATACATTTAAATGAAGCCTGGAAATATGGTAGCAACAGAGGAAAGACGGTTGCTTTTCATAACTCAAGCTGTTCACCAGGAAATGTCAAAAGATATTTACCTTTTGAAAAATGTCAAGGCTTAACTTTATATGTGATGAACTTACTTTAACAATCTGTGAAAGTACTGCAATTTCTCTATAAATATTGTGCAATCCAAAAAATGTTCATGCTAACAAGGAAATGTATTAGGCTACACAAAGCAAGAATAAAAACATAATCAAGTAATTCATTTACAACTTAAACCATCATCCTCCAGCAAATATTTTGCAAACCTTTTCTTGTATTTATATTGTTTCAAGCTACTGTACCTTCTTTCAAGCAAATACCATCTTTAGGTTATACATGAGTCAAACTGGAATGAAAGGTCAGGGTGCAATTTCTTTAAATAGAATTTCTGTACATTTAATTCTCTTTATCTTAGATTATGTGCACATATTTTTCATAAAAGAAGCACAGATATAAGTACTGAGCCCCATATGGTATACAGTACCATTGAATTTGTGTTCATAAATAAGGTAAGAGTAGAGGGAACAGCAAGAACAAAATCCAGAGGTGAGAAAATATAAAACGTGTATGGAACAACTAGTGGTTCAATTTTGCTGCACCGTAGGATGCTAAATGGTAATCGCAGGGATAGCTAAATTTGATGTGACATGGCTTAGGGTCTTAAGTGTCAAGTGGAAGAGTCTGGGCATTTCTATAGGTGACACATAACAAGTGATGATATTTGGACATGTAAATAATGTAAGTTATTATACTTCAAGAAAATGAATCTAGTAGTATTAAGCAAAATAGATTTGACAGGAGTGATGCTGATTACAGGTGGAGTGTTCAGTAGAGACAGAACTGAACAGATACAAGACTATGTTTTCTTTTATTCAGTAGGATTCACAGGATTATACAGACGTGTACCCAGAGAGTATTCTTTCTGAGAGTAATGACAAATTCTAAATTAATTTGTACGGATTGTGCATGACAGTATTTTATACGACTCACCAGTGTCGTTGGACTGGAATGTCCTTCATCAACCAGAACACTATGGCCACGATTAGTCTTTGGGCCCACTGGGGGGTGAGGAGACAGGACTGGCATGTTATTTTCTCCAGACCATCTCATGGGCTCACCCTAGAATAAGAGAGTGATTTCACAAATTGGTGTATAATCAGTAATCTCAGGTTAGTACTAGGTAAGAGATATTATATAACTAAGCCCTTTCACATTATTTTCAAAGTATTTCTTCCGAGCCCTATCATGACAGTCAGATAAAGTTTCCATAGCTGTACTGGGGAGTTGGGTATGGCAGTGGGAAAGCAAGTCTGCTTTATTCAAAGAAATAGCTACACTCAAAGAAATAGCTACAGAAGCAGGGTATCCTCAGTTTTAGCAACAATATTTATTAACCTGCTTTAAGCAAATCACTATGAGAAACATAATGCTCGTCACTGCTCTGATCAGTAGAAACTACCAGAAAGTATTATTTTTCTACCTTAAAAATTAATTAAATAATGTCCTAAGCAAAAGGGTTGCATGTTACATAAAAGAGGTCAAAATATAGGTCTTTTACCAAGTGCAGCTATAAAGTGAAAATTGTTACAAATAAAAATCATACAGGGAGGAACTGAAGTGTCTATCACTAATCTGCCAGTGCTGTAACATATCCATATATCTATTTAGTGTGTCTGGCAATCTGAGTGAGAGTGAATAGAGTGCTGCTTCAGGCAATGCTAGTCACTCTTTATTTCCAGTAACCATTTTTCTCCATCAACATTTCAGCAATAAATTATAGAATCTATAACTCAGTCCTTGATGTAGGACATATTGGCAAAGTTGAATGAACCACGAATCTCTACATACTAACTCTTCCAATCTTGAAAAACTGACCTATCTTCTGTTATTTAACAGCTCTTTTATAACAATATTATGTTTTGACCATGATGGAACAGACAGATTTGAATTCATCGAGCAAGAGGAAAAATTATTGTCTTACATGGCAAGTTATTCTACAGAAGCTTTACGAATATTCATCAGTTTGTGAAATGTGTCTTAGGCCCCACATTTGTAAGACGACACAGAAAATGAAGAACAACATTCAAATTAGAATGGCTCAAGAAATTGAGTAAAACTGCTGCCCTAAACTGAAACCTTTCAGACGTGCCTAATGGAATCTCCCATCTCTCGATTCAAATTTATATATTTTATAAGTTCAATTCAAAGAAGGGTATCAAATACAAAAATAGAAGGCAAACTGAATGTTTAAATGCCTTGTATAAAATGTCTAACTCTTAGGCTTTTGTTTGCTAAGGTACATCTTTCCTACCATATATTTTCAAGGGTCACATCCGCATAAAAATGTGCCATTGGATAATTTTTAGAATGCTGTTTTATATCACTTTGGGAATACCATGGTCAATTTTTGCCTTCTTAAGACCAAAAAATAAATAAATTAAAAAAAAAATCTTTCGGCCTCTATTACACTAATCAAGAAAATAAAAAGCAAAATTTCAAATTTGAAAAGAATGTTTTCAAATTTTTCTTTGCAAGGTTTGTGCCTATTTTGTCATGATCTTCCCATAAGAATGGTGGCCAAGATTTAGGCTTGTTCAAACCATCATTTGACCTCAGCTGTGAGTTATTCTAAAGTAAAGTGCCCCGAGAAATTTTAATACCAGTACCACTGGCTTTCAAAATCATAAAACAATATTATGAAGTAAAAGAGTTATATTGCTGCTTACCTTAAATCTCTGAATTCTCTCCTTCCTAGCAAAGGCTTCCAATTTCTTTTTTATTTCAAGTTGATGGCAACGCTAAGCATACAGGAAAGAATGGAAGAAAGAATCATATCAATTGCTGCAACAAATTTTTTAAAGGAAAATAATGCCACCAGCTAACTGTATTCTCAATTATCTCTCTTGTCTTTGAGATGGAGAAGAATCACCTGCTTAAGTGTGCAAGTGGGAATATAAATTGGTAAAACTCTTTGGAAAGCCAATGCCTAACATACATTACACAGTTAAAAGTGTCCTATCCTTTAACCAATAAATTTCACTTCTACATCTAGGAGGGAATCTGAATTTTAAAAAGGTGTGTTATGTACAAAGATGTTGTCTAAAAGGTTGTTTTCTGTTGTCGTCGTTGTTGCTGTTGTTATCCTCAAAGCAAAAATTCAGAAACAGTATAAACTTTAAATAGAATATAATCGTTAATAGAATTCTTAAATAGAATATAATCATTAAAATAAAGTTCATAAAGGTTTTGTTTTAAAAAATAGAAAATGCATGTAATGCAGGAAAAAAGAGGATATGGAATTGCACAGAAATACAACTTAATCGACCAACTCCATATTGTGTGTCTGTCCCCAAGCTAGGAAGGTGCTTCAGTACAAGATCTCTTCTTCAACAATGGTAATGGCTGAGCAGTCTCATTTTACATACGAAGAGGCTGAGGCAGAGGATCACGAATTTGCCCCCAGGTCACACATCTAGTCAGTGGTTGAACTTTGTTCTGACTTCTTATATATTTTTGCTTGTTTACTTTTTTTTTTTCAGAAAACAATGTCCCTCTCAAAACATGCTTTTATTAATGTATAAATGAGTAGAGACCAAAAGGAAATGTGAGTATGTAAACAGTTACCTCTGAGAGGAGACATTATATATAATTATTTCCCTTTTTTATACTTTGTGTTTTCCAAATTTTCTGTAATATATTAGTCATACGATTGAAAAATAAACCTTGTATAAAAATAATCTGCTTACAATTCGAGTTGAAATCATTCGGACACACTTGAAAGCATTTTCAAGAGTGTTTTTTCCTCTGTTCTTGATCCCTTCCTGTTGCCCTGAGACTCCGCAGACTCAACCATTCTGAGCATCGCCAGTCCTCTTCTTCACACTTCCCTTTCTTCTCTCTCCCTCCCTGTTCTTTCACCCACTTACCATTTGCCATCTTCTGTTTATTTCCAGCTCGCCACAGTCACCTACTCCCACCATCCCTCTTGTTCACCATCACTGAAACTGCTTTCGCCAACACCACCAATGTCTTTGTACTCTGGGTCAAACTTCATTTCTTTTTTTTCCCCAGTACTCGTCTTACTTAATCATTTTGAAGCTTGTGAGAATCAGTCTATCAGGCACATTTTTCTACCTGAAGGTTCTTTTCCAGCCGACGTTGTCGTTTCTGATCTCCTGCAATGCTGCTCTGGGCTCCTTTTCCTTCACCCCTTTTCACCCAGTCAGTTTCAGTCTCTCTCTCTCTCTTTCTCTCTCTCTCTCTCTTTCTCACTCTCTTCCATATCTCTGTGAACAGCTGCATCTCCTCAGCATTTCCACCACTGCTGTTAGCCCACACCCTTTGGCGACAGCTTCCTAATTGACCTCCCACCTCCAATCTTTTCCAGCTCATTAATCTATCTTCCACATTTTTAGCAACATCATCTAAAAACGCTCTGCTCATTTGTTTCACTCCTCTGCTGAAAAATGTTTCATCGCCTCATCAGCTACACTCCAAACCTAGTTGGGAATTGAAAGCCTTCCAGAAACTGGCCCTCAATTTATTGGAGAATGTCACTTTCTGCCCCTCTTTCCACCAGCCCACTGTACAGTCTGGCCTCAGTGAGCTTTCCTTTCCATCTACGATGTGCTTTTACATTCCTCTAACTTCACTCTCTGGAATGCCTTTTTCATGTTTTCATGCGACATCTCATTTAGTCTTCAAGGTCCAATTCAAATAGCAGGACCTCTGTTCAGCTTCCTCTGGCTCTAGCAGAAGCAAGTCATCAATCCCTTCTTTTCTGAGTTCAGTCCATTTGTTCCACTCTTCTAGCATTTGATTACTGTCTACAGTATTTTTTTAAATCAGATATTGCAGCTACATCACATAGCCTCATAATGGTACATGGTGAGCCTGCAATTAATGTTTGTTACAGGAATGATTACATGAATATTAATATAACAACATTAGTAAACATCATCAGCATAATCTAAATGTGAGAAAAATGTGACAATTTAGAGAGAAATATTCTATTTGTTAATTTATATATTACATATATAATTATATATCATATATATTACATATTGCCATTTATCTATTTATTCCAAACTTTAAGAATACATGAAGATATTTAAATAATAGTATGTTTAATAGTTATAATGTATCAGTTATATGAAAGTTTGGAAAATCAAACTTTAAGGATCAAGGCTTACAGAACTTTGTGCCTACTAATTAAATTTGAAACTAAGTAAAGATTAATTTTACACTGTACTTTTTTTTGTAACATTGTAGAATTCCAACTAATACTTTTATAAGCAAGTGAATTTGGAGGCCACAAACAATGATTCTATGTAATTCATCTACATAACATAAGCACAAAATGAATTCTTAAATTAATATATCATACACATCTTATGTGAACAAACACTTGCACAGTCTAATGGCAGCATTATAACTTTCAAAGGCACTAAACTTAATATTGCTTTACTGATGATTCTACAGTTTTTCATAAATGTTTACTGTATCCGTAGGTCAGTGGTTTTACGAGCCAAGTGTTCTGATTTATTGCTGTATGTTCAAGCCAAGAAGTGACATGCTTTTTCACAGAGATTAAAACGGTATTGATGCTCAAAACTACAAATTTCATGGAGCAAGGCTAAAATAATTTATCAGGTTAGCTAGATATCCTACTAAAAATGCCATGTCAGATAAAAAAAAAAAAGTTGCTCATGCTTGGATTGTAAATCTATGCTGACCAATGTGGCCTAAAGTAGGAGGGACAGCAGATGTTTCAATGCTTACGCCTTGAAATTTAGCATACGGCTGAGCTTCAGAGCCTTAAATGAATAACAAATCTGAAATAATTCATGGCAGTGGAATTACTGATATTTAAACAGATGTCACTTTTTTTTTTTTTAGCAAATGGAAATTGAGGTACAGATGGTGAGGGCTGGTATGTTTTAGAGTAGCCATTATGAATTAAAAATCTACATTTGTTAAATTAAATATCACAAAATATATAATGATGTCCATATTTTTCTCTAACTGAAACGGAGAGAAGCTTACTTTATAGTCTGTTGGTTCCTTGCTACCTAGAGAAATATAGAGCACTTCTCAGGTCACCTTCCATTCCTTTTTAATGAAATACAGGAAGAATCTCCCTGCTTCTGGATACAGAAGTATTATTAATTATCATATTAGAACATATCATTTATAAAGAAAATAGTAAATACTTCTACCTCCATATCGAGAACCTTATGGAAAATAGCCTGGGCTAAGCACTCCCGGATATATTTTTGGTGATCCCTCTTCATGATATTTAGTTTGTATTCTTTTTCAGAAAGTATTCTTCCACTTCTTGTGATCTGTCGTGAAAAAATAAAACATACAGAGAAATACAAAGCAGAAAATGTATAGTTAGCTACCAAAAGATTGAGACAGGCAGACAGAAAGAGAGAATTAGCAATGTCTCCTAAGCCTAAAGGAGTACAATACTATGGTTGATAAACTTCCACTTTTAATAAATATTTCATAAGGCAAAGAAAGAGAAAGGCAGTCTTATATACCCATCACTGTGAAAACACACACAGGGGGTACACTTGGTGTTTAAAACAAGGTTTTTATTACAGTAGCAATTTTCCCTTAATGGAACCCAGGTGTTCTTTTCATTTTTTTTCCTTCCCCCCACCACCCCCACATTTGGGAAGAAGAGATGGGGTGCTATCTTGAAACAATGAATAGGAGCAGTGATCTCAGGACTGATGATCTCACAGGAAATACTTTGAAGGGCAAAACATGTAAGTTACAGAGGCTCTCATCAGTTTGTTTTAAAAATAATCGGCTTCATTACTTTGTTTTCACATTGCTTTTTCTTCTTCCACTCACCAGCCCAGAATGTAATTTAATTTGTTGTGATTCAGATTTTTTTCAGATTATACCAGCACTACATATATAAAGTATTCCAGATTAGTTTCAATTGGTATCATTGTAAGGAGTGGTGGTTTCTGTTTTTCATTTACAGTTGACCCTTGAACAATGTGGGGTTAGGGATGCCCACCCCACGCAGTCGAAAATGCATATAACTCTCTAAAAACTTACTTGTCCTTTGGTATATGCAAGGGACTGGTTCCAGGACCCCTGCTGATACCCAAATCTGTGAATGTTCAAGTCCCCTATATCAAATAACATAGATAACTCATACAGTTGGCCCTCTGTATTTATGGACTCTTAATTACAGGTTGAGAACAGTACAAGTGTTTACTAACAAAAATCCACATATAAGTGGACCCATACCATTCAAACCTGTGTTGTTCAAGAGTCAACTGTACTTGTTTTCCTTTAACCTTTCCTATAGACATTTTTTTTTTTTTTGCATTTTTCTATATCTTCTGTACAGAGGGCATTATCCTTCCTGGATTGTCCATCTTCTTCCTTCCCACTTAACTAAGCCTGCTCTACTTTTCAGGTCTAATCCGAGCCCACATATTTCTTAATTTTGATAACTGTAGTTTTTTAACACTGTTATTGCAACATATTGGACTGCTGGGATTAACTAAATTGTGCTATAAGTGATTGGGTATTGATAATCTTTTTTTATTAATACATTTTCCAGTGGAAGAAAGGGGTGTGGTTATAGAAAGTGTGCTTAGAATTACAATTTAGTTATAGTCTTTGAAATGCATTGTCCATAGGATATTATGTCATGTGTGTCCAACGGGGAAAAATGTTGAGAACATCCTGCACTACCACTCCTTCAGTTGACATGTGTCATTGTAATCTCTCATCTGGGAGTTGTCTGATTTCCCCAACTAGACTGGAAGCTCCTTTAAGGCAAAAGTTCTTAAGCTTGAGCCTGCATCAAAATCATGTGGAAGGCAAGTTGAAAAGCAGATTGATTGGCCTCACTCCACAGCTTCTGACTCAATAAGTCTAGGGTCAGGCTCTAAATTTGCATATTCTGACAAGTTCCCAGGTAATGATGAACACCGCTGATTCAGGGACTATATCTGAATGACTGCTCTAGACAAAGAGCTGTAACTTCCTTATTTGAGTTGTCATGCACATAAGCAATGTTCAAGTAAGTGCTTGTTAATGATGTTGATAAGTAAATACTAAGTCCTTCCCACTTGTAGGTGCAGCTCACAGATTGTTATCCACAGAAGTAATGCTAATAGTAACCACAATAATCACAACCACCACTTATTACACGTCTCTAATTGCCACAATAATCCTGAGGGCTGGGTATCATTATCTGCATTTTACAACTGAGGAAGTTGGAGCTGAGAAAGTTAAGGAAGTGATTTTTTCCAAGAGTCTGTGTCTTGTAAATGGCAGAGCCAAGTTTCAGCCAGGTCTGTCTGATAACAAAGCCCCAGGAGACAAAAAGCAAGCTCTCCGAGATCTAACCAGCGAGATTGCCAAGCTCATAAACAACAATTAGAAACGTACTGCATATCCTTTCAACACCATGGCAACAATAGTTAGGAAAACTGCTGTTTGAAGAAGGTAAACAGTTGAAATTATTAGTCACACTTTCTCTAACCATGCCCACTTCTCCCAGTGGAAAGCTACAGTACTTTAAAAAGGTTTTCACATTGAATACATTTAGAGGAATGGAAATTTTGTGGAAATGATAGTTTTAAAACTAGCAAAAGACATAATGTATCAATAAACCATCCCAGGAAATAGAAACATTTTTATAAATTCAAAGAGAAATTTTGAAATGGTCATGTCTTCTACACCATATTCTGTGACTATTAAAAACAATATTTTTTTCCTAAAGACAATAAAGTCTTCTTTATTGTCTTCCCTAACCTTTCTTAGCTCATGCAATGTGCTTAATAAATATGTTGAATAAATGAATGAACAGACTAACAAATGAAATATGCTGTTGGAAACTCAGGGTTTTTCCTCAATAATTTGTAAGTTGCCTGAGCAGTCTTTGTGACCTCTCTTCCTATCTTTTGAAACAGCCTCAAAAAGATAAATTAGAGCTTTGGAAAGGAAATAATTTTTCTACAATGGGGTTGGGGCTGGACCTGGTATATCACTGATTAGCTCAAAGAGAAAACTAGAAAAAAGAAGGAATTATTGGACTTAATGAAACAAGAGAGCAGGTAGAAAGTAAACCAAATCTTACCAGCCCTGATCTTAAGAGATGCCGCCTTATCCTTGTATTGTTAAAATATCCAGCCAGGTGTTTATCGGTGAGACTATTATATGCTGCAAGTAATCTGAAACAGAAAAATGAAACCATTAAGGTTTTATGAAGTGTTGCTTGAGAACCAAGGCATTCTTGACTTTCTGATCCCCAAACTGTGTATAATCTCGTTCATCTAGCCAGCCAGTCATTCATGTATTTGTTTAATAAACAAGTACTGTTGAGTACCTACTATTTTCTATGTTTTATAAGAACGGGGAGGTAGTCTTAATGTTGTTTATCCTGAAGACAAGTGTGAAAATCAGATATGAACAATTAAATTGGGTATGAAAAATCCAACAATAGAATTATGCAAGAAGTCATAGGGACACAGAGAACGAGAACACCAACATTACTGATGTGAAGGCATCAGTAATGCCTTCACAGAGGAAGTCCGATGGAAATTTGGGCTCTGTCAGAGGACTCTTCAGCCTCCTGTTACACCCTAAATTCTAGTAACTCAAACTTACCTGTACTTCCTTAACATATTATTTTATGTCTTCTGGACACAATGCACAGTCCCTCCACTGGGAAAGCCTTTTCTCCACCTGTTAGCTGATGGCTAATACCCATGATGCACAAGCATATCTTCTCCCAGGAAACATTGCCTGATACACACTGGGTGTGCTGCGTTACCTTCCATTCCACTCTCCTATAACCTTGAGATATATTATATGACACATAATATATTATTGTTTATTAATTAGTCTCCTCTGCTAGATTTGAAGGCCAGGATGGTGCATTATTCTTGTTATCCTTATTGATGTTATTTATTGTGTACCTAAATAATAATGTGTTCAATAAATAAAGGCACAATTTTGTTTGGGACTCATTCTTTCTGGTATAAATTTCTAACTAAGTTTAAGCTCAGCAGTTTAGAAGTCTTAACTTCCTCATATATGTACAGACAATTTGATTAATTCTACATCCAGAATTCCCCAGAAAAATCATTGATTACTTTTTATTTTTAGGGTCTTTTATTTCAAGAGTTAAAAGAGGACAAACTGGTTCTTTGATTATATTCTATACCTTGGTAGATGATCAATCTAAGTCTTTAAACCAAAGTTTGAAGCTATTTTTCTAAGTTTTAACCTGTACTTTATTAAATATTATTACCTTATAAAGCATATACACATGTATATACATACATATGTATGTCTACAGGTATGCATGTATGTGTATTCATATATATACATATATAAACATGAGCGTATATAGAGACAGAGACAGAAAGATGGAGAGGCAGAGAAAGAGAGCACATAAGCCTAAGAACAGCCCTAACATATACCTGTCTTTCAAAAAATGCAAACTGTCACCTGTAACAAAGATTTACTATCTGTACATTTTATAAGCAGCTGATCCTTAACTTATTCCAAGACTAGAACAGGGACTCATATAGAGACTCAAGTAAATGTCATTAGCAACCATTTTATTTAGTTGTTTGCACTGCCGTAATTACATGGAGGTGGTATTGTGGCCTTTTCCTATCCCTTTTCTCTTTAATGCCAGCACAGGAAAGTTTCACACTGTCAAATGGTAAGGAAATTTTAATTTTGTTCACAAAATGGACTGAAATGCAGTTATAAAGTCCAGAAGCCAAGGTGCCACGTGAGGGTTGCAAACATATGAACAAGTGCAGAAACCATTATTTTGCCAGGTTTATGTAAAAAGACAACCCAAGGGCTTCAGTAATGCACATACAAAACCAGCCCCGAGAATGCTTTGAAACCATCTTTTAAATGAACTGTCTCGGTGTCCTACAGTTCATCAAAGGTTTCCTGTCTCCAAAAGGTCAACGTTGTATCCCTTACCCTTTCTGAATCTCAGAATATCTTTTCAGCAACTCATTTCAGAAAGGTGAGCAGGTGTCTCTCAGTCCTAACAATCATGATTCCACAGTTCACAGATTCCTAGATAAATCATTAAACTGATTTCATATATAGTCTTTTGTCTGTTTTTCAGGTTCAAGACTTTTTTATTATCAACGGTTCTGGAATAGCTGTGAGTGCTAAAACCCTGTTAAAATGAAGTAGGATCAAAAAGTTGGGGTAACATGGCCCTCAATTTCCTTATTGACTGATAAAACATGCCTTTCTTTTAATCAAACTTCGTAGCTTTTTAAATATTTACATCCCAATAACAGTGCTTTGCCAGCTTTGGCACCTATCTCATTTTAATTCTGCTGTCTCAAGCTCCTACGAAATGAATGTGAGCATGAAGTCCCTTCACTCTTACTTAAAGGTCAAATGAATCCAGTTAAGTTGAAACCTTTGCACACATCAGTTTTCTCACTTTTCCCTATTTAGGAATGATTGAGGGTCTCTGGTTGGGATGCCATTTGTAAAGCAACTCCTTCCACAACTACCATCACACAACTTGAGGAATAATAACCAGTTGAATCTACACAGGTGTCATTATTTCTTTATCAGACAATGCCTGAATTATTTTTAAGTGAAACTTTAGATTAGTGAATTGTTTGATAACAAGAAATTGTACTAGAGTAAATTATATATAGATTTAAAATAGTGGTTGTTTTGAACTGAATGTTTGTTTTCCCCTGAAATTTGTATGTTGAAATCCTAACCCGAATGTGATGGCATTAGGAGGTGAGAACTTTTCGGGGGTGATTAGGTCATAAGTCAAGCTCACATGAATGGGGTTGTGCCCTTACAAAATATACCCTCCACCATGTGAGGACTCAACAAGAAAATGGCCATCTATGAACCAGGAAGTGGGCCCTCACCAGACACTGAGTCTGCTGGCATCTTAATCTTGAATTTACCAGAATTGTGAGTAACAAATTTCCATTGTTTAAGCCACCTAGTCTATAGTATTCTGTTTTAGCAGCCCAAACAGACTAACAGAGGTCAATGCTAACATTTCCACTGTATCTATATAAATGTCACGCTTGTTCTGACCATTACGCCTCCTTCACAGATGGTAGTGCTTCTGTGTCTCAGCCACAACCATGGTCTGTCTGATCCTTTCCGCTGTGCTCCTCTTCATGTGGCTTGGTATGGGCTTATAGCCTCCCTTTGCATTTACTCAGTTACAAGGGCTTTACTGACCCAGCCACATACTTAGACTAGTAGAGCATTTCTGATGTTTCTGCTTTTGTCCTCTCCATTCACTGTCACTGTTTTTTCTTCCTCCCACCCTCTACTCTTTTCTTTTCTTTCTTGTATTGGGCATAACCCTGGGCCAGAGAAGGTCACCTAGCCCTGAGCTTGTGATTGTGTTTCGCCTTGGGCACTCCATTCCCTTTGTAAGTCACTCTCCGCATCTGTTGTCAGAGTTGGACTTCCTGGTTACACTGCCCGTTTCTATGATCCTCTCCTGCTCCCATCCATAAGACCAACAATTGCATTGGTCACGGCACCCACCAGGCCACTGTGACCATATCACTCAAAGGCCATGCTGTTCACACCAAGTCCCATAACTAACTGGCCAGGCCAGTCTAACTCATTGGCTTCTTTATGTGATGGACAAGACTATTTACTCACCCCTTGTTCACTGGGTGAAGAATATCCACTTTCTGGCACAATGCACCGGGGAAAACAGTCCCGGAGGAAATGAAGCAAATCTGTCTCTACAATGGTTCCTGTTTCCCCTACTTGATACACACCTCTTATCCCAGTTGGAACCTGAGGATTACAGCAGTGGCCTCTGAGTCAGTGGGGGTGCTGCCTTCCCAGCTGCAGCCTCTCAATACTTAACCCTTGAATCCTGGCCTACCACTGTGCCAAAAAAGGGCTCTGAAGTAATAAAGTCAGTAATTCCTATCAATCCCTCATCTGCCCCCAAAGAGAGAATCTAACCCATAAAAATCCAGTCTAAAAGGGGAGGCATTATAATATTATTAATGACAAACATTTACTGACTACTGACTGTTTTTAGGGCATTCTATAAGGCACTGAGACACAAAGATGACACAGACACTGCACTAGAGAGCTTCCAATTTAGTGGGGAAGAATACATGTGCATACAGTGTGTGTGTGTGTGTGTGTGTGCGTGCGTGTGTGTGTGTGTGGTATATGTGTGTTGTGCGTGTGCTTGGTTTCTTCCTGTGTTATAGGCCAATTCATACACAAATAGTTACTGAGTGTTTGAGTGCCCCAATGTCAGACACTGAGACATAAGCTGAGAAGGAGTATAATATCCTTAGCCCATTATACACATTACAAAGCACTTTCACATACTAGTCTCATTTGTTTTCTTTAGGTCCTTGGCATGTGAGAAGTATCTAACTATTACAGATCTTCTATCTTCCTAAAATGGAAAAGCTCCCAAACAAGGTGATTGCTTAATGTAAGCCAGTTCTAGGAAAACTTGACTGAAGTAAGGTATCGTGGGTCATACCGATAGAGCAATTCTTCTGGCCTGCAGCAGTCTTGATCCCCAACCTTCTCTCACAGCACTGCCTGTCTCCATACTGTCTACTCTTGCAGGGGGCGAGGGGTGTAGTGGTTAAGACTCCAGCTCCAGTTCAATCCTGGCTCCAGCATTACTGGATCTGTTACTGGGAGCAAGTGACTTAACATCGCTCTTCCTCGGTTGTTTTACCTTCCACAAAACACTAGAACAGGAATACAACTCAGCCAAATTCTTTGCTACTTTGTAATAAAAATTGCCTTTCCTCCAATTTCCACAACATTTTCCTCATTTTTATCTGAGATCTCATCAGAATGGCCTTTACCATTCATATTTCTACCAGCATTTTGCACATGATTATTTATATATTCTTTTAGAAAAAGGAAGATTTCTCTTCAGCTCTCTTTTCTTCCAGGGCCATCACTAGAATCAGCTCCAAAAGCTTCTTAGCAAACCATATATTTGAAAAGGAGTTAATATAAAATATATAAGAAAAATCATATAACTTAATAGCAAAAAATAAACAAACCATACAAATAATCTAATTTAAAAACGCACAGAAAATCTGAATAGATATTTTCCAAAGAAGACATACAAACAGCCATAAGATACATGAAAAGATGTTCAATCTCACTAATTATCAGAGAAATACAACTCAAAACCACAAAGAGGTATCACCCCACACCTGGTATGATGGCTATTATCAAAATGACAAGAGATATATGTTGACATAGATGTGGAGAAAAGGGAACCTTTATGCACGGTTGGTGGGAATGTAAATTGGTATAAGCACTATAGAAAACAGTAAGAAGTCTTCTCAAAAAAATATTAGAATTCCCATATGATATAGCAATCCAACTTCTGGATATATATATTTCCGAAGGAAATAAAATCGCAATATCAAAGAGAAACCTGTAACCACATGTTCATTGCAGCACTGAGGAGACACAAACGTGCAGTCCATAACAGAAGATGTAATTGTCTCTGTTTTGTGGATGAGGAAAACAAGCCTTAATTTAAGTCGCTTGCCAAAGATCATATAACCTAAAACTTGTTCCTAATAATATATACCAAATCACAATGAAATACCACTCACAAGGGCTTGCTGAGGTAAAGAATGGGATGTTAAGTATAATGATGGAAAAATATGAATTATCTTTCTTAAATTTATTTATTTATTTTTAATTATTTAATGTCACCACATATTTGACCCCTTTTACCCCATCTACCTCTCTTCTCCCTCCTCCTCCCTATCTTCTGGTAACCACTAGTCTATTGTCCATGTCCATGAACTATGAAATATTCACAAAGAAATGTAATTCCATCTAGTATAGAGATAGAAAAATTTTAGATGAAGATGCTTTAGACAAAAAGTAACAAATACGTAAATTCTATTTATAATTAGCCATTTCATTAGCATAAAAAACAATGTACTGGAATCTTTAAATCTTACTTTCTTAAACATATATTTCTGCAATCTGCTTTATACTACAAACTTCCTTAGCAAAATTGTTCAGAGAATAAAATAATAATTTTTGACATAACCAGTTTTATTTACTTCAAATTGTGACTTAACACAGCTGAATTAATAAAGTTTATATTAGTTTACTATTGCTGCTGTACCAAAGTACAACACATCAGTACTGAAAACAACACAAATTTACTATTTTATAGTTCTAGGGAACAGAAATCCAAATAGGTCTCACCAAGTTAAAAATCAAGATGTCAGTAGGGCTGCATTCCTTCTGGAGGTCCAAAGGAAGAATACTCTTTCTTTCCTTTTCCACATTCTAGAGGCTGCTCACATTCCATGGCTCCTGGCCCCCGTCCATTGCCAAAGCCAGCAACGGTCAGTCAAGTCTTTCTCACGATGCCATTTCGCTGCCTGTGGTTCTTTGCCTCTCTTTTCCCAGGTAGATACAGTTGTGACTGTTTACTTTGGGTCCACCCAGATAATCTCATTTTCAGCAACATTAATTTCCCTCTGCAATCTTAATCCCTCCTTGCTATGTAAAGTAACATATTCACATGTTCTGAGGATTAAAACGTAGACATCCTTAAAGAGCCATTATTCTGCCTACCACAAGGTTTTTGTTATATGTCAGATGACAGGGAGCAGAAATATTGAACACTGAGTGTAACAGCTATTGAGCTGTAACATATATTGTCCAGTGATCAATCATGTCGGTGATCCCCACTTTTCAAAAGGACACATCCTAGATGGAGGAAGACAGTTTTCGATACCACACCAGGATATACAAAACAAGTTGGAGCTTACCTTGCTGATCTAATTTGGATGTGCCAAATGTGAGCACTAAGACAAATAAACAAAAGGTACACTAGGAATGTTTCAAACAATTTGCATTTTTTTCATAAGAATAACAATATAGAGGTAACTTACTTTAGGTAAATCTAATATGTGAAAATACAGATTAGCCCGTAGTACGATGTAATTGTATTCAAGTCAAACATTTATTCAGCACTGAACATATTTCATTAAATTCAAATAATTATTAAATCAAACACCAAGAAAATTTTGCCAACTACACCAGGGCAAACCATTGATTGTAAGCTGCAAATTATTTTAGTAATGTTAAAATGTGAAATCATCTTAATATTGATGAAATAGGTTACATGCATAGTTACTACTGTATGAATATAAGCATGTACGGGAAAGATAAAAAAAAGAAGGCATATACAAGAATACGTCAGAGTCCCTACCATTAAGAGACTCAAAATGAGGTTAAAGAGAAAGATTTTATGCATAAAACAATTAGAAAGCATATGAAAGTATATTTAAAAAGCACTAACAGTGCTACGTTGGAGCTGGCTCATACTGGCTCTCATGAGATAATTGTTAAAATTTTCAGGAATTTTGCAAGCCATTGTTAGCTTGAAATTGGCCATCACGGAAGTATTTACATCTCAGAAGTTGGCAAACACCACTAATCAGGCTCTCTTTTCTTTTCCGAGAAGCTAGTTTACCGGTATACTACTGACTAAATTTAAAAAGTATTATATATCAAGATATATCACAGGGGACACATAAAATGATTCATTATATTGATTAGTTACAGAGGTATGCTTTATATACTTTTAATCCAAAAATTAATCTTTCGTATACAATATTTGACCGAAGGGGCTCATATACATGTTCAACTATTTCCTATCCCTAACAAAAAGAACATAAGAACTCTGGCAAATACATTGACATTTTTCAGTGGCATTTCAATCAAAAAATTTTATGCAAGATATCTCTTTACATTGCTACAAATGGAAAAGTTCATCTCACCTACCAATGTGGAAAAACTGATTACATCATTTTATGCTTAACAGAATTAAGTGAGACTTAGTTGAATGAGCACAGTTTTATTACTAAAGATGAAAAGCCTAATCGAGAGGTGTTTCGCATTTCAGAGGTCACTAAATCTGCAATTTGTAGAGTTTGACAGTATTCAAGGAGGGCCTACATCAAACCTCTACTACCAAGGCAGGCTTCTAGCAATGGCAGCCAGGCAAAATGTTTCTGCCATTCACATATCAAGCATTTGTATGAGGAAGTCAAGTTAAACAAATCACAGAATGTTGTGGCTTGATTGCCTTTACCTTATAGTTCATGAGGAATGGAGCTTTGTCCCTGCCACCTCCTGCCCCCAACCCTAATGCCTTTCTCATTGTCCATCAGAAAAGATTTGCAAGAATCTGCTGAATACTAGCTCTATGAAGAAGCTCATCACATTTAAGCCATTCAACCAAGCTTAAGATTTTGAATCTCAGCAAGATTCTTAGCAAAGAAGTTAATAAAATCTAAATTAAAACTTCCCCAAATAAAACATTTGAAAGCAGAACTTATAACCAGAAAAATAAAGAAAAACTAAACTATTAATAGCTTCCTGTCAATAAAAACTGCCTATTATTGATGAGAAAGAAAATTCAGGAAATATGTGACCAGAAACCTTAACTCTTAAGAGGTGCGATGATTTCTCCGTAATTAAAGGCCAATAAATCTATATCAAACACCTCCTGCCCAAAGTAAATTTGATGAAACTAAAAAAAAAAAAAAAAAATGGAATTTGAAGCCAGAAAGCTTAAGGTCAAATTTTAATTCTACCCGCTTCAACAAGGATGACCCTGAAGAATTAAATCTTCCCTTTATAATTACCATCATGATGTAAAATGCTGTGACTCCTTCCTCAAGTTGATGATCTAAGTTTACCAGGCTGGAAATGCATTTACTTGGAACCGCTACATCATTAGATCATAGAAATTCATAGGTGGAAATGATCACAGAAGTTCTAGCCAACTCCTTCATTTTATATTCAGAAAACTGGGTTTCTAAAAGTAGGCATGGTTTATCAGTAAACTCATATCAAAGGCCTCAAAAACAATGTCTCGGAAATTCCCGCAGAACTGTATCTATCATTTCCTACGATCTTTGTCTCACTACCTTCTACCAGAATTTCTTTCACCTTTAGATTCGTATAAGATTCCTCCCTGTGTTCCTCGTACAAGGTATAGCATGGAGCCATGCCCACAGCCAATACTTGTTAAATGAATGAACGAATCAGTTAATGGAAACAAAATATGTTGGTCCAATTCCTCGACACATATCCTTTAAAAAAAAATTCATGCGTAAGGATCATAACTTTTCCTCTCCTTCAGTATAATAACTGAAAACAGTCTAGAACAAAAGTTTTAAAGCATGCTTTAAATATTTTGGCTTTTTTAAAATGCAGAATGTTCAGTGTGGATAATCATGCTGACAATGTTAGTTTTGTCGTTCTGTTTTTGTCACCTAAGTGCCTTTGCAGTGTGCTACAAAGTTGCATTAGAAGGAAAAGTTCCCATGAAAGCAGAAAAAAAAAACCAAAAACTCACCTCTTGAGGAAACTTGAATAAAGACCAGTAGAGAAGAACAACTGACATAAGGGTCAATTATTTACCAACCCTTGAAAAGAAAACTCTTTGTCACCTAAAATTAGACCATGAGCCTCTGCTGCCTGCCACAGAGAGTGACTTAGCTGATATCATATAAATAATTTTAAATTACGTTTTCATTTTTTTATTTGCATCCAAACCTACTAGATCTCAGCAATTATGCTAAATATTGATTTATAATTTCTGTCAGCTTATTCTAACTATGCAGCCAGATGAGAATCATAATACTATTTTATTTATAGCTTTAATATGATGGTTTGAAGTGACTAGTAAAAACAAAACTAGTCTCCAACTGTGCTGACTGCTGGTAAGATAGTTTTGCAATGTTCACAGATGTGGCAATAGGTAGGCAGTGCTTGGGGAGTCAGCAGTCCTGGGACTCACAAAGGTTGACCAGTTCCCTATAGTATGTGGTTTGAGACTCCAAGGTTTTCTCTGGAGAATTAAGAATTTTACATCTTTGCATAAGAAAAAAAAATTGTGGCTACTTAGAAAAGGTAGGTTTATAGAAAAATAATATCCAAATCAAGGAAGGTAATGAGGCTGTTTGGAGGAAAGGTGATAGGAGAGAAAGTTCTAGAAATCAATAATTTTTGTTACTAGTATTTATTAAAATTTTTGTGGGGCACATGGTAAACGCCATATAATCTGAACTACATATTTTAATTCTCAAAACAACCCTGCAAAATATTATTATCCTCCCTCTTCATAGATGAGTAAACTGAGCTGTAGTTCACAACTAGTTAAAGACAGATCCAGGATTCAAATCAGGGACTACTAAACCAAATGGTATTCTACCAGCTATAGTCAATGGGCCTACAGAGCTCAGCCTGAAGAAAGAAGAAAGTGAGATTAATGAATGGTTGACCTATGAAAGATGCTAAGAAGGCAGGATCATCACAATGAATGAAAGTACAGGGAGAATATTTTGGCTCAATAAAAGGAAAATTGTTTTAAAATCAAAGGAATGACCTGTAAGATGGTATGCCCAATGGTTCTGGGATTGTATGCTTTGATGACAGCAGTGAAGGGTTTTAAGCAGGGAAATGACACGAATAGATCATTCTGACTCTCCTTTTAACACCAAAATCCTCCTGCTGAGTCTTGAGAATGCAGAGTATGCTAGTCAGGAGTTTGACCTCTCAAGTCAAGAGATTTGACTCAAGATTTCCTGAATTTGAATTCTAACTAGATTATTTAGTAGATTAGCAACCAAGGGCAATGTACTTAACTTCACTGTGACTTATTGTTCCCTTGAAAATGAAAATAATAATAGTGCCACTTTAGAAAGTCATTTAGAGCATTAAATGAGTCAATATGTATAAAGCACTTAATGATTTACCTAGCACATAGTAAATGCTCAATAAATTTTGGAAGTTATCATTGAGTATATACCTCCTATCCCATCATCAACTTAAACTCAAACTGAAATAATACTACACAAATAAACTAATTACTTCTTAAAGACCTCCACTGTGAGTAATTTTCTTTCCATATTTAACTTTCTCTGTTGGCAGAAAGCCTTCCTTGGAGGAGGCAACACTTAAAATTTATTTCTCCCTATTTGTTCGTCAAAAAGTGGTTAATCATTATTCCCTTAGGAAGAGGCTCATATAAATCTGAGCACTATCTTTTCGAAGTTAGAAAACCAGGTTCCTAAATTGTCTTTCTCTATATTATAATCTCCATGAGGGCATTAACTTTGTTCTAGTCAGTAGGGCCTAGTATTCCAGTTACACAGAACAATACCTGGAACTTATTTTTAGCATACAAATAAATATTGTTTCTTTAGGAGATTTTCAAATTCTCTAATTGTCAATATTCGTTTTGAATTAGTAAGTTAGAAAATTGCAGTTTTTTAGAGAGGATCTGAAAACCTCCATGTTATTCTACTTACATATTCTCATAACCAGAGCTGAAATTAATAAGTAGGTGAATACTGCCTTGCATATACCCAACCGTCCTTTCTTGTGTCTTTTCTTACTCCTAAGTGACAATCCTTCCATACATAGTAATCATCTGGCATTGTCAGATTCTTTGTTCTCCTCCACCTCATTCATTTCTCCTCCTCCCCCTGCCTCCTTATCTTCCTTTTCCATATTCAGCTATTCCCATAAAAGCAATTGTCAGAATTGTTTAGTACCCATACTGAAATGCAGTTGAGGTGCAAAATATTTGTTAGGGACCAATGTCTGTGAAAGGAAAAAGGTGAGAATCAAGATTGAGCAGAGGGAGAAGTCAAATTGCACATAGACCAAGTATGGCCTTGGCCAACCTACTATGGCCAAAGCCTTTATATCCCTCCACTCTCACTGACCACCGAGTGCTGCCCAGGAAGGATTTGACTTTGGACAAGGTGGTACTCTGGAGCTAAGGCCAACCTTAAAGATGCTGACAGCTGGAGGATCTACAGACCATTTCTACATATAGCACATCCTTCCTAGAAGGATTCGGGGACTACATCTCTGTGTCAATCTCAGCAATGCATTCCTTCTTGCAGGGATATTTTTATTTTGACAGAATCAGACTCTTAAGTATGGGCACAAACTCTTATTATGAATTAAGAATCAGAAACCCAAAGCAAAGAGGTGACTCTAGGGAGAAGGGGATATTTTCTGGAATCCAATATGGAAGTAATCATCTTCTCTAGTTCATAAGGATCCTACTTGCTTTAACCACACAAATCCAAGCCAGGATACAAAATATCACCAAGTAGTACAAATATTGCCATTCCTTGATATCACAGCCAATTTACAATTAGGAAGCCTCTTTTTTCCCTTCTCATAAACCAATCTGAATTTTTCTGTGGTAACTGTCTTCAAATTACTTCTAAACAAAATCCAAGTTTATTAAAAGAATTTTGAACTCTGATTTTATGTATTCCTGGATGCCCATAGCTCTTGAAGCTAGTTTTATCTTCACTTTTAATATTCAACCCTTCTGCTGGGTCAGTGAGAACTGTGGTAAACAGCTCCAGGCATGAGACTGACTCATCAATGAACAATTATCAAATATCTAATGAGTAGGTCCCACCAGCAATTCTGCACTTGGCAAAATACTATGCTGTATAGGTCACACTTTCTAACTGTAGTATTGACTATATAATATAAGGGAAAAAAATTAAAATTGTACTAAAGAATTTCAGTCAAATATCTGTCATTTATGTCCAGCAAAGTTTAATTTGGTTTCACAAAAGCAGGTTCTCTTAGGAAAGTCGTACTGTTTCTAACCATTTTGGAGACCATGTTACCTGTGGGTTGTCCACTTACCCCCACCCTCCGGAATCAGAAAGATCTGGGTTAAGTCTTCTGCTGCTGCTTTCACTCTATAAGTTTCAACAAATTTTTTACCCACTTTTATCTTTAGTTTCCTCATCTGTAAAGGGTGGGAGGAAGTGGAGAGGGGATTATAGTGCCTTATCCATTGAGCTGCTGTCATGGATTAAATAACGTAATGTAAGTAAAGCACTTAGTACAGTGCACAGCACCGGTTGTCGCTGCAATGGTCAGCAATTTTTTTTTTTTCTTAAATTAATCACATATGTATTTGCCTGGGCTCTGAAAGAGGTAAATACATCACGCTTTGGGAATAATGAGGAGGTACACCAAGGAGACTTGAGAGTAGGAAGATAATTTTAAAAACCAGAAATGAAATAAAGTCTAAGTCATTAGAAGGAAATCTAATGAGAACCAGATCATGTGAGGAAAGATGAGGGAACTTATATCAGGATTATTCTAGGAAAAGGGACTATCACATGCAAAGGCCCAGGGATAAACCAACATGGTCCCTATAATTACCCTATCCTTCTGCCAGATTCCTCTCCTGCCATAGCTGGAGCTCCTGTTTCTACCGCTGCTGCTGCTGCTGCTGCTGCTGCTGCTGCTGCTGCTGCTGCTGCTGCTGCTGCTGCTGCTGCTGCTGCTGCTGCTGCTGCTGCTGCTGCTGCTGCTGCTGCTGCTGCTGCTGCTGCTGCTGCTGCTGCTGCTGCTGCTGCTGCTGCTGCTGCTGCTGCTGCTGCTGCTGCTGCTGCTGCTGCTTATGCGCTTGCGCACACACACACACACACACACACACGCTTTCAGAGCCCCACAGAAACATGGGGGAACACACTGTTTCAAAGGTCAAAAGATAAAACTGAGAGGAGGGTGATCAGTATGTCCTGCTGCCAGACATGCAGGAGATCAATACAATTATTTCATGCAACAAATAGTGCTTACTAGGTAAGAGGCCCTCTGCTGTTACGAGGTTACAAAGCTGTGTAAGCGCAGTCCCTGCCCTCAAAGTACCTACACTCCAACTGAGGAAATAATGGCAGCACAGCCTGATGTGCTACAATCATAACAGCTTTATTGCGCCTGGCATGCATGACCTCATTTAATCTTCGAAACATCCAATATGTCAATTTTTTTGTCCTATTTCACAAATAAATGAACTATGCCCACACCAGATGGGTATCCCAGAAGAACTGAAATGTGAACTGGGTCCTGAATGACAAACCAAGTGTTGAAGGAGGAAGATATGGATGGCTGACAACGGGGGCAGAGGTACCATCCACTCTCATGCTAAGAAGTGGGAACTTCATATGTGAAATGTCTCAAAGAGAGCGATCACAAATTCCTGGTACTCAGGTTGTAACTTGTTCATTATTTACCATAGAATTAGTGCAACAAAAAGGAATTTAGTTCTATAGTATCATTAAATTGTCAATTAAGTCAGTTACGCATTGTATGTCAAATAGGCTTTGGTGAGTCTTGGCTTAGAAATCTGATCACTATTTATAATTGAGCTCAGAATACAGTCTCTTATAGATACAAAGAGCCCACTTAAGTTAAAAAAAAAATCCACACCAATAAAATTACTGTGTGCATTGAGTGAGAAAGGGTAAAAAATCAACCTCTTTAAAAATCTTTTCATTCCCCCGAAATGTAATTTTTATATGCAGTAGTGAGATTTAATATAATAAGGACATCTAGTCAAAGGTTAAAGAGGTTGACTAAATTTTAAATGATCAACCATTTAAAAAAAAAGTACCCATAATATTTTCACCAGTCCTTCCACCATTTGTTAGTGTCAAAGTAATGATGCAGCTTCCTGAGTTTGTCCTGAATTCTCAGATTAGATAAGAAGAATAAGTATGGTGCAGATGTACAAAGGCTATGGGTCATTGTTTCATTTTTATTAGAATTCTCAGTTATCCAGATCATGGTTTCTTAAAAAGGGCAACCTCATTTTTGGATTGTGGATAAGGTGGGTCAGTGTTAATTTTCTTTGTAAAAATACATGCATTTTAAAAACAGGTTACTACTTAAAATAAATTAGTTTAATTGAATGAGAAAGTGATTTATGGTCTGGAAACACTTTCTCATCTTTCCTCCCAATTAATTTAAGATATCTCTGCTTATTTTGAGCTGTATATTGTATGTATTTTTGGCTGATGTACTTTAAGAATTAAATCTTAAAGATTTAAGAATATGTTAATTAACCTTATTGTAGCAATCATTTTATAAATTATACACATATAAAATCTTCACGTTGTACACCTTAAAATTACACAGTGTTATTTGTCAATCATATCTCAAGAAAGCTGAAAAAACAAAACTGGGGGAAAAACTGGGAAAAAAAACTGGGGAAAAAAAGAGACTAGCAACATATTCTTTGCACAAAGATCAAAATAAATACACAATATCCGCCATTCAGCGAGTTTCTAACATGCGCCAATATTCCTGCAAGGAAAGTATTACCACATTTTTGAAAGAAGAAAGTGAGGCACAGAGACATTAACTTTCCTAAGCTCACATAAGGCATGACTGAGATTCAAACTTGTCTTTTTGACTCCAAAAATATTTCTTTTTCCACTATACCATGCTCATCTCATAAATTTTTTATGGTACATTGATTTTCCTTTTGGAATTTCATTCCTTTTTATTTAGAAGAAAAAAAGGAGAGAGAAACCATTTTCAGACAGTTTCAATCCTTCAGGCACTTCAAACCCCTGTTCATGTCCCCTTTGAAATGCTTTCTGTCCACACTTCTCACCAAGGTTTCTAAATTTCCTGGGGCCCTGTCTCTCAGCTTCCTTGCTTGAGCTCCCCTACTCCCTGTCATAGGATTTTGGGATCTGGTTCCTGCTGCATGATCTTGCATTTAGCTCTGAAACTTCAGACTTTCCTTTTGTTCTTCCCTGAACCAGTCTCCTCACCAAAGACTGGAATCTCAATACCCCTTTTCACAGACTAAGTAGCCTGAGGTCAGTCTCATTCACTCTCTAACCTCACTTCCTACAGCCTGAGTCACTCTAAGTTTCAAGTTTGAGAGGAAAGAAGGAATTTAATTTGTAGGAAAGAAGGAATTTAACAGTGGTGAAATATGGCAAAATTATGACAAAAAAAAAATAGACTAAACACTACCTGTGAAATAAATAATAAATATTGTTATGATTTAAGCCACTATTTGTTTGGTTCTCTGTTACTTGCATTTGAACGTATTCCTAAAGAATACAATCACCCCGCTACCCAAGGATAGCAAAACTCGAAGTTCAATGACTTTGAAAACCTTTTTTAAAAACTCATTGTTCTTTCAAGAACTCGAATGAATTTCTGGAAGAGAGTAAGTGTTTAATATGTTAGCTTAGAGGCTAGCACTTCATAGGTACTCAGTAAATATTAATTGAATAGATGAGTCAATATATACTTGGGACTCATCATAAATGATCACTAAGATAGGGGACATATATCAGCTATTACTGAGCTAAGTTCTGAGCATTTTCTTGGAGACACATGGAGTAGCAATCGATGAAGAGATGTAGTCTCCACTCTCAAAGGGTTTGCAGTTTATTACGGAAACATGAAGACGACTGGAATGCTAAGAGTTAAGTGCCTACATGGTACCTCGTGGTGTACCTTTAAAAACAGTGCAGCCTTAGAAACAGCTTTACAAACAATATCGCTTCATCAGTATAGCTTTAGAAATAGGAATGATCCATAGGAAAATGGAGAAGAAAGAAAATGACAAAAATGCCAGCCACGATTATTTATTGATGGTAGAATTGCAAGCAATTTTAATTTCCTCTTCGTATGTTTCTGCTCAAAGTAGAAAATTTTCAAAATACAGATAAGTACAAGGAGAAAAATAAAAAACCACTTGTATCCCCAGTACTCAGAGATTTGAGATCCCTTCTAAATTTATTGTTCTAATTTATAGCAGATTATTTTTATTGGAATCTAAACAACAGAAACAATATTATTGTAAATATCTTAGAGCAAGCTATGAAGACAAACAACTTATGTATGAAAGCCATGTAATATTCACAAGTATAAAATATTAAAATTCATGGCATATAGAGAATGCCAAATTAACTGCTACTATAAAACAATATGATTCAATTCAATTTAAAATCCTCAGTTTTTAATGCTGTTTCATAACTACTATGTGCAATTTATATTGTCTGTTTAGTTCCCTGCTGTTCTTCTCTTGCTTCAATATTTTGCCCTAAGAATTCTCGTTAATTTATAAGTATTTATTACTATTATAAGAAAATAATAACAGTCACAGAAAAATGGATTACCAGCTTAAAACATTCAATTTTCTATTCCAACTAGCATCAGACACTGAGAGGTAAGGAGTAATTTGATTACTAATCAGACTTAACAAGAGAAAAGTTGAATTCTTAACCAGTAGAGATCATTGACTTATTACCTTAATTACTTCTCCTCACTAGTCCTTTAATCATATTCACTGTTTGCTTCGATTTTTATCTCCCTTTTGAACTTTTGGCTTCCAATCTCTACTCCCCATGATCCTCAAATTCCTAAATCACTTATTTTCAATGATTATGCATTTTTCATGAAGACCATCTTCAGCTTTTGCAGAACCAAGAAATAAAGAGCATCAGCAGTTGCCAACAGGTTGTGCTAGAACTGCCATAATGAAATATTACAGACTGGATGGCTTAAACAACAGAAATTTATTCTCACAGTTCTGGAGGCTCAAAGTCCAAAATCAAGGTGTCAGCAGGATTGGTTTCTTCTGAGAGCCATGAGGGAAGAATCTGTTGCAGAAGTCTCTCTTTGGCTTATAAATGGCCATCTTCTCCCTATATCTTCACAATGGTCTTCTCTCTGTATGTACATGTGGGTGTTCTAACTTCTTCTTTTAAGGACACCAGTCATACTACATTAGGGCTCATCCTATGGACCTCATTTAACCTTAATTACCTCTTTAAAGACCTCCAAATACAGTCACATCTGAAGTACTAGGAGAAGTTAGGGCTTCAACATATGAAGTCGGGGGCACAGTTCAGCCTGTAACATAGGTATAACCAGAAAGGTGACCTATTTAAGAATATAACATAGATTTAGATAGAAGAAACAAAGTGCTTGTTTCTTGGTACAAAGAAAACCAAGCTGCTTCACTTAAATTCCGAATGATCTGATCTGGCAAACAGAAAAGGTTCATTGGTGACCCATCAAAAAGGGAAACAGATAGACCTTCTGGATCCTACCATATTCGTGTAGATAGTTGGGATGGTTGAATAAAGGATAAGGAACCTCTCCAATAAGAGTCCCCAGACCATAGGGAAGAAAAATAATTGCACCTTCCAGTAATCTCCCCAGAGACCAAAAAGAGTTAACCATGAGAGTGAGAGAGGAGACCTGCACGAAAACAATTTAAGGGGTCCAGATTCGTACATCTATACTTTGACATGTTCTTCCCTTTTAAGTATGTCTTGTATATTTGTGTTTCTTGCATGTTCTTGTTTCACTATAAAAGCAATGATTTGACAACTCTCAAGAAACTTTTCATCTTAATACTAACAGACTTTCAGTAAAGCATGATTTTTCAAGCTGCGTCTACTAAACTTGCCACATCTTTTTCTTTTTTTCTCCAGAAAAACATGTATCTGGAAAAGCAAGCTCTCAGGTGAATTACTTTAACTTAAATATGTTTTCTGATACAACAATCTGCAGCAATGCTGTTGTCAGTGAAGACTGTGTTTCCTAATTGGAACTCTTGCAAAACGAGAGAGATTTAGCACTTCTGGCTAGTGAAAAAACCAAGCGGCTTCTGTTCAGCTTGAAACCAGGGGTATAAAGGAGTCTTATCTTACATTTGGATTGACTTTTTTAGTCTGCACAAGATGAAAACAAACGACATGGTCAAAAATATCCTTAAAAATCATTCATTTAACTCATGAAATACAATATATATGTTTTGTATATACCACACTATTCAGTAATTCTTCGTGTGCTCAAGTTTGAGAACCGTAGAGGTAAGCCAAAGCAAGGAACTAAACAAAAACTGAAATGCAGTACACACTCAATTAATTTTCCTTTGAGGGCTCTGTGCAGGTCTTAGTCAATGCAATCAGGAGCAGCAGTTGATCATTTAAACAAAAATTAAGTTAATGAGGTAACTGCATATAAGTACATTTATCTTAAATAGTTTAATTGAAAGCATAAATGTATGTCCATTCATTATTTTTATTTGTAGTGCCAAGAGTTCTACTCTGAATGTAATTCAACTATTTATCCTCTCTCCTTATCTGTTTTTCTTTTTCATATATAAATCATACTCATATCATTTGGGATTTCAAGTTGAGGAAAAGGTGCGTTTTTATTTTGTCATAAACTATGATGTTCCCCATTATTCCAGTTCCTCAAAGCAAATTTACAGACAAGTGTGACTATCTCTACTTAGAGCCAAGGATTCAAAGATGATCCTCTGAAGGAGCCAGGAAAGCCATATCATTTTGTTGTCATGAATGGCTGAGGGGTATAAAAGCTCATTCCATCTCCAGGACTAGTGCACAACCCACAAATGCACAGAAAAACAAATAGCAACTCAGGGTGAGATTTAGCAAACTATTGGGACTACCAGTTGAAATTCTCCACTCTAAAACAATTTTATTAGAGAAGGTGATACAAGAAATGATATTTTATATTTGCCTTCTCTAAAATTACAATGCAGCTCGGGTTCAAAGTCTCTTTTATAACCTATGGCAGAAGTTTTTAAGACTATTTTTATTTACTCCAAAGTCTAGCTGAACAAAGAAAGAACAGGCCCTTTGCAATTTTTACGTTCAGTGTTTCGTGATGTAATTAAGTAAGCAGTAGAACCCGAAAGGAAGCCCAAGAGAAAGCATCAGGGCATCACTTATTGATTGGTGGAATTTTAGGGACTTAAAATTACTGTTTTATTGTACAACTGCATTTTATTACTACTTTATCCTTCAAATGTAATAAGTACAAACGGCTTCAGTAATGATGGAAAAGCTTTCTGAGCTTTAATGAAACCTTTTATTTGCTACTGAAACTTTTATTATTTCCAAATGGTAACACAGGCAAGAAAAATAATTCTACTTATATTGAGGGAAAACTTTAGCAATTTGAATAATTTTGTTCTCGGGTAAATTTTAAGGCATTTAGAGTTGTTGTGTTTATTATTTTTATTTTTTATGAACTAAAAACAAAAGAATATATACAAATTCACACTATTACACAATTATTTTCTAATAATATATTAAAATAGTAGATATTTATGTGCAGCTATTTATTACTCATCAGATGTTGGTCTGATCTGGATAAGAATTTTGATAAACTAAGGGCTCCCACAAATCTCAACTATCAAAAATTACACATGAGAGTCAACGCAGTATAATGGTTAAGCCCACTGGCTCTGAAGCTGGACAGGCATGCCTGGCTTCGCATTCCAGTCCTGATCCCTCATTCCTGTGAGATCTTTAGAAACTTCTCTGTCCTCAGTGTTCTTATCTGTGAAAATAAGGGTGACTAGAACCTGTCTCATGGAGAGAGTGATGAGATTAAATGAAGTATGTCATGTAAAACATTAGACTAAAGCCTGATACATGGCAAGCACTTGATAAATGTTTAGCTCTAATGTAGTTTTCATATGTGAGCACATCCACCTCTAGACCGGATGCAACGTGAGACAGTACCATTCATGCAACAAACATTTGTTGAGCTTTACTTTACGCAGGACATCTGTCCTAGGTAAAGGCACAAAGATTAATGAGATATGGTACCTACTCTCCCGGAGCTTCCAATTTCAGTGCAAAATTATTGTTGCCATCCTAATATCTTTCTTGAAGAGTATACCATGATGTGCACTCTTTCACTAGGTGACAAATTTTCCTTTTTTTTATGTGCTTGGAACTAATGAAGCTTCAGAAAAATTTCACTTCAGTTTCTGATATCTTAACCATACACCATTTAATACGCAGCTACAGGGTTTTCCACATTTTAAAATAGATGATTAAATGGTCTAATCAGATTCTAACTTAGCCAAAAACTTGAAAAACATAGGAAGACAACCATGACTGACACATTCATTTTCCTGAATGTGGACACCCTGCAAACAGCAGCTGCAAAAAAAAATAGTGCCATTTACATCCCACATGACCCATGGCTAACTAAAACTGCACAGGAGTTCAGCATCAAAGCATTGAAGTACCTAAACTAAATTCAGTTTGAGATAAAATAAGAAGCTTGTTTAGTCACAGCTATATCATTTTCCAAAAAGTTCTGAAACTGACTTCCAGCACGGCACCTTACATGCTTTTAGTTTTTTTCGAACATTTTTGTTTATGTCATCGCACTCACAGAATTCATTAAAAAATAAAATCTTTAAGTTTAACTATAAATCTGAAGCACAACGACTAATGTGGTATTTCAGACGTCATAAACTCCAGTGATCTTAAATATGTTGTCCTCTGGTAATTTGCTGCTCTCGAAAATGTGCAATAACTTCAATTAAAAAGGAAAACATCTTCAAATTAATTGCAAGATCAACTAGGATATTATCTACTTACTAGATGTATCCTAATAAAAAAAAAATACCTAATATGCATTATATTGTTTAATTCAGATGGAAATTGGATATCCACCCTTCTAATAAAAGGACCAAGACCATTTTTTTTTTTTTTGGCAAGTCAATAATGACTGTATTAACTTTCTAAAATAGATTGAATAATTGCCAAAATATATCTCCCGAGGAGTCACGCTGCTCAAAGCAAGGGGAGATCATCTGTAAACATACAGGCACACAACTCCTGTCTCTTGTTCCCTTCCTGTGTCATACCACCTCCTTGGTCAAAATACCATTAAAGGCCCCTTATGTTCCTTTTGAGATTGGGCAGATAAAAATCCAGAAATAAGGGGTACCCGTCACAATGCAACCTTCTTCAAGTCAGCTCACACCTGGTTTGAATGCAAGACGCCACAGCGAGAATTTCTCTCAGTCCCGAGTCTCGAAACAAATGCATATTTTTGTAACCTCTACTTTTGCATATAAACACATATGTTACACGCCACAGGATCCTCTTCATCCCAGCTAACGTCCTTGCTTAATGTATGCGTTTCTCACATCCATTTTTTAATCTTTACAGAGTGAAAATTTCAAAAGGGGTGAACATCGGTGAAAGGAGCGAAGAAGGGGAGGGAGGAGATACGAAGCCTGGGATTTCTGCCATTCTCGCCGCAACCCGGAATCCGTATTATTTTACTCCTCGGCCCATCCCCCACCTCGCTCCTACTCTCTCCCCTTCCCTCCTCAGCAGGAGTGGGGAGGAGGGGCTGCCGGCTGAAGCCGCCACCTGCCGCGGCGTGGACAAGCTCCAGTTGTCACTTACCCAGCGGGGTGAGAATGGCTCATTTTTTCAAGATCCCTTTTGGACCCCGCGGCAGGTGCGGAGGGTGGGTGCGTGGGGACCCGTGCACGCTGGAGCCGCGACAGTCGCGCTCGCGGGTGGCTCCGCACTGCGGTCGCCGGTGTGCGAGGCACCTGGGCTGAGCTGCTGCCTCCCCTGAGCCCAGGCTACCGCAGCCTCCCCGGCCCCCACCCGCTGGCGGTATCCACAGCCTCTCGGTTGCTAAGGGTGGAGAGAAGGCAAGCGCGGAGGTTCCAGAGAAGCCGAGGCGCTGCTGGAAAGGAGCCTGGGGAAGCTGGAAGTAAAGCTCAGCTTCCAACCCTTTTTCTGGGCCCGATATGGGAGGAGACCCAGGCTCTTGCTCTGTTACTCCGGGGCGCGGGTTCCCCAGAACCTGTAATCGGAACACACACACACACACACACACACACACACACACACACACACACACACACACCTGTTTAGGCTAGTGTGCTTTCTGGTAGGCCCT
>NW_006441955.1:22031540-22053037 GCF_000325575.1 Pteropus alecto
ACGCACACACACACACACACACACACACACACACACACACACACACACCTGTTTAGGCTAGTGTGCTTTCTGGTAGGCCCTGGGAAAGGGAAGAGCTGGATGATGGCTAAGGGTAAGGTAATAAGGGCGAGGAGCAGCTACAGTGTGATGCATTGGTTCCCAGTTGTAAATCAGAACCTAGATTGCAAGTTCAAGGGAAAGAAAGAAGTCTCTCAATCTGCTTTAGATTTTGATTTTGTTTCTACATCTGCAGGGCATTGCAATCAGTTCGTTTCCTCCTTGGCAAATGCCTGTCCTTGCTCCTAGCTGATGTCCCTACTCCCAGCAGGCGGGGCTGACAGTTCTGATATTCAGAAGGTAGGAAAGATGTAGTTATTCAGTAAAGCGTGCTGGAATCATACTTGCATTTGAATACAGGAGGTAGAATGCAAGGCTTAGATGAAGAACCTTGAATTTAAATGAGAGGGCCTCCATGTGGAGGAAGTTTAAAACACTGGATTCAGATGACCTACTCTTAGTCCTGTTCTTGCTTTGTCAGGTTTTTGCTGGGTGACTTGATCTCTGGCCTCAGGTTCCTCATGTATAAGTGATGGGTTGGACACATAGATCTCTATTCTAGCTCAGCCACACTTACAAGTGGGAAGAGTGTCACCTCATTAATGGCATTATTTTCCCACATATCAGGAAGGCCCACTGAGAATGTCAGAGTCCAATCTCCTTTGCATGACATTAAGGCCTTCATCATCTGTCCACAGGATCTTTCATCAGCCTCACCTGTGACCACTTTCTCCCTCTCTGCTATCCTAAACTAGCAAAACCAAATTTTGCATTATCTGTCTAATGGGAACATACTTCCACCTTTGACTACCTGAAAAACTTCTATTCATCCTTCAACACTTAGCATACTACCTTCTTCAATGTCCCCAAGTATATTGATGACTCCCACCTCTGGGGTCTCAGTCTGCCTGGACATACCTTGATTTTATACTCCCCTCCCTGTACTACACTTACTGGTCTATGGCTGCTTTTTCTACTTGAACATGAGCTCCTCTATTTTCTTTTTTTGTATCTTCAGAAGCAAACAGCAGTTCAGTACTTCAAAAGAGCAGTTTAGCGTATAGATGAAAGAAGATAATTTTAAGTGTCTTCAAAATGGTAACATTTTTATTGAGCACTTACTAACTGACCATTTATCTCGTTTAATTTTCATTGGTACTCTATGAAGTAACTTTTCTCCTCCATTTCATAGCTATTTAAACTAAGACACAGAGAAGTTAATTATTTTGCCTGAAGTCTATAATAGCCTCTAAGTGGAAACAAACAAACAAACAAACAAAAAACAGGATTCAAATGTAAGTGTATCTAATTCTGAAACCCATAAATGTTTTTAACAATTACAAAATCCTTTTCTCATAACTCGCCGCAGAAGTCAAATTTTCTATACTATCACAGTTTTCTGACCCAAAAGACCAGATCCATCCCTGTGTGTGTGTGTATGTGTGTGTGTGTGTGTGTATGTGTGTGTGTGCGTGTGTGTGCGGAGCCTAAACTGTTAGCCCAATAGCTTAGATCCTGAGACTGAGGACTCAAGTATGCTTTGGGGATCAAAAGGCTAGATATAGAGAGAGGCAGAGGTTATCAAAGAAGGAGAACGTGAGATGTGGAAGTGGCATTTTGTGCCTAAGCAAGGGAGCCTTATAGGTGCTTAATCATTGCACAGCCATGAATGGAACTTGAGCCAGCTCTTCCTCTTATATGCTTACCCACCCACCCCCGCCTCGACTCTGGTTCCCATTTGAGGGTGTCCTTAATGTTCCTTGTAATGAGATTTCACCTGAATAAAACTTGGGAGGGAGGGAGGTGGGACTAGGGAGAGCGGTAATTTGCCCAAGCATTGTCAACCCCTAAGGATGGTGTAAATAATATAATTTTGTATAGGTATCAGTTGTTACATATTAATTCATTTATGCAAATAGAAAATTGTATTTTCTTGCTGGTGGAATGAGAAAGGAAATTAAAACACACAATTGAGATGTACAGAATTCTGTAGAAATGATTCCCTGACACTCCGCAGACAGTGAGGAACCCTCAGCAGCATGCATTAATTCATAAATGGGGTTGGAGTTCTCCACCCCTGCGAGCTGCACAATTTCACATCCTTGATGAAAACTGCAAGGAAGCTACTAATTTTCACTTCAGAAAATGCTCACTGTGAAAATGTATTGGGAATTTAGCCAGAAGGAATTTTTATGTTAATTTCTAGTACGAAGAGAGGGAAAGGAAAAAAAAGGAAAAAAAAAAAAAACCTAAACTGTTTCAGAGACCAAATAGTCACTAGAGTCGTTTTCATTTTCTCATAGGAAAATAAGTCCTCAGATGTCCTCGGTAGTATCATAAACTTATAAAAAGATTTCTATTTTGTAGAAAGACCTATGGAGTTGAGGTTTGGGGGGCAGGAGATTGATAGAAGTAGGAGGAAAGAAAATACAAGGATTACTCCTACGACGCTGATTGGATCTCTACTTAGACTGAACGGAAGGTAGATTTAGCAATGACACATCTAACCTACCAAGGACCATCTCTTAGGTCAGGGGTGGGAAATCTATGGCTCCAGGGCCAAACCCAGCCCCCTGCCTAGTTTTGTATAGTAGACAAGCTAAGAATGGTTGCTACATTTGAAAATGATTGAGGCAAAAATCAAAAGAAAAATAATAGTATATGATATATGAAAATTACATAAAATTTACATTTCAATATCTATAAATAAAATTTTATTATAACACAGCCATACCCATTTATTTATGAATTATCAGTGGCTGCTGTGGTGCTACAAAGGTGGAACTGAATAGATGAAACAGTGCCCTTATGGCCCACAAAACCTAAAATATTTACTCTCTGGGTCTTTACAGAAAAAATTTGCTAGCCTCCCTAATTAGCTTCATTCCAGCAAGCCATTTAGTGAAGAATGGTATGAGGTGTAAGAAAGGCTGAGAGGGCGTGTACAATGGATAGAGTGACAAATTCAAAGGGTCATCCCTAATTTAGAGTTCTGAGTAATCAAGGTAGACAAGGTGTCTCCAGATCCTTCTATCCTTATTTCTGAGTTGGACAGAATCTGCAGACAGATCAGCTGGAATGCAACAGTCAATGAACGTATTTAGTGCCCATGGGAAACCAATGGTATTTACTACACCTGAGGGCTCAAAGGTGAATAGAACTCCTGTCTGCCCATAAGCTTGAAGTCTATATAGACATGAAGACAGAGAATGACAAAGTAAATTGCTAAGTGCTGTGATGGAAGTGTGTATAAGGTGCAATACAGAGGTGTGTTCTGACTAATGTTCTTATTCTACCCCATCCCCCACCATTTCCAACAATATCCCCACTCTTTGTCATGCTAAACATGGCTTCTCACTAATGACATTATTTCCTCTAGCCTGTACACCTGATTATTGCTCACCATTCTCTCCCAGAGGTTCTACACCAGGAGAGGGAAGACAATGGCCATGATGGAGGAGAGGAGAAATAAAAGAGAGAAGTATAGAAGTTGTCAGGGAGGCATAACCACTAAGGAATCTACGAGAATAAAGAATACTTGTGTTTTTATTGTTTTCAAATAATTATATTACTGATAAATACATTTTACATCTCTACCCCAAAAAGTTTGTCCAGGGAAGTCAGAGAAGGACTCACAGAGGAGACAGTGCTTAAGGTGAGGCTTAAAAGAAGTGTAGGAGTTGATCAGGTAAATGGTGCTTGGTGGGCAGAAGCAGGTCTTCCTCAAGCCAATACCTCCCCATTTAATTCTCTCAGATGACAGTAGACTCAGCTAGTGTCTGTAAACCATGTTCTGGTTTCTGTAGTCCAAACATCAGTTTAAGTTGAGATTTGAAACAGAAAAAAAGCAAGAGGAAAAAAAGGATAAAAGGTGGAAGATGACGGCTTCATCAAAGAAATGGGATTTGAACAGGGCTCAGATGTGCCAAGCCACTGCTGTAGGGTCACCTCCTTTTCTAATGTGTATTATCTATATATGCTGCATATTCGTACACTGTGCTGTTTGCGTGCATGTCTTAGCTCCTCCAACCCCAGGCTGAGTTTCTGCTCTCTCCTTCAGTGCCAATTGAATCACTATGAATTTAGGCAGTATCTAATAAGTATTTATTGAATAAATGATAAAAATAATATAAACTACATTTTCATGGACATGCCAGTTGGAGGAGAGGATGTGAAAAAGGTGACGTAAGAGTCATAAATAATTATTTCTCTAGCTCTGGCCTCACTCACACATGAGCAAATTTGTTAGATGTCAACAAGTTCATCATGTCTATGATTATCCACCACTAGCCAAAACTGCTTTTTAAATCACAGGCATTGAATTTGAGGAGGAGAATTGAGTAGAGCCATCACAATGACCTGATGAATTAGGAGATCAGGTTTGCTTACTTGATCCAGTGTTTCCTAAGCAGCTACAAGTGGCTGACACTATTGTTTCCCATGAGAAATAGGGAGGACTTAAAGTATTCAAGACCCATGTAGGCTCCACTTGGCCTAATGTCAGAGACTATTCATTGACTTTACTGTGTACCAGACACTATACTTAGTGCTTCACTCACTGAATCCTCACAACTGTAAGGTGGGTGTTATATTTACACTCCTATTTTACAGATGAAGAAGCTGAGGTTCAGAAAAGTTAAATACCAGTACTAGGTGGCACCGCTGAGATCCAAATCCCGTTCTCTGTGATTTCAGAGCCCAAACTTTTAAACACTTTGCTCTCTTCCCTCCCACCTCCCAGAAGTAAGGAAGCATAACCACGCATGGAGAGGATAATAACTGCAAAGTCACTGATCTCAAGAAAAGTTGTTCTCAGTCATACCAACCGTTCTCCCAAATTCTCCCATGCGCAGTGACTCAACAATGTAGCTTGTGAAAAAAAAGAAACCAAAGAGAAACCAAGAAATTCACTGATTACATGTTTTCTGACAAAGTAAATAGAATATTCCATACCTTGAGCCCTGAAAAGCAACCATTTTTAAAAAGTTTTATAGTTTCATTTGGTTTAAAAGATGCTAGACTTAGTTTTTCCATGGAAGCAGACCAGCCTGGATCTTCAAGCATTCTGGCATTGTGAACTGCTGACTGAATTATCTTGTTCTCCTCCTTTCTACAGCTATATAGAAAGCAGAGAACTGTGAGCACTTGGATTCGATTGTATAGACAAAAACATTGCACTTTTTAAACTCAGGTTGAAATAGACGCATGGCTTTGAGCAGAAGACTGGGATTGTTTATATGGGTAGTAATGATAGTCAAGTTCATAAAACAAACTGTCTGAACTATAGTATCTATTTTTAAATAAAAACAGCTTTATTACTTACGAATTCATACTGTAACTCAAAGTAGATTAAGGAAGTGCTATCTGATAAGGTCCTTGAGAAATGGATATTAATTAAAGCCTTTTTAATAATTAACATATTAGTTCCATGTAAATAAGCACCCCTAAAAGATCTTGAGTATGCTTTCACTAATAACTTCTCCACTGACACTTTCTCTCTAAGAGCATAAAGGTTAAAAAAAAAAAGTTTTGTCGTTGTTGGAGTGATCGCAGATTCTGAATTAGTGAGACTTTCTTATTATGATAAAAGAAATGGAAGTGTGAATCAAGCATCAGAGAACATACGAAGAAGGAGAGACCGTTCTAGAGTGGGAGTTGGAGAGATTATTTGCTGGTCAACTATAGGAGAACCCAAAGCTGTGAAAATAAATTGGTAGGTAGGCATTTTAAAATAACAAAACCATGAGCTTCTGAGCTCTACAAATTTATTTGGGAAAAAAGAATCTGGCGTTTCCTTGAGATATACACAGTTTTGTAACCATGTGATAAAGATCACATTGGATTCCAATTTGGGAGGAGGAGGAGGAATTATGACTACAAGGTTTAGGGTCTGCACCATTGCAGGGCTGTCGCCATAGGGAACTTCTATCCCTGAGCTAAATGGTTAGTCAGGTGGAGATGCGGGAGAAGTGCTCTGATGAGCTGATGTTCCGCAATATTGCAAACAGAAGCACAAAGTTTCATGCCTTTGTCCCTCCAGTGTGTTCCATAGTCATGCACAGCAACTGAGGCTATCTCTTCAGCTGTAAGGCAAGGGGAGAAAAGCAGGGCTGTTCACACTGGTGTGTACGATGGTATGGAGAAGCATTTAGTAATTGGGGAAAAGAAATCAAGAAAAAATACAGCTTACTGTATTTGTCAAATAAGTGACAGAGAAAGAGGCCAAATCTCAAATGGAAGGTACTTAGTTTCGATTATCCATTATCACAAAAAGTAGGAAACCCATCGGTCCCCTTCATTTTGCTTGGCATCATGACTTTGCACTTAGATTTGAATAGTCACACATATGGGATATTTAAATTGTGAGAATTTTCTTTAGATATACCAATAGGGCCATGTCATAAAGAACTGGTTTAATATGAGGTAAGAGGCTCTAGCTCACCTATTTTGCCCATAGGTAAATCAGAGACCTGGGTTTGAAAGGGAATTCTGTCACTGTGGAAGGTGTTACTATTCACCAATATCTGGTTCTTCTCCACTTTAGGTTATAGGAGAGACTTGTACATCTCATCACCTTGAAATTAGGTATTGCTAGAGTACTTGTTCTGCCAATGAAATATGAGTAGAAAATGATGTGGGTCACTTCTGGGTAGAATCTTTTAAGAGCTCCTACAGAATTCTTCATCTTTCTTTCCCTGGCCCCACCAATCAGCAACATTTCAGATGATGATGCTCTCCTCAGTCTGTCCTCACAAGTGAGGACAACCTGAACCACAAAGCCATGATGGACATGAACACAAATGAGAAACACATCTTTACTGTTTAAAGCCACTGAGATCTGGGAGTTATTGGTTATCACAGAGAATCTGGTCTGTAGTGATTAATCTAGCCATATAATATGTATGCGACTTTGAGGAAGCAACTGACAGTGTCCAGACTTCAAATTTTCTCATCCGAAAATGAGGAGGGCCTCGTGTATTCTAAGCATTCAGAAAATGGGAACTTGTTCATTCTCTTAATTGTAACTACACTTTAATTACTACGTATGCTGCACCAATCACTATCTCCCCTTTATATACAACATCTCATGCTCACATCAACCAATCTCATAAGGCAGGTGTTATTGAACCTTTTATAGATGATGAAACCAAGCCTCAGAGAAGTTTACTAGCTTAATGAAGGTCAATTAGCTTGAGAGTCTAAGAACCAGATCTTTCTGATCCAGAGTTCTTGCTTTTTCCTCCCCTAAAAGTAGCTAATTCATCTCTGAACAAGTGAGAACTTAGTTACGACATATTAGTAATTAAGATAAGCATTTTAACATTAAAGGAATAAATAAAAATGGAATAAATTATTTAGGGTTTTAAATCATCATCTTCAACTATATCCAGTAATTTCTAATCTGGAGTTTCCAATTCCTTAAGGGTTATTAAGGTAATAATATAGATTTGCAGGCTGTTCTCAGGATTTCCACAAGTCTAGAAGAAATAATATGTTTGCAGAAGACAAGATGATCCAAGCTAAATAAAATTAACAGTTTTCTTTTTTATCAGAATTTATAATGAGTCATCTCATTCTGGTACATTTGGCTTTCACATAGGAAGACATTATTTATCATTCTTGAATAAAAATAGTCTTTTTCAAAACATTAGGTTTATGATGATTTTTTTTAAAAGTATAAAAGGAGCTGTTGGTTACAAAAAGGTTGTTAAACACTATTATATCTCAAATCTCAAATTTTGGCCAGGACAAGCCTAAATTTACTTTTTTCCATCTCTTTGCAACTTAGCTCCTAATAAGCCAGGTTGTTCCCTAAAGTCCAGAGAGGTAGTAAGAAGCAGCACAGCAGGAAATATAGATGACACAGGGAAGATGGAGAACTATGCCATGTTAGTAGAGGAACCAGCAGGAGAGTGAATTCACAGGAACCCATGAGGGAAGCAACTCCTCTTTAGTTAACTTGAAAAAAAGGAGGAGCTGATGGAAGAAATGAAAGTGATAGAATCAAAGTAACCTTGTCACTTTGGGGGACCTGGACAGTATACCTAGAATTTTGAGGAAGATACATCTCAGAGGAATTGGCAAAAGATTTTTCTAGGAAATATGGGTCAAAATGAATTGAAGGGTCAAAATTATGTGGCCATTCTTCCCTCTACCACTTGCTGCTAGAAATTCAGACTGACCAAATTGAAGGTGCTTTAGTCATTCCCAAAGTAAGCACAGAGGTTATGGGTGTTTCAAACAGATCCTTTATCCAGATTTCTGAAGAACAGTTGTAGGCCTTGTCGTCAACGCAAATAAAAAGCTCTACTGTAGCTGCAGCAGCAATAATGACAATAAAAAAATTTTTTTTTAATTTAAATTAATTTTACTGGGCAACATTGGTTAATAAAACTATATAGATTTCAAGTGTACACTTCAATAATATATCATCTGTATGTCACCACTCAAAGTCAAATCTCTTGTCTAAAGGCTTTAGATGTCATGTCTCATCTTAAATACTATTTTTCCTCCTTTTTACAGAGAAGGGTGCTGAGAAGCAGGAAATTAAAGTAATTTATCCAAAGTCACATGCTTATAAGTGGTGACACTGCCTTAGCAGTGGCTCAGCCCATTTATTACATTGTCTCCTGCAGGGTGTCTGGGGATGAGCAAAACCACAAATCGAGGGTGTCATCAAGAAGGCAGAAGGGAACCAATGTTTGTTAAGTGCTTCCAATGTGCTAAGCACCCACACACATTATCTCAATAAATCTCATATTTGGTGGGGGCTGTTATTATTCTCATGGTACAGATGAGAAAATTGAGGCTCAGAGTGATTAATGGGTTGGCCAACTAAGTAGACAAAGTGAGACACAAATCTACATTTAGTGATGCTGCCTCTATAGCCAGTCGATCTTGATTTAGCCTCAAAAAAAATTATTTGCCCATATAAAATATCAAGACATCTGACCACATTGCAGTTCATCTGAGAAATACCTGGATGGTTGCTTGGAAACTCAATATAAATCTAGTTTGTGACATGGCAGCTAAAAACATCAGTGTGATACTGGTTTGCATTCTTAGATGTATAAGTCCTTTTGTGCTCAGATCGAGTCCATTGACTTGATCACATCTGGAACACTGTGCCCACAGGATAGTCTTATATCTCAGGTACATATCAGCCACTGCATTCTCAAAATTTAGAGGCAAGGCCTAAGCTCTCTGAGTTGAGCTCAAAGGCCCTCTTCATTTGGTTTAAAGTAAAGAGAAGTATTCCCTTTTATTCATGGCAGGTGGGTATGAGAATACAGAGAAATCAACACGTTCGCAGCTCTCTCCAATGAAATCCTCACCACTAGGTTCTTCCTCTTTGCAATAAATTGTCTTCTTATTATATCCTGCTGGCGAGAGGTGGGTTAATGCATAGTCTATGTGTGTTTCTCCTCTTCTCTCTATGATGTATCTGGGACTTCAGTATGGGATCACACAGACTGTGCACAGCATGCACAACTCCAGAGTTTGCTGTTCTCATAGACCACAATGTGAATGGCGCCCCCTGCACTTGTACAACCTGGTAGCCCTATTGGCACCTATTATTTTATTCTCTGCCAATAAAACTTCTGCTGAAATTAAGATAGAAAAAGCCTGTTTTACTTACTTCTGAATATTACATTCAACATTCTAAAATTTAAAAATTGCATTTAAAAATGTAATATTGGTATAAGTTTATTAAAATGGTGAACACTATTGAAACCATTCTATAGAAGAAAATATTGAAATAACTGGTGATGCCTAAACTGAATATGATAGAACTATGGAAAGTATTGGTGTCATAAATGTTTGAAAGGATTTTATGCAGGAGAGAGAAAAGACTGAGAAGTTTCATGGGCGATTAGGAGAAGTTATTAAATGATTTTTAGCTCAGTAAAAGGAAGAACTTTCCAAAACTAAACAACAATGAGAAATCCCATTGCAACAAGTCTCTGAGAAATGGCACACTTTATATCCATATTATAGAGGATGTGTCCAAAAATGGAATGTGCAATGTTCGATGGTCAAGTTCTTTATCTCTAGAAGTGACCTGGTGTTCTGGAGGAGATCCTCATACAGAGTTATGTTGAACTTAATGGATTATAAGGCTTCTTCTAGGTAACTCTGACTCTGTGGTTATAGGGTGTTGTAGGTATAGAGACTGTGACAATCCCCTCTGACCCTTCACTAACCCTGGAATAAAGAGATCCCTTCACCTCCTGGCTGGAAGGAGGCTGAGGCCTAACATTAGGTGCTCGATCCAATCTTTATATGTGGCAATTTCAAAGTTTCTGTCAAGTCTTGTGTAGCTAAACAAACAGCCACAGAGAGTATATGGTTTAGTAAAAAATGTGTTTCACTTTTTATTCCTGAAAGACTCAAGAATCACAATTTGAAAAGAGTGAGAATAAAGAACCTAACACTGCTCTGTATGTGAATGAGTTCTGCCATCTCCACCGTGAGAGTGGTATCTTATCTGAAATATTTTTCTACCGTCTTAGGGTCTTAAGCCAGGTGTCTTAAAAACCCAAAGGAGGAAGAAAAATATAAGACCCTAGGGAGTGACAGGCCTGTAGCAGACATGATCACAGGGCCTGCCTAAAAAACTGAGCTCCTGGCTCAGCTGTTTGTTGCCTTTTAAAATTGCCACATCTTATTTTTCCAAAGGACCTAAAAAAAAAGAAAAGAAAAGAAAAAGAAAGGAAAAGAAAAGAAAGGCAAAAAAAAGAAAGAAAACAAAAACACGTTTAGGTGAAAATTTCTAATTTTAAGAACACTATACAAGCCAAACAAAATTATCCGTGGTTAGAATTCTGCCCACCAGATTCTAGTTTATGGCTGCAGCTTAGAACTCTATTGTCTCTAGAAAGGAAGGTTTGTCCTTCAAAGAACGGTGGTTGGGAAGCTCATGCAGGCATTTATGTGTCCAGGTGAGCCAGCAGATAGCTATTGGGCAAATAGAGATAAAGAAAAATATGAACAACTACGCTGTTGGGAAGATTCAAAGATGGCTCCTTTAAGGTGACTCCCCCATATGAAATGGCTGTGCAGGATTTGAAAGGCCACCGTCCACTCTGCAATGCCCTGCTGGGGTTCCTGGGTGCTCCTCTCTCTACTGAATAACAAACTTGGGAAGGCCACTAGATCCTTGGGCAATTTCAGCCCATATAGTAAGGAGTAGATTTTCCTCAAAGGGTAAATGAAAATTCTCAAGGCCAAGTTTGAAGAGAAAGACATTCTTTGGAAGCAGCAGAGATTTTAGGAAGTTCAGCAAAGATAGAAACTGGGGTTGATCATCAGGTGACATTCATGAATGCTTTAATTGCTTGGATGTTTCTTCCCTCAGACTGGGGGAAAATTCAGATTTCCTGTATAATTTTCAATGTCTTTCCCAACTAAGGTGTAACCCTTTGGTTCATAGCACATCTGACTTCAGCCCTGTTTATGGATGGGAGCACCAACTGCTTTGTTCATATGGATTTTAGCTTTGATACAAGCTTGATTAAACAGCAGAGCACTACAAGACACACACATAAAAAATATTTTAGATGAATAAATATAGAAAGAACAGAGTTTGAGATGTGATTAGGCTGTAAAGGTGATGATATAATATATAGATATTATAATAATCGATTTTATAATCATGCGTGTTCCCTAAAATTATAGAGAAGTTACAGAGAGACAGTCTATCATTTCTAGATTGAGAAGAAACATGATGAGCAACACTGAAGCTGATACATTGTTTTTCAGATACTTAGCTAATGATCGACACACTCAGTGGTTCAGAGAAATCCATCAGCATGAAGAGGCAGCCACATGATGAAACGGCTGGCCAAGTCAGGCCAGATGGCGTCCAGCCTGAACTACCTCTGCACACAAATGAGTGTCACACAAGGTCATCAATAGGCCTTAAGCATCCAGCTTTTCCTGTGCAGGGGTGGTAAATGATGCAACAAGAATCATGAACACCTGGGTGAGAACATGCTGCTTGCTCTTCCCCAGAGCCCTTTGGTCTTATCGGATGGCTGGCCTCCACTAATGTCTTTGAGGCGGGCCAGCCCTGAATGAGTGACTGAGTGCTAATGACTATGAACTGAAAAGTCATACGTCTAAGTATACATATCCAGTTGTCAATCATTTCTCAAATTTGGCACCACTATGTAGGCTGCCAATTAGCCTGAATCCGCCCAAGGTGATGTTTTTAGTTGCTCCAGGCAAATCAGGCAAGCAACCAAAAATTACCATCAATGGTGTGGAGCTAAAAGCCATATCCAATTCCCACTGCCTATGTAGTCTGCTATCTAATGACAGATCCTCTGCTTTGCTTTCTGTGGCTCTTTGAACAACCACCAGTAGTGGAGCTCATTATCGGAACAGGGAGTAACAACCTGTACTAATAAATTCGGCTTATTTGAGGGAACTTGACAGACAGGATCTGTGGTGATAAATCATCTGATTACAGATAAAGACCAAAGTGCAAGACTGCCCTGCTGTCCAGTCTTCTTTGAGAATGTGAAGTTTAGTTCATTATCATTACCTCCTGGAATGACATTAATTCCACTGTGTACAAAACATCAAATAGCAGCACTGGTAACCCTGTCAAGGAATAGAGCTGCTCATCAGCAATTGACATAATATTTGACCTGCCTTTTTAGTAACTGGCAATGGTCTCAGTTCAACAGCCATGGAAATAATGAAGTTTTGCAGAAGTGCACAAGAAAATCTACGGAAGTTATAATCCATTGCATAGATTGCTAGTTATTCTAATAGTGTTCATATGATACAGATCCAAATATCTATGGTTTTTTTTAGGATGAAAAGTTAATTTCCTGCACAGTTTGGTTTCTTTCAGCAACAAATACCTCAAATATAATCTATATAAAAGCCAAGGAGAAATTAAAAAAAAGAGAATGTTAGGATCAAATTGAGGACATACTGCTGTAGAGCTTGTTTTCTGCATCTTAAACTGAATAAAATCTTGTAATTTCCTTCCTCTCTTTCACCATTTTAGTTTTTGCTATTTATTTTTCACCCAGCCCATGTAAAGTTCATTAGGATAATAACACTCTTGACTTCAGTGCATCCAAAAGTATGTACGTGCAAGAAAACATATTTTACCTGTACAAATCCAATTATTTCTAGAACGGAAATCTCAAACCACTAGATGACTTATAATTCTGTGCCTCTATTGATATTGATAGCCTTAGAAATATAGATTGTTGATATTTTTAGGTATACGGATGAACCACAATTTATTTAGTAAACATTTATTGAGAGCACACCCAGGAAAAGATATTCCTGTTGTCCTAAAGTATCATTTTCCAAAACTGGTTTCACCTTGTAATAAAGAAAACTTTGAATGAAAAGAAAAAAAAAACGTCTTATTTATCCACCTGGAAAAGGGTCTATTTTTTTATCAGATATGTGTTCTTCATCTGATAACAAATTCTTTTACCTCTTTTTCCTTCAAAAGAAAGCTTCCACCAGAAATTTGTTGGCAAACACATCAAGAACTTCCTTAGAAGCACTAATTCTAACTCCTTACTACTACAAGGCAGTTGAAGATGAAAACTATCAGTTTCAATAAAACTCACCCCTCATGAAGATCCTTCAATGTTTAGGGATGAATGGTAACATCTATCATTTCCATATCTGAGAGATATTTATTGGGACATGGTGACAGGGTCAAGAAAAACAGGGGATGCAGGAAGGAGGGCATTGTGGTTGCAATTCATTGTCTAGGAGAAAGTCTTGCTCATCGGAAGAAATAGATGTTTTGATGTAAAGTTCCCACCACTTTCCTGTCATGAGCAGATGCTCAATAAATGTTATCTTTGCTTTTCTAATAAAATTTCATGTTAATATAACATTTTAAGGAACATGAAGTATGTCTACATGCATTACCTTATTTGACCCTCACAACACTGGAGACAGCCTTTATTTCATGTTGAAAATACAAACCATCTAAGAGGTCAGATCTGTAATAGCCCTAGCTCACACAGATAGTACATTTTAAAATCCATAACCTGTATCATCTGATTCCAAGACTACCTCCTTTTCTGCTCTGAGCTGCAAGTATTCAGTAAGTGTACCCGGCCACTTTCTACCTTATTTTTGAAATTTTCTTCATTGTATGTCTTCACACCTTCGAGGATCATTTATTATCTTCTTGTATTTTCTGTTTGCTTCTCCATTTCCCCTCATTCTCAGTTTGTAAACATGTTACACGTATGATGTTCATAGGTCCATGATTAATAGTTCTTTATTTAAGATCTTGAGCTCTTCAAAGTTAAAGATACCCTACAAACAAGGCCCATTTCATTCTGGGCCTTATTTTCCCTCAAATTTGGTATTTGAGCGCTTTTGCTCAAATACCAAACACAATTTGCGGTTTGCTTGTGAGATAGAAAGAAACAGTTGTGTGGCTATAGCTATTATTGTGCCATTACCATTTTGAGGTGTTGATTTTGTGCTTCACATTTTTCCTGTGTTCTTAACTTGATGTCCTATCTTGAATTTTTATTTTGCTCTGATCATGTTTTAAATTTGAAGTCTTCCTTTTTACTTTGGCAATTTCAGATGGAACACTACATTTGTAAAAAAATGTGCACAGAAAAAAATGAAGGTTAAATCAGTTTTATTCTGTAAACAGTGCCTAAATTATCATCTCCTTCCCATAACAACCCAATTAATATGTTAGAGCAAAGCTGAAAAAGCCAAAAACTGTGCTGAAAATGTAGAGCGAGGGCGACACCTTCTGGTGAGGAACAAATAGCATTTTGTCAACAGCAGCAGAAACTAATTCAGACAATGGTCCTCCCAGATGGATCTTATTCCAATAAACCTATCTTTTGTGAATACCCGGTATGTCTCAGCCTCTGCGACCAGCACTAGAACTACTGATAGGGCAAGATATGATTCTTATATTCAAGAATCTAACTGCCTCCTGGGGAAGAAAAATCTCTATCTACACACCTACCCCTAGAGAGAGTGCGATCAAGTATGTCAGCATTATAATTTTGTTGGGTACATGGAAGATGCTACAGGGGTCTACAGAGGCAACTTGCTCTCATGGATCAAGGAGGGCTTCGCAGGGAAGCCTGACTTCTTGAAGGGTGAGTAAGTGTTGTGAGGCCACAAGGTGGGAAGTAGGACATGAAGAGGGGCTGGTGCTGCACATTGGAAACTAAAGAACAGCATGTGTATAGGCTGAGAGGCCATACGTTCACTGATCAGAAGGTATTCCAGTCCGCCTGGAGAACAGAGAGCAGGGAGAGGGGTGTGGCTAGAGAGATGGAGAGAATCTCAGCCCAAAAGGGCTTTGAAAGCTCAACTAAGAAGTGTGAGTTTTATTATCTGGGCTTCAGCTACCTGTTGGAAGATATAAACATGACAGTGATATGAGCAGATTTTCCCATTAGAAAAATCATCCTGACTGCAGTGTGGAGGGAGAGAGGAAGACTAGTTGAGATCAGGAAGGTAAAGTAGGAAGCTGTTAAAAGGGCTCTAGAGAGATGAGTGCCTGAATTGTGGCAGAGAATATAGGGATAGGTGGAGGAGAAAGTGTTTCAGGAAAGAGCATCACCCAGTATTAGAGTATGTTTGGATGTGGACTCTGAGAAAGGATTTTTAAAGCTACTTTATGCTTATAAGGCTTTTATATAAAAATAAAAGGAACATGGCTTTTCGTTAAACAAAGAAAGCCTCACCATTTGATACAGATATCTTCCTTTTCTTTGTGTGTCGTCTTAGGAAAGAGTTAAAATATTTCTCATTATACAAGAGCATAATTGCTCCACAGTCCAAGGATGCAATTTTACAACCTAAATTTGGAGACTTAAAAAAAATATTGATCGTACCTGAAAACATTTAATGGTTGCAGTTTGGAAACAAGGGCCCAGAGACACCAATTTGTATCCATAGCGCTTAAATACCCCCATGAAAAACACACCTAAGGTCCTTGGGAAATTTGGATCACTGTAATATTTTCCAAAGAAAAGTTTAAAAATTTTAAGTAAACAGCTATAATTATAAATTGAGAAAATAAATATAATGCAAAAGAGATGATAATTTCCCTTGATGTCAAAATAAATCTAAGGACTACATTGTGTCCATTGTGTCCATTGAGTATCATTCAGTGGTATGCACTTAGGTTCATTTATTCAACAAATATTTATTGGGTGTTTGTATGTATGAGCTACCATAAAAGATCCAAAATGAGAAATCATATAAATCCCCTGCCTTCATAAATAGTTCAGTTTATTAAAAATACATATGTACATATACATGTAAACACAATATATGTATACATATATGAACATCTATTTACATGCATGTGTACATGTAACATGTACATGTTATATCCATTTAAGCAATACTCTTAAACATGAAGTGTGAGGAAATATTTTAAAAATAAACTAGAAATCTCTTCTTCATTAAATGTATTTGACCTACGACAACTGAGGAATGAGAACTGATTATTTAATTCAAGTCTTTTTTATATAAAAATATAACTTGATAGCTTTAAAGCATAACCTAACCATCTACTTCATACTACCAACAATATACTATCCCTTTATTAATCAGGTACACTAAAATAAAACTTATGAAATCTTAAAAAAAAGAAATTTGGTAACCTATCTTCTTCCGTGTGTGGTACCCCTCTTTGATTACTATATACAGAAGATATCCATTTTTTTTATTTGTTTCACTTAATATATTATGTGATTGCACAAGAATAATTATTATAGAAAGCATTCTTTTCAAAAATGAAATATGTATTAAATAGATTAAAAGCACGAAGGAGGATAAAAATTCAAACATAAAGTGACTTAATGCTGCTAGGTAATGTGGTTACAATCATCACCTGTGAATATGTACCCCACAGTAATTAAACAGGCAAGTTGAATTACTTTTACCTATAAAACATTTGATCAGAAAAAAGTTATGTTTATTATGAAGTCTGATTTTGAATCATCTGCTTAAAAGCTACAACATGTATTTCGGATGCTAATTTAAATATCAGGTGGCATTTATTCATATTTTGGAAGCCTACATCAAAGCAAATTTTAAGAATTGGAAAAAAAAACAGTATAACTCCAAATTTCTTATAAAAACCACCTTTCACTACATAGTCTTGATCTCTTTATCAGAATGTTTGCCACATCACGATCTATAAAATGATGAGTCTCCATGACGGTCAGATAAGTAAGCAATATTGCCAAATGTGCAAGGTGTTCTCGTCCTCTATCATGCCTGTGAGGGAGTAATTGTCCATAACTAGTTTTTCCACAAGCTTTGACACGCTTTACTTGTAGCCAAGTGAATTCAAAATAAGAGATAAACTAATTTCTCTTTTGATGTTAATGAATGAAAGAAAAAATTTTAAATCTATTGAAATCTTTGGGTGTATGTAGCCATTATAGGGAAGATGGTTTAAATAAGCTTTGATGTATATAGTCATACATATTTCACTAATGGTTTAACAGAAACGTTTAGCCATTTTCAATAAGATCACACAGATATAATTCCTTGATATTTAGAGACACGGTCTATCTTATTATAAAATACATAAACTGTTGAATGAATAAATGAATATGAACAACATCAGTTCGATGAGTAAATTGGATTAGATTATAACATTTCTTCTAACATAAGAGTACACCAAAACATTATCATCTCTCACTGGATTATTGCAATGGCCTCTTTAGTGGTCTTCCATTGTCTATTCTATACACAGCAGCCAGAGTGGTTTTGTTAAAACTCAGTGCAGATCATGTATTTCCTTGATTTCCTTATGTGGCTGCCAGTAGTGGATAGTGAGAGAATAGCCAGTGATTGAATCTCAGCATCTATTGGGGCCTCCTTCTAGACCGCCTCCCTGCATTACAAATGCTAGAAAGCCAAGTTTTGTAATAAAATTAAGTTCTCACAATTACTGGCACCCAAACCATATCTGAGCTACAGAAGTAAATGAAGCCATCTTCCTGCCATTTGACCACTGCGCTGGTAAGCAGCATTGTAGAGACCTTGGGCTTTTCTGCGTGGGTTCTGGTGTCTAGTCACTAACTCTTTGGGTGGCAAGACGTGGATGTGGTGTTGCTGGTGGTTTGCTATCCCTGGATTGTAGCTAAATGGTCCTTCAAACTCCCCACCTTCTCAATAGGAGAAGAGACAGTAACTCCCCTTGGCAGACACTTTAATGGCTTGTTCTTGAAATTATCTCTGGAGGTTCAGCCTAGACGCTATCCTTCTATCGCTTCCGGTGAAGTTCAAGCACTTACTCCTAGCATAAACCACTTTCTGCTTTACATAGCAGAGTGTTTTTATTTCTGTATCCAAATCCTAATTGATACTCTTTTCCATCTCAGATTAAAAGTCTAAATATTTCCACCGATCTACAAGGCTCTCTACTACCTTGCTGATGTCATCTTTTATCACTCTCCCTCTCTCTCAATCCATCCCAGTCAGAGCTCTTTGATCCTCCTAAAACACACCATACACACTCCTTCCTCAGGGCTTCTGCACTTGCTATTCTCTCTGCCTGGAAATCTCTATGTCCAGATATCATCTTTATGACTGACTCCCTCATTTCCTTTAGGTCTCTTGATCTATTGTCACTTTCAGGCTTCCCTGACTATAGTACATAAAATAGCAACTGTTCCAAACATTCTCTTGCCTCTTACTCTGCTTTATTTCTCAGTATAGCTCTTACCATCACTCAACACACCTTGTACTTACCTGTCTTTTGCTTTTTGTTGTCTTTCTCCACAAAAATGCAAACAGTATGAAAACAGAGACTATCATGGATGTATAACCTGCCTATAGAACAGTGACTGGCTCAAAGTACGTGCTTAACAAATATTTGTTAAATGAATGATGTTTACTTGAAGTATTTATGAGTTTTGTGTCAGATGGGCAAGCTAGAGGTTTTCACAATTTACCAACCACTTACTATGTGACAGGTACTATTCTCTCTACCTTATATGAGACCAAAGACCACCAATCTATCCCTGGATAAACAGAGCAGTGAGTCAGATGAGTCAATAGATTAATAGGTGTAGTTGATACCTCAATAAAGCTGGAAAAAATAGATTATTGTAACCCATTTATTCATTCAACATACATCTATTGGACACATAATAAAAGAGAGCTAAATATTTTACAGGCTATCTATGTGCAGATATATAATAAGTATAATAAGACTTATTTTCTTTTTATAACAACTCAATAAGGTAACTATTATTCCTGATTTTTAGCCAAGAAATCAGAGCCTACTAAGATCCAAGGTTGCCATCCTAGAGAAAGATAAAGACTAGACCCTAGTTCTGTCCGACTCTGTATTGTTATTCTGCTTGAAGAAACAGAGAGAAAAGTCTTAGTGAGGCCAGAACATCCTTCCAAGTAGAAGTAACAGCAAAGGTAAATCTTCAAAAGTAACATGCTTGAATTAGGCAGAGAATGGAGAGTAGGGCATCCTGGGCTAAATGAATGGCACGTATGAGAATTGTGATACTGTACTTTCCATAAAGAAAGAAACACAGGTCTTCTGGGCCTTTGTTTTCATCAATAAAGTAGGTTAATTTTTGGCTCTCTGAATTTCACTGAAATACAATAAAAAATACACACGTATACACACACATCCTATTATAAACAATGGCAAACTCAATTTAATGAATAATATAACTCAATCATGCAATGCAAATAATCAGCATGAAGGAATTACATATAAACACAAGACTGAGGTAGATCTAGTATTCCAGATTTTAACAAAAGAGATATAATTGCCTATGAACAACATTTTCCATTTATAGCATATAATTAAATAACTTATGTGGCAATTAAATTACATGCCAATTAAATAGAATTGCAAGCTTTAATAAAACAAGTTTAAAACAAGTGGAAGTTATTACTGAAGCACATAAATTGCTTTTTTCCCCCTACTAAGTTGAATTGACACATTAAAAATTAATACTGTCCAATGTTATGTACTTTCTGTATTTAGAATCTAAGTTTGAGTTAGGCTGTTAAAAGTTTTCAAGGTAAAGATTAAATAAGGTTAAGAGAGTTCGATGCTTGTTTCATCCAACCAAAATAATAAAGAGAAATAAATGTTTTAATGGATTGGTTTTACTTTTATGTTTTTATGGATTCCTTTTTTTTTCTCTTAACCATGGAAAGTAAGGTTTTCTTTGAAGCAAGATGGCAGGTATCCAGAGCTGAGCTTCAAAAGCACATAAAACCAATTTTTCCATACTTGACACAAATGTCAGATTTCCAATTTACAGTTAATGTACAAACAAGGGTATACATCTCTGTGTTCTTCTGTGATACAATTAAACTTTAAATTATATATATATATTTGCGTGTATGTATATTTCTGTGTAAAACTGGAGAGGGAAAATTTTACAGGTAGAAAAACCAAGCAAACCATTACAATCCTTTACTCCTTAAACATTTGAGTGCCTGCCCTTTACTAGAACTGCTAGGTCTTATTCCTCACCTCAAGAAGCTTAAATTCTAGGGCAAAAAGAATTAAATGATAGGAGGAAAATATTAACTCCTGATTAGCAACTCCTTGTTATATTAAGCTTCAGCCATCCTAACTTCTTTCCTATTGTGTGGTTTATAGCAATTTGCTTTCACTAATAGTTTGAGTGACATCTATGAATAGCTGCTCCCACATTCTACCCACCTTCCAGAGAGAAAAATACTTTGCTCATCTTCTAAATGCTACACTCAGAGATATATACAGGTCATCTTAAAATTAATAATTAATTTCCAAATGTATCCAGAAAAAGGGGAATAAATGGAGAATAAATGGCATGGACAGAAGTAGAAGCGGGAAAGTCCTGGGTTTAAAGGGCAAATTAGAGGAAAACATTGGGCAGCACCTGCTACCTTGATTAAGTAGAGCTTTCATAGATGAAATGATGAAAATAAAGCTGGAAATTGGGGATTGATTACGAGTTTGATCCAGGTTTAGGTTTCATTGAGTGATTTTGTAGAAAGATGGTGGTTCAACGTAATTGAAGATTTTCTAGTGACTGCTGAGGCTTGGTGGGATGTGAGGGTTGGTTAAGGCCAATGGACCGAGGAGCAATGAAAATCCAAATAGATGGAGCACGAGTGAAGCCAAAGAGCAAGTATAAGAAAATAGGAGAAGAGGATTTTAAACTGCATCTGCGCTAGAAGCTGACTTCTCCCCTCCCTAGTCACCGCGTGCAGTATTTAGAAAGGTATGTTAACTTAAGTTTTCCAAGTCTTCACCACCTGGGAGCTGGAAGTGAGGTGAACGAGGTCATAGAAATAGAAATAACATAAATTACATGATTTCAGTGAGTCCAATGTCTGGTTCAGGACATCCAGTTCCCTGAAAAATCTTCCCCAAGTATTTCTGAGAGGAACTCATACCATTTGGAGCAAAC
>NW_006441955.1:22053058-22058641 GCF_000325575.1 Pteropus alecto
TCCAAGAACTTGGATGCTGCTGTTTTTCTAATGTGCACCCCAGTTCCCCAGTCTGTCTCTGACACTCCCCCGGGGAGAAATGAGCAGTGCTAGGACCCACCTGGTTGCAGATTCCCTATTCTTTAGTAAAATCACAGTGTGTTGAACTTTTACTTTTAAAATGCATTGCGAGTACATTTTCATGCAGAATATAAGATACATTCCACAAATCAGTGCATAATAAATATTTTTTTCGATAAATATTTGCTAAGTTCTTTCTATGTGTGAGGCACAGAGATGTGTTTATGAAATGAAAGACACAGTCCTCACACTTAAGACATTTATATCACTCTAGTCAGGGACGCAGGCAAATAAATGGTAAACTATGATAATGTAAAAGGTGCTTATTTGTTTCTGTATGTGGAGTGTGCCTGTGCAGACCCATCTTCTTCCAAAAAGAATTTAACACCCTCAGATTTTCTCTAGAGCAGAGAGGAAGGATACCTAACTCTGACTAGGGGTGGTCAAGGAAGACTTTCTCCAAGAGGTTGTTGTATTATGAGGCCTTAAACTCCATGTATTGCCTTAAAGGCTTAGCTCCCTCTAAAGGAGCAGAAGGAGGAGAAGCTGCAGCGGCACTGGGGTGAGAGAAAAGGGCCTTTCATAATGTTTCTTATGACCTCTATGGGTATTTCTTAAAGTTTGCAAATTCCTAGGCCACATACTATCTCAGAATCAGAATGGAAGAAGGGATGCTTAGGAATTTGCATTTTAAACAAGCACTCCAGATGAGCTCTATGCATAACAAACTATTTGAAAATTATTGGCCTACAATAAGCTGGGTGCTGATGCCAGGGATGTTGTCTAATTTAACTCATTTATTTTTTAAGCTTCCAGTTTTACCAAAGCCACAAAGGGTAATAATATTTTAAGATATATAAACCCAGGGACATGGTGCTTCTGGGATTTATCTCATACCATGAGCAGTTCCCTCTGATGCAAAACCAAGAAAGTAACAAGAGAAGACAGACCAATAATCATGACAGCTAGCTTTTAGTAAGCACTTATTGTAAAAATGAATGAATGAATGAATGAATGAATGCAAAGGCTTAGCTGTAAATTCCCCTACTCTTGCCATATATGCCTACCGCTCAGTGGGAAAAGCTTTCCACCCAGTTAGTTCCTCTTTCAACTGGACTGGCTACAATCCACCCTGTCCTCAACTTATTGAGTCTTGCCTCTCTGCAGCCTGTGAAACTCTTCAAACAAACCAATCACCTCCCCTTCCCCAGCACTACCACCACCATGGAAGAAAAGGGCCACTCTACCCTCAAAGCTTACCTCCCCAAACCCTTTCTGATTCATTTTGCTCTCAAGTGCAACCCCAGGGTGGCCTGCCTGGCACACAGTGCCCTCTTCCCCAGACTGAGTATATGTGACTAATAACTGTTGCCAATCTCCTCTGACCAGTGTTAGGTGTTGTGTGCTCAGCCATCTCACACTATTTAGGGTGGGGATCCATCATTCACCAACAGGGTGGATAGTTGATTGGAATAGTCATGGCAGTTGAGTTGTGAAGGATGAATGAGATTTAGGTAGGTGGAGAAATGGAGAAAAGCATGTCAGAACAGAGTTATAAAAGAGTATGGTGTATTTAAGGAAAGACAAGCGGGTTGGTAGGGTGGGAGTATAGCAAAGGGTGAGGATAAAGAGACAAGGTTTTTGTATAAGCTAAGGTGTTTATGGTTCTTTCCTAAAACACATTAAGGGATTTTAATCAGTTGTTTTACAAAGATCACTCTGGTAGTGTGGCCAACAGATTTAAAGTACGGCAAGAATAAAGGCCAAGCAGTGAGTGAGAATGCCATGACAGAAGCCAAGAAAGAAGTAACAAGGGTTCGGAACGAGGCACTAACAGTGAGTTGGGTTCTGTAGGTAAAGAGACAATAGAAGCCATTCAACTTAGTGGCCAACTGGATCCAAGACTGGGGACATAGGAGAAGGAGGGATTGAGAATGACTACTGGATTTGGGTAACCTGGTACCAGTCGTCTTCATTCACTAAGATAGGAAATACAGGAAGAGGAAAAGTTTTTGTTACCTGACCAAAGTCTGTGTGCCCAATGCTTTGAAAGGCCAAAACTCAAAACATTAAAAGTTTGGAGTAAGGAAAGGTTTACTGATTAAAAAGGTGCTAACTGAGAAGATGAGATACCTAATCCTCAAATCCTTCTTGCTCGCTGGACCAGGCCAAGGGTTTTTGAGGGGTTAGGGGGGACAGGAAGTGCTGGTGGGGCAAGTTTTAACTGGAGGACCTTGGAACATGGCCATTTATGATAAAGGAACATCAATGCCAGATCTTCCTGGACAACGCACCCTTGGCTTCTGAAAAGGTTCCAGTATTCAACTTCCAGTTACATCCTGGTCCTTTGGTTTGGAGTTGGGGACAAGACTTTGGTTCTGGGTGTAGGTGAGGCCAATGATCTCTCTTCTGTGTACGCTTTGGCTGCATGACTTATGTTTTCGGTCTGTTATCTCAGAAAACTACTCAGTACCTTGTTAAACAGGATAGAATCATTTTGAGCTGGTTCTGCGGTTAGAGTTTGTGACTGAGAAGAAGTCAATTCTAGACATGTTGACTTTGAGAAGTCTGAAACACCCAGGTGATTTCCAGTTGGCAGTCCATGTGGTCCTTAGAACAGGTAGGAAATAAAGGCTTGAGAGCACAGGTTGGAGATAAAGTTTTGAGAGCACAAAGGTGATACTGATGCCTGGTTCTAATGCCAGTCGACAGAACTGTATAGAGGAAAAAGTCAGAAAGTAAAGTAGGTTGGCATTTAAGAGCTGAGTGTAAGAAAAGATGTTTGCAAAGGAAACTGAGAGGAACCAGAGGTACTGGCAGAATAAAGTCAAGATGGGAAAGAAATCGAAGTGTTTATATGTTTAGGGAGAGGATGAAGCTGCAGGATTCAGGGAATACCTGATAGAGGAAAGTTCACAAAGAGGCCAGAGCTGTGTAATTCAGAGAAAAGATAGAGAAATTATGCTTAATAAGAAGGAGGGTCATCGCTTCTAATGAAACAGGAGATAAAGATAAAAGGATGCAAATAAATTTGTAAATGTGAATAGGGTTAGTATTTTCTTCATTGTGAAAAAAATTCCAGATAAATTGCCTACTATTGGGTGGAACAAACTCTGGAAAACAGTGTTCTTAATTTGGTTAACCAGCAGGCTGATAGTAAAAAGGCAAAGAATTCTAGCAACTTAGGAGTTTTCATTTATTTGGAAATGTAGTTTGATAAACATAAAAGGAAACATAATCTGTGAAGCACTTAGAAGCTACAGTGATAGGTCTATAAACAGGGCTACGTGAAACCAGCTAATAAACTCAAAACTTGCTCCATAATAAAAGAAACTGCAAGACATGTAAAAACCCAAATTACATGAATAAACTGTGAAATGGAATTATGTATGGTGTTAATTCCTAAGCAAAATGTTTCACTAAATAATACATGGGTACCATTTTGTTCAAATGCATTTGTCTCACCTACTAAAAGTACTTTGATTAGAAGTGATGCTTACAATTGGATTTCAAATGGATGCTGCAATCAAAATAAACATCCAAAACAAATTGATAAGCCCAAATTCATCTTGGGTTTTTATTAAACACAAGTTAAATCTGAGAGTTCATTACTAGAAATGTAAACACAGTTTTCCCCAAATCGGGTAGTTCTCATCACCTGAAGAATATTTTTTCAAATGAAATGAAATATTTTCTAAGGATAATTCATTATTTCAAAAACAAGAATAAAATAAATCATTATAATCCACATAGTGCAAATTTTATACAACTACACTAGTTTTTTCAGAGCATGTCATAAGAATAAATCAGAAATTATCAGCACAAGTCAGAACTAATTCTGAATGTGTAGACATTCAATTATAGAAGAGCCAAGGTAGGATGTATATATGTACTCTGAAATTTAATTTCACTTATTTTGATTTTTGATATTGAACTCTTTATAGACTAATACTTAGTACGTAGGAAGCATTTCTCTTAAATAAAATTTAGCTACTGACTCATCAAAAATAACTTTTTGTTAATCTTGGAAAAATTAAAGTGTTGGGGAGAATATTTACAACTCCACCACTAAGACAAACTATTTTGATAAATATCTATTAGGTATACCTTGAAATGCAGAAGTAAACATAGTCAATTATCTAGAAATGAAATTATATTACACATATTCTATAAATGCTTTTTAAACACAATATTCTTAATACTATGCCTTGAACATCTTCCCATGTTAGTAACTATAGATCAACATGATCATTATAATAGCTACATTGTATTATCCTATCAATATATTAGCTTTTTAATCACTTGATAGAAATTTAGGTTGTTTCTAATATTTTATTATGATAAGCAATGTTGCAGTGAAAACAATCTACATGTTTATCTCTTTAGGATAAATTCCTGTAGTAAAATTAATGAGTCAAAAGAGATTCACATTTTAATTTTAATTTTAAAGACATTGCCTATCTGCTCTCCAGAACAGAAACAATTTTATATTTCCAATAGTCCATGAGTGTCCATTTCTTGTATTGCCAATGAGGTTGAACAACTCTTTCCATAAGTTTGCTGGCTATATGTACCTATTCTTGTATGAATTATCTACTCATGTCCATCTCTCTTGGAGTGCTCATCATTTACTAATTAATTTGTAGTATTCTTTTTTAAAGATTATTAATCTTTATTTGGTATTAGAGATCTTTTCCTACTTGTTCTGCTTTGCTCTTTCATTTTATAGTTTTGGCTTTTGAGAAATGGTATAAGTGACTTTTCACCTCCCAAGTAGGTAGCCAGTTTTCCTGAATTTTCCCACTGAAAAGCCATTTTTTTTCACCCACAAAAGCGAGAAGCATTTCTAGACCTTTGTTCCACTGATCTAGTTATTCTTGGACTAACGTGACTCTACTTTAATAACTCTAACATTGTAAAAGATTTTCATATCTGCTGGGACTTGTTCCAACTCATTTATTTTTCCTGGGTTTTTCTGGCTATTTGTCTTTTTTTTGTCCAAAAAAGGTTCAGAAACATCTTTCCAGCTTCCTTAAAAGTCCTATTGAGATTTGGGTATGGCTTTGAATTTCTAGATTATAGGGGGAAGGAAAATCTTTACATGAACCTGACCAAGAATTCTTTCTTTGAATATTAAGTCCCACAGGAAAGTTTTATAGTTTCCTTATTAAAGGTCCTGTATTTCTTACAAATTTTTCACTTATATTTCGCTTTTTAAATTAGTAATAGTACTATTGTGAATGAGGTCTTTTTCCATTATATTTTCTAAGTGATCAACTACTTTATATTAATCTTTATATATTTATTATGCAATTAGTCATCTTTCTGAATTCATTTATAATTTTTCCATTTGTTTTCTTGCATTCTCCAGGTTTGGAATAACATAACTGTAAATAATTCTTCCGCATGCTCCCTTCCAATATCTAATTACGTGAAATTAAAAAAAAATTGTAAAGATATGTCTTACTAGTAGTTTTCATTATCTCTGTATAGACATAATAATACTATCTGCATAAACTTTAC
>NW_006441955.1:22058713-22073077 GCF_000325575.1 Pteropus alecto
CTATTTTATTTTTATTTTTTTCGTCTTTTCTTTATATTTTTGGAGAAGGATCAAATTACCCATATGACCAATGAAGTTTTCCATAGTGTTGGTTATGCTGATTCATACCTCCTACGGGAATCTGCATTTGGGGTTTCCTTTTATTTTTTGCATATTTCAGAATACTCCCTTTTCATTCTTCCCCTTTATCTCAACATATTCTTTCTTTACAGAACATAAAAATGAAACAATTATTTAAACACTTTGTGCAAGACAGAGTACTAAGTATTTCACAGACATTGCCTTATTTCTTACAAACTCTGAAGTAGATTTCACTCCTATGTTACATGTGAGGAAATTGAGAATCCAAATGACGAGGTCATTTGCCCAGGACTCCACAGCTAGTCAATAGTAGAGCCAACATTTAAAGCCAGGCATTCTGCCTCCATAACCTATGCTCTTAACTTTACCAGAGGGTTTCATATGCATTTGGTCATCTTCCCTGTTCATAAAGGAGCTCAGTTCCTTTCAGATATATATCCGGACTGAGGTGGACTCATAAGTACCTTTGGTCAATCCTAGTGCCTGCTGGACTAAGGTACAAGTATCTTCTGCTCTGATTTTGAGGTAATCTGGCTCTGCTAGAGTCAAGCAAATGTTCTTTGTACAAGTGTTGTACACTCTCCAGCATTTGCCACAATCCAGGGATCCTCAGCTCTCCACCCACTTGCAAGTCTTTCTCTATGTGACTGTACATCCAAGAATGCAAAGTCCTCCTCTTTCTTGAATCTGCAGTTACATCCAGTATTGAAACCCATAGTCTCTAAAATGCAGGTTACAGTAAGAAGCTGAGGGACATTGAGGAATGGGTATAAATCTCTAGCTAACTCAGATATTTGTGGCCAATAAGGGGCTTGATTTTCTAGGCCGTGTAGCTCCTGTGTCCTGAATTAGAAACAGTGACTGAGTTGAGGTTTTTTCCTACCTACTCTGCAGCTAATTTGGGTCAATGAATCAAAGGATCGACACTAGATTAGTATAAATTCCCAACGGATTTTGGCACAGGGTTTTTCCTCTTTAGGTTCCAGTACTGGTGCAGTCTCCATGGGTTTTTTACATGAAACTGGGAAAGGATAAATAAGACTGCTAATTTGTGGCCACGTTTAATAAACGTTTAATGAGCATCTATATAACGCAATGGGTTTCGGATCAGTGTTAGATTCACTCTTAAAGATCATACATGGACTGTCCCTATCAACACCTAGTAGTCAATGACATAGACCAAAATGACTTAGATTTCCCTCTGATATTAACATTACCTCCTCTTTCCTTGGATGTAGGAAGTTCCCACACCATGAGCTATTCCTAAAGCTCTATGGATCAGTAGAACTGTCTGATGGTAATTTTCAAATGACATTTTAGAAAAATCGCTGTCCTAAAAAATGGTAATACTGGAAAGAGAATTAAGGATTGAGTTGAGAAGTGTTTTCCTGTCTGTGAGACATTGTTGATGACACTGAGAGAGCGAGACAAAAATTACCTGCCTTCTCAGACTCTTAAGTACTCAATAAATATTTTGAACTAACGGATGAATTGACTACTTCCTTCATAAGACTGTCAAATCAGGAGATGAGGCAAGAATGATTAGGAACGCTCAAGAACTAGGGCTCTCAGGCAAAATGAGGCTCGAAAGCAGGCAGCTCCACTCCTATAGTAGGTATAGCAAGCCAGGAAAGCCAAAGGTCTTAAAATTCAGGTTTTGTATCAAAAGCCTACTGAAAAAATGTTAGCTGAATTTGAATCTACTAGTCATGTGACCTCGGCATGTTGTTTTACCTCCTCAGGCTCAGGGTGGCGTATCCATATGATCTCTAACACATTATATGATTCTAAGGTCAAAGAAAACAGGAACAGGAATTCAGACGGTTGAGACGTGATATAATGCGTGTTGATTCTACAGGTTATGCTCTACTTTGTATCAGGGACAGCACTGGTGACTGGTGTAGTCACCCTTAGGCTATAGGCAGCAACAGTGCAGTGAGTACAGTTGGCCGAAAACTAGGACAAGAATAGAACTAGAACTACAAAGAGATTTGTACAGGGAAAGTGTTCAATGCTACATAATCATAAATATGGTAGTTAATACATAAAGTTTGGCTAATTTTGCCTTTAAAATTAACTACAGCATATCAATGGACTTTGAAGTATTAAGGCAGCAGTATGCTTCAGCTCATTCTATAGATGAGGCAAATGTGCAAACACATTAAACTGACTTTTACAGAGTAATTATTCCTTCATCTTTTTGTACAAGAAGGAATTCTTCATTTTAGGATGTATATAAAATGCTAGTCTCTAGATTCATGACATATGACGCTGCTTTTTAACTTTTTTCAAACATGTTATGTCACAGAAAGGTAACCTGTAAAATAAATAGTGAATAAACTTGGCAAACACTAATAGCAAAAACACTTCAGCCATGGCACATACAGCCACAGAAGCCAATGACACCCCTCAACTGTAGGACTCAGCAGTGCTTTCTGTTTGCTATTTAAAGCAAGATTCCATGTTCAAACTAGAAACATGATTGTCATTCAACAGAACAAATCAGGTCAAGAGAATCAACTACTATGTTCATATGAAGAAAAAAAAGAACAAAATTAACAATCAAACCTCATTTCCTTGGACATAATATTGACAGCAAGATTTCTAAGTAATCGTTCCCTTATTTAGTTCGGATAAAGGCTTCCAGCACAGAACACTGCTGAGAAGTGACCATGAGGAGCTATGTTAAGAGTAAAGTAAGGGAAGTGCTACATAAAGCCAAACTAGATAAAAGCAGCTTTTAATTTCCTGTAGAATTCATTGCAGGTTACCATGTAATGAAAACAAAAGCAGATTATTCTTAATGTGTCAAAACTGTTTATTGATTTAGATAAAAATATATGACCCCCATCACACAAACAGATAATTCTAAATCTAATTTGAAATCAAGTCAATCAAGAAGGATCTATTTGGAGACTATGTACGTAATATCATATTATACCAAAGATAAGGCTGCTGTCCTCACAAAATATATGAATGCCTGGTAAGCAACCATTAACATAGTGAATGTCCTAATATTTTGGAAAATATTGGAAAACTAACAAATTTCTCTGGATATTGTTTATCTTGACCTTCCAAAAAACTTGGAGATCCACATAAAATTAGAAACTCCTTTTAGAAAAGGAGTTTTGTTTAGTCCAGAAAATCTTCCGTCTAAAACAGTTCTGGGATAATCAGAGACAAAAGAATCTTTATAAGAATACAGGCTTGGAGATCAAGCAGTCTTATTTTCAATTAGCATGTTTTAGTCAAAGGTATGAAATTAATGATCAAGGATCAGGAATATCTATAATGCACACCAATGCTAATGACCACCACCCCATTTCCTTCTATGATGACTTCTTGATTACAGGGAGAAGGCATAAAGAATGTTACCAGCTACAACATAAATTATACTCCAATGCCCAGGATCTCTAAAAACAAATCTTATCTTTTAATATAAGGAGTTCACTGAATCAAGTGAATGCTAATTAAAGCAAAGATAGTATAAGTAAAACTGGGGTAAGAAAACTCTAATTGCAGAGGAAATGCATGAAAGAATTAATCATATGAGAAGAATCATTTTTCCAGTCGCCCCGCTGCTGTGAATGATGTTTTCATGAGCCTGGGCCACCTTCTCTAGTGGATACTCAGAACCTATCACAGGTCTCAACCAACCAATTTCCATTCCAGCTTGAAGGGCTGCTGCACACTGCTGAAATTCTTCCTAAGAGAAAGAAAAGATTTTCTTTGTGGAGGAACATATGATTTCATTTTTAGAAGCATTGAACATTTTCAGAATCTAAGAAAAAATAAAAAATTTCTCACAAATGTGTGGCTTTGTCAACTTGTCCAGAACTGTAGAAAAAGTAGCTATTCATAGGATAACCATAAATCCAATTTGTCTGAGACAGTCTGTTTACAAAATGCTTACTGTCCTGAAGTAATTACTAATAGTATCTCCTTTCTCTCTCAAAAGTGTCCTGACTTGGAAAATAAATTATATTGCCACACTAGTTATCTTCCAGTGACTAATCCTTAACCCACTCACTCGTCTAGTCAGACAACCAAGTTTAACATTTACTTAAACTTTCAGTCTGCGTGATGAGGCAAACTGCGTCAATGTTTAAGTAACCAAGATCAGAATCGCTTCTTTTCCTACCTTGGTAGAGGAATAAAGAGCAACTCCGATTATACTAGATTCCTTTGTAATGGTGTCCCGTGGGTTTATTTCAATAGGTCCTCTACTGCCAACAACCTATTATGAACAACAACATGACTACAGTTAAATATTGCTGCAAAACAGTGTTAAATAATGGTATAACTTCATCAAAGTGGTTAAAAAAAAAAAGGGATACTTACTATTACTCGTCCTCCATTTGACAGAAGATTCAAATCATTACTAAGATTTACATTAGCTAACATTTCAATAATCACATCAATTCCTTTTTCACCAACAGATTTCTATATAATTTAAAAGAATGCAGAATAAAAAAACAAGAAAACAAAGTGTAAAATAGTTATCGCTGTCCCATATATTACAAAGATATATTTCAAATAATATAAAATGTATTACTAAGACTAATAATGCAAATTTTAAAATGATCTAATTATATAATGATGACATAATTCCAAGGTACGAGCCACATATCTAAAATGATACAGATTTGTATAAAACAAATTGCTATAATGAAATAAAATTTGTCTAGAATTTTCAGGCACTTAGATTCAACTTGACTATAAATACATTTTCCTTAGTTGAAAATTTTCTACCTTCAAAATGTATTTTCGACAGTAAACAAATAAAAAATAACCCCCCACCAGATTCCCATTTTATTAAATACAAAAAACAAAAGAAAATATTGGCTGTTTGGTGTTGTAGGATTTGTGTGTGTATGTGCGCATGTGTGCAGTTTTGTTCTAAGTGGTTTACGATCAGCTTGGTATAGTACTTCTTTTGTTTTGAGCTCTCAGATGTTGGTTCCCAACATGCAAAACTAGCTCTTAAATAAGCTATATATAACTACTTTACATTCATTTTAGCCAAAAAAAAATGAATACCTGTGTCAGGCATTGTGTTAGGTACTGAGAATTCAAATATGGACATGGGGAGCTCTAAACAAAGCTAGGGAGAAAGACAGAAATTACTACAGTCACAGCTATACTGTAATGGGCTAACTACTACATTAGTAGAAATATACCATAGGTTATAAAGAAAGAAAAAGTTACAACTCTGATCAGCTGCAATGCTCATAGAAAGTTCCAAAGAGATGATGACCTGGGCCCTAAGGGACAAACAGGAGTTCCTTGAGCAAAAAGGAAGGAAGAGGAGCAAGAGGAAGCTGGACAGGAGGCAGAAGCGGTCTGGACAGAGCTGACAGAAAAACAAAGATGCGAGGACTGAGAGTTCAAGCTGGGATGGGAAAGCAGCCCAGCAGAGCTGGGATATGGGCAGGGAAGGTGGGGGCAGCAGAGAGGAAGTGGTCGGGGGAAAGGAGATGGTAATGTGGCACAGACTATGAAAACACATTAATTTAGGTTTCACAGACATATAACAAAGGATTTAATGGTAAAAAATTAAACTCTCACTTCAGTTTTTAATGACCTGTTCTTCATAGTAATCGGTACTTGGAAAACTCTAATTCTTTCTCAATGTTAGCAAGTAGCTTGGGTATTAGCAAAGTTATCAGTGTTTAGTAAACTGCTACAATAGCCCAAATAGAGAACTTCACAATCCACTTGAATTCTGTTGTATCAATGGAATATATGCAACAACAAACGAAATGCTACCTCACCTCTTTGGATGAAGTAGTGATTATTCCTCCAAAGCACCCAATTAATAAATAAACTTTATTCCCTAGGCTAGAGAGATCCACTTTGTAATCTGTGGATACCTCACCTTCCATGAAAAGTTTACACCAATAGAAATTATATTAAGAACACTGCACAGGTGCAAACACAAAGCTGTAGTTTTACTTAAACTATGCTTTGCATTAAAGAGTATAAATTTTTATAGCTATAAGACTCAAGAGGCTAAATTTTATTTGATAAACACAAACAAGACAGAAATGATAGTGAAGGTTTAAATATTAAACATGTCTGCTTTTTAAATTAATTAAAAATTTAAAACACACATAGGCATAAAAAATATACGCATTAAAAAAAAGCAGCAAACATTTAAGAGTGGTTGATAAAAAGAACTTGAAAACACATGTAAGTCTCCTAAGAAACAAAATTTTGCTTTCATAAAACTGTAGAACAATTTTACCTTAATTTTATCAATATAATTAGCTTCTCTGTGATTAAACACTTCATGGGCTCCATTTTGTAAAACAATGTTTTGTCCTTCCTCTGTACCAGCTGTGCCCAAAACCTTTAAGCCATAGGCTCTAGCAATTTGGCATGCTGCTATTCCTGTCTGAAAAACAAAATACAATCCAATAGTTTTAGATTCTTTGCATCTTTGCAAACATTTATTAAATATATATAATGAACTTAAAGTTCTTTTAAGTCCTACCCTACTGTTAGGGAACTTCAAGTTTAAATGAAGAAATAAGAACAATGGCTAACTTTTATTGAGTATTTAAAATGTGCTTGCAATAAGCCTATGAAGCAGATATTATTATTATTATGTAGGGATTCTACAGAAATACAAGAAAAGTGAAGCTTATAAAATCTAAGTAAGTTGCCCAGGTCACAAGGATGAACACACGAGCTGGACCAAATCATACCGCAGAGCTTGAGTTTTTAACCACTGCATCAAAATGTTTACTTGGCATCTGTTTTATACTGAAAATATAGGATTTAAAAATGACCAAAGTATGTTTCCTGACTTCATACTTTAACTGTACATATAAAATACTATGTAACAGATGTATGGCCTCTATCATTTAGGTGGAAGAGACAGGTCTATGGGTAAATGAATTTACTCATCTATGTGATAAATATTTATTGAGTGTTTACCTATGCTAGACATGCACTTCATGCAAGAAACAACATTCTAAGGAAGGGTGAAAATAATAAACACATAAAGAAATACATGAATAAAGTGAATTCAGAAAACGAACAGTGCTATGAAAAAAATAAAACAGCCTATTAGTTTAGAAAGAGACAGGGAGAGGGGCTAGTTAGGTCATTAGGAAAGCTGCTCTGAATTGATGAGAGCTGACTAAAGTGAGGAAAAAGTCCCATGGAGAATGTTGTAGGCAGAACAGTCATGGCTAACCTGGAAGTGGGAATGAGCTTGGAGTGTTCAAAAGAAAGGGTCGGTGTGGGTTGAGGGCGGGGCACATGGGAGAGAGTGGAGGAGGAGGCCTCAAGGGCACAGAGGGACTGAGTCACACAGGGCTGTGTTGATAAACTCTGAGTTACATGCAGAACTACCAGAGAGCTTAAGCAGGGCAGTGATACGATCCCATTTAGGCTTTAAAAAGAACACTTCAATTATCTGAGAGGCAAAAAGAAAGTTGCAGGGAAATGGGAATAGGAGGACCAGTTAATAGCTGGTGTAATAGTCTGGATGAGGGATGAAGCTGGTGTGGACTAAGGTGGCTGCACTGGAAAGAACAACAAATTCAGATACAGTTTAGAGGTAAACTGAAGGGCTGTCCTCATAGATTGTGGGAGGTGAAAAAAAGAGAAAAAACAAGGATGTCTCTTATATCTTTGGCCAGATTAACGGTGTAGATTAACGGGATAAGGAAGATTAGAGAGGATCAAGTTTGTGAAAGCACCAAGAATTCACTTTGAACATACTGAGCTATATGTTGCTCACCTAACTGGAGATGCTCAGTAATCAGCTGAATACGGGTATGGACTGAGTTAAGAGTTGGAAATATAAACTTGAGGTTCATCAGTTTATAGATGGTATTTAAAGCTATGGGATTAGATGAAATCATTAGATCACCAGATAGATGTACTTAGCATAAAGGAGAAATAAAGGTATTTTAGAAATACAGATATAAGCAATTACTTAAATTGCAATACTAGGACATATATGTTTGATTATATGGCAAATGAATGGTACAGATAAGCGTCACACACATTTAGAGCAGGGTTTCTCAAACTTGGCATTATTGTCATTTTGGGCCTGATAATTCTTTGTTGTGGGGACAATCCTATGCATTGAAGGAGCATGCTTGGCTGCCACCCACTAGATGTCAGAACCTCTACCCAGATATGAAAACCAAAAATGTTCCCAGACTCTGCCAAATGTCCCTGAAGGGAGAGGGAGATAATGCAAAATCTCCTCTTACTGATTACCACTGGTTTAGATAGAGGAAGGCAAAATCATTATGGATTAGGCATTATAGAAAAGAAGTAAAATGAAAAATGATGATAGAAACTATTAAAATTGTAACAGGATCACAAACTCCCAAGCCTGAAATAGATCTTAAAGGCATATAGATATGATAAGGCATATAGATATGATAAGCTTGAACTCAGCTGGGTTATGGCAGGAATTTATTTGATTTAACCAAAACAAGTAAACAAATACTGGAATTCACTGATGAGTGAGAGAGACATCGAATTTCATGAAATACAATACCCTATGAGGTTAGCAAAATCAATTTTTGTTACTTTAATTTTCAATTAAAAATGTCAAGAAAAAAAAAAAGGCTTATAATAAAACCACATTTTAACCTAAGAGTTAATGTAAATATATCTCCTTATGCTCTAACTACTTTAAAGGGGGACTCAATAGCTATTTAAAGGCACTATTTATTCTACTCTTTTCAACAATTACATTAGCCGTACTCCCTCAACAGATTATAAACCATTATGTGTCTACCATTTTTCTTGTACTTATTTGCTTACACTGTAGTAGGGCACTCCCTACCAACATATCTGGATAATAGCCGTGTTCTTAAGTTCTACACTGGTTTAAATACACAACATAATCCCAAAGGAATTTGAATTAAATGAGGACAGAAAGCACAAACAGAAGCAAGAAAAACACAGTACTCTTAAGGGAAGATCAGAAGCGCTTCACACACCAGGTCACCAGCCTATCCCTGCCAGCCAAGCATTTAACAAACTCAGCCAGCTCAGAGAACAGTGTGGATTTTGCCTTAAAAAAATAAAAAATCATGGTGAAGAGACTGGGCTTTTCACAAGAGGGTAAAGGGAATAAAAAGAGATTTTTCTTTAAACTCTTCTCTCCCCTTCCTATTGAAATTTCTCCTTTCTATACAAAGCACAAGGTTAGCTCTCTGAAAGCCAAAGCAATTTAAATAAATGTATGTTTCACAGAGCCGTTAGTTATTTAGAGTTAAATTTAATTTAACCCCAAAATAGCCTCTTTGGTGAAGCTTAATGTGAGTTTATGACAAGATATATTTATCATATTTTCCCAAGACCCAAAAGACAATCTTAGTGATTTTTAGTAGTCTGATCTGTGAAATCCTTCAGAATTGATCTATTTAAGGTACACATGAAGCTGGGTCTGAAACCTGGTGATTCATCTATTTAAAGTAACAGAAACACAAGAGACAGAATTCTCTGTATTAATGGCCACCTTTAGAGGTAAATTCCAATTTTCAGGGTACCTCTCATTATTCCAGGGACAATGTGCCATTTAATATGTGACTTCTTTCAATCCACTCTTCAGAATACACAGTGCTCTGAAATGGTTAACCAGCTTCCTCAAGGTGAGCCATCTAGCCCCAGGCCCTTTATTTTAAAAAATGTGGAAATTCTGTCTCCAAAATTTCCAAAGCCTCTACTTGCAGGATAGAGGTCATACGGATTTCTTGTTAAATTCTGACCTCAGAGCTCTAACTTTTCCTCTGAGCTCCTCAGAGGCAGATTGACGGCCAGTTTCTTGAAGAGGTTTCTGACAGCCCTGCTGTTGGGTGACTTCACTGAAGGGCTTATTTTATAAATTTTGAGTCCTCACTTCCCTCCACCCTTCATTAGCATTTTAAGCCACGAACTGTGGTGTTAAGGACCAAGCTGTATACTTTGCACTCCATGAATGTCATGAAAGCTCAGCAGGCAAGCAGTGGAAGGGAGATAGAAAGGACAAAAAATTCAGTGTGGCTGGCTCTGTGGTACAGTGTGGGGCAACACAGGTAAAGCCTTAATGAATCTTAGCTCCTTATCTAAAGGAATATGGACTTAATATTAACCTTATAGAGCTGTTTAAAATTCTAAATAAATGTTCTTATAACATGCTACTTGAAGGTAAAAAACAAAGCCAGTTCATCTTGGTACACACTCAATACAGGTGGAAAATCTAACAGATACATTTTCGGTGGGGTAATCTGTTGAATTTATTAACCAAGAAATGATGAACTAATGACAAAAAAAAAAAAATCACCTTCAAAAGACAGGACTTACGCTTTACTGCATAAAGGAAAAAAGCACCCTTGACTATATTTATAAATTTGGCTTTTAAAAATGACTTAAAAGAAATATACTGTGAAACCCACAAATGTAACTCCATTTAAAAATAAACTTAAAAAAACAAAAAAACAAAAAAACAACTTACTCCTCCACTAGCCCCATGAACCAGAACACTTTCTCCAGGTTTCACACGGGCCCTGCAAAAGAAAGCATGGGTTCATCACCTCATTTTAAAGCTAATTAAGCTCCAGTGTTTTCGTTATTCTTAAGGAAATTCTACCCTCAGTCCAGCTAACACTTACCCAAAGAGGAAACTCATTCTGAAACATTCTCCAAGCTCTACAGAATCTAACAATGGTTCTTCAGAGCCACAGATAAAAGAAAACCTCAATTCATTTTTCATTTAACAAATGTTTATTGGGAGTCTACTATGTGCTAGGCACTGTGCTGGATGCCAGTATCACATCAAGGTGCTGCCTTCTGGGAGGCTGCAGTCTTTGTAGGTATACTAAGTGATACTGCTGAAACTAGAGGACCTGGAGTTTCTCACTGACACCCACAGGAAGCATCAAAACAGGTATATTATAGCCCAGTCTTTATTCTCTGGTACAGAGTAATGCCCAAGTAAACACAGCAGCTAGACTACTTAAGAAACATTTTTACTTTTCCATGCCTTCAAACGTCAGGTTACATCGGCCTTTAAGCCCTCATTTCAGAAAGCAATGCTGGGTCAGCAATGGTAAAAGCATAAGAAATACAATAATTCCTGTTACAAAGGTTTCTAAGTCAACACTAAAATATCCAGATCCTCTGATGAAATGACATATGCTTTTTACTCCTGGTTCATACCATTACTTTTCTATTACACTGAAAACAAGGAATATGCAGCAAGACAGAACGGAAAACCTTTATTATTTCAGGTGGACAAGTGCTATTGTCACAAGCCAGCAGCTGTTGTGTGATACAGACTGGACTCTCAGAGAGGATCTCTTACTTCCTAGAAAAGGGGGTAGCCACATGGTACAGACACTGTTCAGTCTGGAAGTGTGAACACAGTAACCTGGAGTCCTGTTCAAGGCTATATGCCAACAGCTGACAAATGGCAATTATGAGCAGTAAATGAAGCTTTCTCCAACACTCTCTCTTGGAGAAAAGGGAGCTGAGGGTAGTGAGTTAACCTGCGGATCCAAAATGATAAACTGAGATAACTATTACTAAAACACTTTGACATTTTAAAAAATAAATACAAATGTAAGAGAAAAGGATTTACTAATGTTATACTATGGGATATGAAATACTTTCCACTGAAAATTTTTTTTAATCTTATAAACAATCCCTCAAAAACTACCAGTACATTCTCTTAAATTTCTGAGCCTGCAGTAGGTAGATAAAAACTGGGCTAACCCTCTCCAGAGATACCACTGCTATGATCCTTCTATCCTTACAGTTAATTTTACATGGCCACTTGGTTCCAAATTTTGGTCAAACATTATTCTGGATGTTTCTGCGAAGGTGTTTTTTGGAAAAGAGTAACATTTAAAGAAGTAGACTTTGAGTAAAGCAAGTTGCCTTCCATAATGCAGATGGGCCTCATGCAGGCAGTACCAGCCTTACCAGAATAAAGTACCTTCTCCTGGAGCAAGAAGGAATTCCACCAGCAGACTACCTTTGGACTTAACTGAAATGCTTCCCTGGGTCTCCAGCCTGCTGGTCTACCCTACCAGATTTATTTTTTAAGACTTATCAAGTCTCCACAACCATTTCTTCTTCTATAGGGCTCATGACAGGGGCTCGAGCACTCGCTATTATCCCCTACTCTCTCCTAGTCACTGAAGACTAGTACCTGGCACATAGGCTTTCTCTTCCATCCCAAATTCAGCCCCAATCTAGATTTTAACATTCACCAGGAAGAAAACCTTATACCACAATTCCTGAATTCCCAGGGCTAAACCTGGTAAGCACCAGCAACCATTCTACCTAAGAAATATAGACACGAGTAACCAATATTATGACAATACCCCCTTATCCTAATTCTGTAAACCTATATTCTCTTAAAACTTTTCCTACAACTTCACAAAAATCGCTGTCTCTCAATTGCTCTATTTCTACCCACCTGCTGCTCCTGGCCTCACTTCCTTCCCTTATCAGCCTGGACCCCATGATAGATTACCCCAACTTCTCTCTCTTTCTCTCTAGTTCTCTCATTTCCTTTGCACAATACTATTTTGCCACTAACATTCCAGCCCTGAACTAATGTTAAAATCTAACTTCCTTGATAATTTGGTTAAAACTGTAGAAAAAAATGTCACATGACAATGTGTATGTTGGTGCCACTTCAATTATGATTCTCAAAAAAATCACTTTGCCTCCTACTTACTTATGAAAAGTGAGGCACATATAAGTTCCTTCAACATCGTACTGCCCTACTCACAAACTTTCTATAATTATATCACCTTTATCTCTTCTAGGTTTAACAGATAAGCTGTCCTTCTAGTATTTGAAGCCAATCTCTCTACCTATGTCCTAACTCCTTTTCATCTTACCTTAAACAGGATCTTCTTCCATATTCCACTCTTCTCTCTCAAACTTTCCAACCTTTTGTCTGCTAGACCTTCTCAACTATAAATGTGTTCATCTTGTATATCTTTTTAAAAAAAAACCCTTTTGTTCCTACCCTCCTCAAGCCTCTTCTACTCCCTCCTTCCTGTCCCCTTCCCAATTTTTAAGAGTAATCTGCCATCAGAGAATCAATTTTGTCCTTCCTCAACCCACTCAATCAGCTTCTGTCCTACCACTCTACTGAAAATAGGCTGACTAAAGTCACCAATGACATCCTAATTGCTAAGCCCACTTATTCCAAACACACCTCACTGCTGCATTTGATGGCTGGCCTCTTTCTTCAGTAACAATGTTGACTACTACCCCGAACACTATCAACACTGATTGAGCACTGACTCTATACTAAGAGTAAACGCATTACCTCATTTAATTCTTGCCACACACCTATGATATAGGTGCTATTAGTTTTTTCAAATCAGTAAACCGAAGCTGAAACAGGCAAGTAACTTGACCAAGGTCATGTAGCTAGTAGAAGATGAAAACAGTACTCCAACCCAGGTCTTCCTGTCTTCAAAGCTCATGGGCTTAACAGATGTTTAATGGACTCCGGGACCTCTCAACTCTCTTGTACTTGGGATATACTCCCTTTGGTTCTCTTAGGACTCCGTCCCCTACCTCCAATTGCGCTCTTAAACGCTGACGTTCACTAAGGTTCTGTTCTCACTCTACTGTTCCGCTCACTCCCCGAGGGATTTTAGCTACTTTCATCTCACCCACATGCTGATATCCCCAAACATCTATCTCTAGCCTTCAAGCTCCAGACCCTTTCATCCAATAGCCTGCTGGACTTCTCTGTTAGGATGTGTGCTGTAGTTACAAGTCCAAAACTGAACTCGGCTTCCCTTTGAAACTTTTTCCTCCTTTTCTCTGTCACAGTTAAACATTACCCAAGCTAGAAAGCTAGAAGTATTCTTAAGCTGTTCTTCTCCCTCATTCTCCACATGCAAACAGTACTCCCATGTTCCTGATCTCACCTTCTGAATAGCTGCCCTTTCCTTTCCACCTCTTTACCATGGCCCTTGCCCTGGCCCTGAATTATTCTGTTTGGAGGATTCTCCTATAAGACCATCTCCTCCATTCCTGTCATCAAACCCAACCTTCACACAGCTGATAAGTGATATCAATAAAACACAAATATAATATTATCGCTCTCCTGAATAAAACATTTCATGGCCCCCAATCTCTTAGAAAACAATGTATGAGCCCTATAATCTAGCTTTTTACAATCTGAAACCTATTTATTTAGTGATGACAGCTAACAGTTATTGAGAGATTACTATGTCCCAGCCTTATTCTTTGCCACACTTCTATGCCAAATTGCTATAGCTCTTTCCAGTT
>NW_006441955.1:22073110-22081960 GCF_000325575.1 Pteropus alecto
TGTCTAGAATGCCGTCTCCCCTCCCTACTCCTTCCCCAGGCTAATTCCCTCTGATCCTTTTCAAATGCCTAGGGAATTTGATTAAAATATAGATTGTCATGTCCCAGCTATGGAAATTGATCAGTGGGTCTTGTGCAGGGCCCTCTACTGTACTTTTAAATTGTAGTAGTTAGTTTCCATGGTTGGATAACAAGCTTTTTGAACCATGGCTTTAAAGTACACAGATCTTAACACCTTTCTGGGAAGCCCTGGACCTCATCCCTTATGATCCATAAATCCCTATGCACATCTCTATCATTGTACGTTCCACATTGGATAGAAATATTATTACTCTAATGTCTACCTCCCTTACTAGACTGTGAACATCTTACAGACAGTGTTTTGCTCTTCTTTGTATATCCAGTGATGAGAACAATGTCCCAAATCAGCACAGTTTCCACTCCATAAAAGCTTAATGGTAACTAAATGGTACCCCAAAATGACAAACAGATGGTAGAATGAAAGGCAATTAATACTACTCTCCTTCCTCATTGGCTATATAATAGACAGAGTATTGTTACCTGTTGAGCAGAGCTCGATAAGCAGTAAAATACGGGATACCAATGGCAGCTCCTTGTTTAAAGTCCAGTTTTTCTGGTAGTGTGTAGACATTGTCATCTGCTACAACAGCATACTCTGCATAGCCCCCAGAGATCGTGTTGGTAGTGAAAACTCTCTCACCTTTCTGGAGAAAGCAATAAAGCAATATGTGTCAGGGATTAAAAATAATGTCAAAATAAGTATGATCCTTCATAATGCAAACTTTATAACAAGAAATAAGTATATATTGTTTTCTATATCTTAGGGGTCATAAAAATAACTTTAAAATACTGAACATTTAAAATTTTATTAATTGGAACCAGTAAGGAAAAAAAATTTTATTAATTGGAACCAGTAAGGAAAAAAAATTAAGAGAAATAGAAAGAATAAGAGGCAAGAAAACCTCCAGAATGGTAAAATGATAACTAACCTTTATTGAGTTTACTGTACGAAGCATTGTATTAAGTGTCTTATGTGTATTATTTAACTTGATTGTCACACAGTTTAAGAGGTAAGTAATTTTATTATCTCCACTTTAGATTAATCCCACTATGCAGCTAAAGAAACTGAGGCAAAAAAAAGTTCAGTAATTTGTTCAGATTGAGCAGTTAATAAATGGCAGTTAATAAAACTATTCTTTGCCGAAAATTCTAAGGAGAAACAAATATAAGGTTTCTTCCATACCCTAATTACCTGCTCTAAATCCTTTCCAGATTTCTTTACCCCTGTATTTCTCTCATTTTTCATGTACACATCAAAAAGTAGGAAATGATGGCTGGATCCTGACAGCAGAATGAGCCACCTGGACAGGCTTCTTCACTTGTCACAGGACCAGAAAAACAGCAAACTCTTAATAAATGTCCATGTGGCTCTTTCGATTAAAAAGCAGATGCATAACTAAGGGTGAGGTATGGCCTACGCAAGAATCATAAGAGAGCTCGATATGACCCCCACGCTAGAAAAATTAGATTGTCCACTACAAATGCCAGCTCCAACTTCTCTTAAAAAAAAAAAAAAAATGTAAATATTTCTTGGAATAAGCAAAACATTAAGGTCCTAACTCTCAGTATACTTAAATTTGTCCTATAATTAAGAGATCTGAAAAAATAACAGCATTATGTGGTAGAGTATAAACAAACAAGACTCAAAAAACATCTACGAGTAAAGAAAGCATCACTGCCTAATAGTGTCGCCTGCAAATGGTCAAATATGGCTATGTTAATTAATCCCATTTTTATAGCTTAAACACACGTTGCACTGATTTTAATATACTAATAATAAACATTTACTAAGAATCCACTATAGAGAAAGCATAACTTTTGAGTTCTGTGAAAGATTTAGTAGTGAGACACTCTTTAATCTCAAGCGTTTAAACTCTTGGATGATAGAGGAAAAAAAGATAGAAATAATTATAAAGCAAGGTAAACATGATGCGCCATCAAAGACAGGTACAAGAAAAAGAAAGGAATTATTTCTAAGGTGAAGGAAACAGAGTAAGTAGAGGAATAGTGGCAGAAAGCCGGCATTTATTTCCAATTAATAAGTAGTCTAATGTATGAGATGCAATAGTTTAGGGAGAAAAGGGAAAATAAATTAAAGCTAGACTGTAAAATCACTTGAATCCACGTTTATAACCTTCATTTTAATTCTGCCAAGCAGAAGAATATGAACAAAGACACAGAAATGAAAGAGCATTGCCTATGCAGGGAAGAACCAACAGTTATTACTAAAGAATAAACTATGAAGAGAGAAGGAATGGGAGATAAGAATGGAAAGATAGGTGGGGAAGAGAGCACAAAATAGTCTTTTTTTCATAACATAAGCAATTTCAACAATACCCTATCAGAAATCTATCAGATTTGAAATCTATCGGAATTGAATGCAAGAATTAATTGTTAAACAATCAGAATTACCTTTCAGAAAACACCCCTTATAGAGCAAGGGCAGATTCAAGGAGGTAGGATGGAGGGTAGTAAGGTTAGTTGTTTATAGAAATCCAGGTAAGGGCCTAGGTAAGATAACTTGAACTAAACTACAGGCAGTGGAAATGGAAAGAGGAGACAAAAAACAGTTCTAGTAAAGTAGAGCTCAGTGATGTCGCCAAGAGCCCAGAAGTCACCAAGACTGTCACACAAGGGAGGAGCAAACTTGATGTGAGAAAAGACAAGCTTAGTTTTTGACACACCGCATAAGAAGTTCTGGAGATTGGCCATGTGGGTCCCGTGCTCTAACATAACTTTCAGTGATGATGGAAGTGTTCTACCCCTGCACTGCCCAGTAGGACAGCCACTAGAAGCACGGGGCCAGTAAGCATTTCAAATGCTGCTACTATGACTGAGAAACTGAATTTTTATTTTAAGTTGAACTTGAATTTTAAATAGCCACTAGATATTTAAATGTGGCTAGTGGCTACCACATTGGACAGCGCAAGACCGGAGCTTAGTAGAAATTCTAAGCTGAAGTTATCCATGTGATAATGGACAAGATGGGAGTACCTGAGATCATCATGAAGAAGGTATAGAATACAAAAAGCAAAGGTGTCAGCAGGGACTGAGAGGGCTGAGCAACACCAAGATTGGAGGAGCATCCAGAGAAAAAGAGGCTTGAAAAAGGATGCCCAGAAAAGAAAGGGATGGGGTAGTAGGGGAGAAAATGATGTCACAGACAGTGCAGAAAAAGTTTTTTTTTAAGAAAAAGTAAGTGGCTGAGAGTGTCAAATGTCACAGAGAAGTCAAGAGAGATAATGACATAAAAGGGCCCATTAACTCCAGCAATATAGATGCCATTAGTGACATTAGCAAGAATCATTTCAGTGGAACGATGAGGGCAGAAGCCAGATTGCCACAGGCTGAGGAGTGGAAAGCTGTAGGAATTTGCCCGTCTTTCTGTGCAGGGGCCACATTAATCTTCTCTGTCTCAGTCCAATTTTGGTAAATGGGCAGCCAAAGTTGAACAGGTCAAAGAATTATGAGGAAAGATGCTAAAACATGAATATACTATCTATGTTTTATATGTCTTTTGGCATATAAATAACAGAAGCCCTGATCATAACATTTCCATTGACTTTATCACCTTGTTCTGAGTCACAGTTCAAAAAATGTATAGCGACCTTGCATTTTTTTGATCTTTTACTTATTATTCAAAAGAATTAGTATTCTCTTTACTCTGTGATGCTAAATTTATAGAAAGAATTAAAAATTATGTTGGCTTGTGTATTATCAAGAGTTAGGAAACAGTATAATTTTCTTGCTTGTTTTCTTTCTTCACATATTTCTTTTAAATCAAAAGGTTTACAGTTTAATTCTATGGGGATTTGAAGCTACAGAAATAACCCCACAATGCAAACAAGCAAGGCCTCTGGATAAAAGTAATTTCTTTTGTTACTAGAGGAGTCCCCCAAGTGGCAGAAACTGTGTAATGGGGCCTTTTAAAGACTTAAATACAGACACATTTAAAAATATATGTTAAAATACTTCAAGAAAAAAATTTAAAACTAAAATAGAAATAATTAAAAATGTAATACCTTAAAAGCAGTTACATTATCTCCAACAGCTTCTATTACCCCAGCCACATCTAAGCCAGGAGTATAGGGTAAGTGTGGTTTTCTACCATAAGTACCAGAGCGAAAATATGTGTCCACTGGGTTTACACCGCATGCATAGACTTTGATTAGAACCTGAAAAGACAGTGTATTAGTTTACACAGAGAATTTAGGCATCCATTCAGCATTATGCTAGGACTGTAATGATTATGAGAGCTATAAAAATGGAGAAAACCTTGCCTTCATTGAGCTCACATTTCAGTTTTGCAAACCAACATATAAATAAAAATATAAGACAGAATGGCTTATGTGCTATGTTAAAAATATTTTGAGAAAATAGTGGTGGGAATATTTGAGGGGGGGTGTGGCAGAGACCCCTATGTGCTCATCAAGTCTATTTTTTCCTCCTGGGTACATAGGAAGAATATTATTTCCTGGCTCCATTATAGTTATGAGTAGCCAAATTATTGAGTTCTAGCCAACGGAATGTGAACAAAAGTGATGACAGCTACTTTCAGGCCTGACCCATAAAAGCCTTTTTAGGCAATCCACACTGTGCTTCTACCTTTTCATGTGACCTCAGAAGACAGGTGTTGAAAGTGGTAGAGCACATAATGGAAGAAGCCTCGGTCCCTAAATCACTGTTGGAAGAGAACTACCTACCAATATCTTAGAATTTTAGAATTTAGTGAGTAATAAATATTTTTCTATTATTGTTGAACTATTGAGACTTTGAGGTTACATCTACTATAGAAGCTGATTTTAAATTAATACGGAATGATTACTTTTGCTGTAAGAGTAAAGGGAGGCCTTTCAAAAGAAGTGGTATTTCGCTAAAGTGGTATTACTTTAAAGGATCAGTACAAATTCTTTCAGAATGGGAGAAAAGGGTATTTCAAGTTAAAGGAATATTATGTGCAAAGACAGAAGGAATTAAAGTACCTCTTGGGGAAACCAGATAATACGTGATGTTGTTACAGCACAATATATTGAGAAGGAGTGATAAATAAATCTATAAAAATAGGTTATGACCAAATTATAAAAATGGTCATAAGGCTTACTAAGCAAATTAGACTTGGGTACCATGGAAGGTGCAGTAATATAAACACATAATTTTTATTGAGAAATTACATTGTTAAAGTCACTGGAAATGATTAAGCTCTACATTTAAATTCTCTTAAATCACATGTGAAAAAGCAGGTATGCAGGAGAAAATTGTTTCCTACCATACACAAAATAAAAATGAAGAAATTTTCTAAAAAAATAACTATTTAAAACTACTTATGACCCTATTCAGAAAAATCCAATTATCGCACTGAATAGATGATTCTCAATTTCAAAAATTTCTTAGAACAAGATGTTATCCCTTTTAAAACATCTATTTCACTAATTATCAGAATTATGTCATCTTTGTCAGAGCTCACAGATATAAACAGTATAAACTTTGTCCTAATTCAATGTCTTTACACTGTGAATCTGCTCCAACTGAACGTTAACTTGATGTGCTAGAGACTCCCACTCTGTAATTACTGCCTGTTTTTTTAAGTAATTATTTCCACCTGATGGTCTTTTGGAATTGGTACTGCAACATCCGACTGGAATTTCAGCACTTCTGGTCCACCAAATTCAAAAACTCTAATAGCTCTCATCAACTTCTGTTTAGTTGCCATGGTGATCTAGATAATAAGAAAAAAAATTAATGTACTGACCTATTGTATCTAGGCTATCACATGTTTTTTTACCCTGGAGGGTCAGATTAAACAAATTTTCAAACAACAATTTAAATCCCAAGCTTACCACTGATCTCATTTCATGTTTAAAAACCTTTCATCTTATAAATCCTTCAGCTACAAAGTAAAAACACTTCATATTACTTCCTGTAGAGATTCAGTGCCTTCAACAGGGAATCAAACATGCAAACAAAAACAGCTGAATAGACATAGCATAATACAATATCTTAGGTGTCCTTTTGTGTAGGCTTGGGCTGTAACATCTTGGAAATTTTAGGAGCTAATATAAGTTTTATTAACATTAGACAAATATACCTTTTTTGTTAGATTATGAAATATTTCAAATATTATCAAAAAATATAAAGACTATAATAAACACATTTACCTGCCACCCAGCTTTAACAAATCTTAACATTTTAAAAACCTCAAACATTATGGACATAACTTAAGCCTCCTGTATCCATTCCCAAACCCACTTCTGTCCCGCCATTTTAAGAGGTGACTATTACCATAAACTCAGTGCTCATCATTCCCAGGCATGATATTATACTATTATTACATGTGTATGTATTAGCAAACAATATATGCTATTGTTTTGCATGTTTTCAAATTATATTTAGATTGGATCATACTGTACTTAATTCTGCAACTTGCTTTTTCCTCTCAGCATTAAATTTTTGAGATTTATCAATGTTAAAACACTGGGCTTTATGAAGCTCATTCATTCTAACAAAGGAGGAAAAACATTAAAGACTAAAAACACTGCTTTGTATGCAATCTTTTGTAAATTACAAAGGTCATTTACAGTTAATCTTTCTGTCCCACCATTCTTAATATTAAAATGAAAACTCAGTTAAAATGAACTCTAAGAAAATGTAAACACTTGTTACACAAAATTAGATAACTTTGGAAATCTTCTATATCTATAGAGATGTAATGAAAGGGTTTTGACTATCTCCACAATTTTGTGAATTATCATAATTTCTTGAAATAAACCACATCAAATATTTTTAGACTCTGCCACCACCTAGAACAATTTTCCTAACTTCTGAAATAATCATATTCATCAACCACAAGCAGTTGAAACATCAAAAAGAGTTGCAGAAACTAGGACTCGAGATGATTCTGACTTTTAATGTATCGAAGCTCTACACAGGGCTACTCAAAACAGAGCTCAACTATAAAATGTCATTCTATGTATGGGGAAGGGGAATCAAAACCATTTTGATGGTGTTATTATTGGAAAGTTCTTGAAATAATTAGTTAAAAGTTGTGTCATTTTAAAACCCTTTATTTAAAATGATTTAATATAGTACCAAGAGAAGAAAGTAAAATTTCCATTGCTAAAAGGTTGTTCAGCACTGATATAACCTGGAAGGCAGCCCTCAAATAAGGAGCAGAAGCCGGCAAAAGGCATACACCTAACAGCACTGTAGGGCGGCTAAGCAGTCCCTGAGGGTGAAAAGACCTGTGCAGAGAGGACTGGAAAAGGCAGCTCACTCCACACCTATGCAGCAGTCTCATGACTGCATTTCCATTTGGGTCTTCACTCAACCTGGGTATTTCTTAGACAAGAAAGTGAAAATACAAAGAAAACAAAACAGGAAAAGAAAAGGTTGCCTAGATCAGTTTTCCATTCTGGAAATAAGACCCCCCTCACCACCCCCCTTTTTTTTTGTCTTCAGCATGATGTTAAGAAAAGAGTGGGCTTTGGAATCTGACAGCACTCAGTATGAATCCAAGCTCTATCATTTATTAGCCACGTGGCCTTGGGCACAGTCAACTTTTTTGAGCCTCTTCGTCTGAAAACTGGGCTCATACTCAGAGTTACTGTGCTAGACATGGCAAGGTTAAAGTACAGAACCTGGCTAATGTCTACTCCTATGTATGGTAGATACCATTATTCCTTTCCCATCTATTTTCTCCCTTCTGATTTCTTATTCATTAAAATAGTCTCAATTCTATAATTCTACAATCTTTGATTTAATAGAACAATATTTACAGGACTCCAGTTGTAATAATAAGTCCTTAGCCTCAAAGAGTTCATAGTCTAGAGCATCGTTTAAACAAAAATTAATAACAAACATTGGTTATTTATTCAACATGTATTTTTTGAACACTAATTATAAGCAAGGCACCGTGCTAAACTCAGAAAACACAAAGATAAAGAGAAAACACCCCAGTCCTTTCTCAGCTCCTGCTCTCTGCTCTCACACATGTAAGATTTGCAGCCCTTTAGCCACTTTCAATACCTACCCACTTCCTACCTATTCATTTCTTTCAAGCACTCACATCTATCTTTTCACCAACATCACTATTATCCTCAAAAAAAAAAAAAAAAACTGTAGCAATAATAAAAGCAAAATTACCCTGAAATAGGATCTGTCAAAAATATCTAGCACATACATATCTCCCCCTACGTTTTGACATTTGCTAAGTTGGGAGAAAAGAACAAAGGAAGGAGACTCCTTCTTAATACTGGATTTAAAAAGACTCCCTGTCTTGTTCAGAACTACCACCTTATCCTATAGCACTTGTAAGGAGACAGGCATGACCTTGACAGGCTCTGTCTTCTGCTTTGTTTCTGGAGATCTTATTTCCCACTGAGCCGTTGCCACTATGATTGATCAGGCTCCAAATCTGTACTCCTTTCCTTTGAACTTCCTCAACCACCCTCAAGATCATGTTCTGCTTTATAATACAGGTGCTGTATATACACACACACACACACACACACACACACACACACGTGTATATATACATATGGTAAAATAAAAAGAATTACATATATATTTTTAATAATTTTTAATTTTTCAATTATAGTTGGCATGCAATATTATATTAGTGTCAAGTGTACAACAATGATTAGACATTTATATAACTTACGAAGTGATCACCCTGATAAATCTGACACCATACAGTTATTACATTATTGACTATGTTCCTTATGCTATACTTTACATCCCCATGACTATTTCGTAACTACCAGTTTTTACTTCT
>NW_006441955.1:22082071-22099077 GCF_000325575.1 Pteropus alecto
AATCAGGCTCCAAATCTGTACTCCTTTCCCTTGAACTTCCTCAACCACCCTCAAGATCATGTTCTGCTTTATAATACAGGTGCTGTATACACACACACACACACACACACACACACACACACACACACACGTGTATATATATATATATGGTAAAATAAAAATAACACAAAAATAGTAATTATGATAATTCTTAAGCCCTGCAATACCTGATTTATTCTAAAAAGCATGTCTTTCACGTCACGTCCATTGATATAATTATTTTCACAATGAGTAGAGAAGCAAGTTATTAAAACCACAGTTTAATTGTATGCAGATGTGCAAATAAAATCATCCATTTTATAGATGAGAAAACATTTCAACAAGTTAAGAGAATCATCAAAGTCACATAGAAGCAAAGCTAGAACCTGAAACCTACACCCTAAATGTTGTTTTTATTCCCTTATTGTACAATCCTTTTCATCTTACCTTTTGAAATGTTGGCATAGAGGATCCTTAATCTCTTAGAAATATACTTTATAATGATAGACAGACTGAGCTAGAAATATGAAATTCAACTAACCTGCAGGCGAGATTATGTATTTTAGGATGAACGCATATACTTATATTTGAATTTCTCAAATGCCCATATGTTAGGGCATCCACTAGAGAGACACAGGACATGATTCTATTGGGAAAACCACCATTTAATTGTAGGTAGAAGTGGAAATAAAATCACCATCCTTTTAATGGATGAGAAAACAGTCCAAGAGGTTACTTTCTTATCTGTAAAATGGCCAATATTGCCTAGCATAGGATCCTTGTGAAGATTAACTGCAGTAGCACATGGTGAGTGCTTCACAGCACACCTAGCATGCAGTAAGCTCTATTATTCAAAGTAAATCGCTTGCAGTCAGCAGGCATGTCACACTGCTTGTTTTTTAATTAAACTGGACTCCAAATATGTTTTCCCTATTTCTCAAATATAAACTTTAAAAAATTTAACCAAGAGTACCTTGGTTTAATATTTGGTTTTACTTTTTAATCTGTGAAAGGTTGCCAACCATACTTTGCAAATATAGGAAATTACAGAACTTAAAATTCTTCCTCAGTGATCTTTTCCATGCTACATTTGAACTTATTAGGTTTTTTAAATGGAAATTAAAGGGATAGGGAAAATATTAGACTTATATTTTAACATGGAAGGAATAGATCAATTCACAAAGCCAGAGCAAAGACACATTATGAGAGAAAAGAAGTAAAATTAAATAAAAATTTCAGGCCAGAAATAAAAGAACTTGGAAACAGAATCAACCATTATAAAATGTGCTACTGTTCATCAAGAATGACTCCTGTAAGCATGCTATTATGCTTAACCCAGAAGAAATTTTAAAAATTCAAAGTGGCCAAGGATAAGTCTCTTCCTGGCTGTGACCTCCTCAGGTTATGTCACTGATCTGGATCTCGGTGCCCACTACTAATAAGAGCGGATGGAGGAGGTGTTGAATAGATCATTCTAAACTCCTCCGGGTTCTCTATGCAAAGATTGGATGGAACTGGGCAGCTGCTCTTCCGTATTAGGGAGCAGAGTTTAGTGGGATTGGCTGCTGCTGACCAGACATTCACACAGCCATTTCCACTAGCTGCGGACTCTGTCCGAAACAACTTTAGCCTCTAAATGGTTCAATCATTAACAGACCTTCCCCTGATTTATGAAATAAGTCTCCTGTAGGTTCCATGTAAATATCCAACAATGTGTTAACAGTTTGTCTTGTAATTTTTTAAAAAAATTTAATTGTAGGTGGGGGCCATCGGGAGAAAACAAACAAACAAACAAAAACCCCTACACATTTCTTTTCAAAAGATGGCAATGCGGAGCAAAACAGGAGGAAGGCGGGGCGGAAAGAGTTCTGGGACGCCCGCAGTTGCAGGAAAAGGAACTGCTGGGCTGTGGGCAGGGGCACGGAGCACTCCCGCGCGCGGCCGCAGGAACCCCCAAGCCCAGGCCCAGCTGCGGGGAAGATCGAGTGGTTGGCGGGCAGGGGGCGCGGGGGCAGGGCCAATGGGCATCCTGCAGTGCGGAGATGAAATGCAAATCCTGTTAGAAACCAGGTCTGAGCGCTCAGGACAGGCATGTAAAACTCCCCAAGTGATTTATGCATGAGGAACTCGCAGTCCCTGGAAAGAAATAACTTCGGCCAGAAGCTCCTTATTCTCTGGTTTTTCGGGAGGACAGTGCGCAGGCAGGAGCGCAGCCAGAATCAAGCTCGGTTCCATTTGGACCAGCGGCGGGGAGGTGCACGGTCTAAACAACTAAAGGGACTTTTTAAAACCACTTACCTAAAGTGGGGAATCAAACTCTGCTAAGGCTCCTATACATTCCATAGGAAAATGGCGAGCCTGGCCGTCTTCAATATTTGCTGGTTCCTCCTCGCCCGCCCGCCTCTCCCTCTTCTCCCTCCTCTCCCCTCTCTCCCCGCCCACGAGAGGGAGAACGAGACTCTCCCGAATTCGGAACGACGAGGAAGTGTGGACCTTCTCGGCACCCCTCGCTTCAATATGGCTGCCCCCAGGGAAAAGCGAGGGCTGATATGAAAGTACTGATCCTAAATCCCTCCTCGCATGGATCGTAGCGCAGAGTTCAGGAGATGGAAGGCGCAGTGTTTGAACAAAGCGGATCTCAGCCGGAAGGGCAGTGTGGACGAGGATGTGGTTGAGCTTGTGCAACTCCTGAATGAGCGAGAACAGTTTTTCACTACCAGTTCCTGCGCTGGCCGCATCGTCCTCCTAGATGGGGTAAGCCTCCTTTGTGCCTGTCCAGCGCCTGCCTTGTATGCAACACCAGGAGCCCTGTGCCCACCCAGTGCGAAACCCCAAACCAGTCTTTTTGTGTTTCTTCTTCTGGTGGGTGGTCTCGGTTTCCATATGAAACTTAGAGGGTAAATTAGACCAGTGATTCTAAAACTTTAATGCATTAATCACCAGATCTTTCAAAATACAGATTCTGATTCTGTAGGCCTAGCGTGAGGCCTCATATTCTCCATTTCTAACAAGCCCCAAAGTGATGCCGAAACTGCTGGCCTGGTAATGAACTTGAGTTGCGAGAACTAAAGAATTTGATTTTGTAAATACTAAGGGAATTTAAAGAACTTTCCAGCCTGGCGAAGTTGGTGGCTTCTCTTCAACAGATCTACCTAATCATAGTAACTACCTGACTGAACGTCGCCAGGGGTAAGGTGTTCACTGCCTCCTAGCGGCCCACTCCAGTTTTAGAGCTTTGGTAATTTTTACGTTACGCGAAGTACAACACTGTAGTTTATGGTGTGAAATAGTGGCCAAGCCCTCAGGCTTTGGAATGATACGGCTTAGATTCTAAACCAATTATAGGAATTATTGACTATGCGATTTTAGGAAGGTTATCGAAATTCATTCCCTTTCTGTTCCATGAACTAAGAAAAATAAAGAGTATCTACTTCACAGGTATTTTGTGTAGAGGAAATGGGATCATTTATTTGAAATATTTAGTGTCGTGCTTGGCCCATATTAAGAGCACCGTAAAAGTTAGCTGTCTGTTAATTTTAGCATTAGTATTGAATTCAGAGCATGAAAGACAGCACACTCATAAGCTTATTCTTTAGATCTCTCACCAATCATTTGCTGGTCTTCCAGGTTAGCAGAGCCTGTTCATCTTTAAATTGCTTCCATTGCCTCCTTAGCACGAGCACTCTAGCTGGCCTTGCTCTTTCTCTTCTCCCATTTCTACTGCTATCTTACCTGGATTTCTGCAGTGGTTTCCTAACAGGTCCCTGAACTACCAGTCTCTCTCCCCATAACCATGTTACACACCCTTAACAGATTCACCTTTCTAAAGCACAACTCTATGTTCATGAGAATTGATATCCTTACTGGCCTCATCTATGCTGAAATCTATTTTTGTACATTTTTCAACATCAGTAAATCCAAACCCCAACTTTAGTATACCGTTCAACCCTATTTTCTGCTCCTTCTGTTTATCTTTATTTACTGAAACTGAACTGTTCTCTTTTTCATCTTATATTTTTTACCTGTCTTTGCCTTTGCTCATGTTTATTTTTCTTGAAATGTTTCTCCCATCTCTGCATATCTAAGACATGACTCTCAAAACTCCCGTCTCCCACCTGAACACAAACGTATACTTAGAAACAATGACTGCTTCTTCCAAACTGCCTTAGGACTTTTTCTGAGCCTCTTTACATTTTATGTATTATCTTATACCTTGTATTTATTTTCACTTTGCCTTATTTCAGGAAGGATTTGAATCAACATAAAAAGGCAATGCAAGAAGAAAAAAGTGGGAAAATCCGGATAAAGAGTATAGATAGATGAATCCAGTAATGATATCAGTTCCCAAAACATAACACATGATTCTGTACATTTGCTAGAGATGGACCACACTTTTGGCTCTACGATTTAGAGGAGCCCTAATAAGATCAGATACATAGTCACTGAAGTCACTGAGTGAAAACAAACTAGTTATTTAAGATAAGCACAGCTCTTCCCATTTTCAAGGCTAGACAGACAGCAAAGTGTACCCTTTGTATAAATAATTACTTTGTAGAAATATAGTGATTTAAAAGTACACATGGTTTCCTCCATCCTCTTTCCAATGTCCGTGAGGGTAGGATCTGTTTATACCCAAAGTACCTAATAGAATTTTGCAAATAAACATTTTTTTTCGGTTAATAAACAAAAACTCGGATATTAAAATATTTGCCTTCTTAAAACTTTGACCTTTTAGTCCTAGCTCTGCCCTTTGGGACTACATATAAAGTCTAATGAAGAGGTCTCAAACTTATGCCTGTAGAAACTAGGGATATTATGAGGGTATGAACAGCTCAGATATCAGCAAAAGTGGTAGGTCCTGTATTAGATGGTGACAACAGTGCTTTCGTACAAAAATAATTCGTAATCTTTGTTTTATTGTTTTAAATATTGTGCTAGCCAAATAAAACAGCTAGAGTACAACTCAGGGCCTACTTGTATAAAACCCCTTGTAATAATCCCTTTTCTCCTAATAAAATCATGACCATATTTTAGGAACTATTTATTAAGTTCTTTTACCTTAGTAAACAAATATTTTTTTTTCTATTTCAAGTAATTTGGTTTCATTTTTCTTTTGGGGTAACTAAGCCCAAAAGCCTATTGTAGTGTTCTCAATAATACTTAAAATCACTACTTGGGACTATTAATTCAAGAAAGCCTACAATATGTTATATGTGGTAGTTATTTTTATAAATATATGATTAGATTAAATCATGTTATTTTTTTATTTTAGGGTATAAATGGTTTTGAGGTTCAGAAACAAAACTGTCACTGGCTACTGGTTACACACAGACCTTGTGTAAAAGATGATCTGGTAAGTTTTTATATGAAAATTTAGAAATAAACTTTTTAATTTACAGTCACTTTAAATACATATGAAAAGAATAGAATATTCAAGGTGATTTTTGTGCATAGTCAGAATGACTGAGGATTACAAAGCCTAAAAAGAATTCATTACAATGGTTTTTTTGAGTTGTAGGAGATAAAAGCGCAAATATGTGTGTAAGCATTACTTATGGCTGCTCAAAAAAACATAGGACATAGGATGGATATTGGACACGTTAGATCCAGACTTTGAATTTTAATTCTGCCATTTGATAACTCTGTAACCTGGAACAGATTATAGGGGGAGAAGGGAGCTGAGAAAAAAGGATTAGAACTATCTATGTATTACCAGCATAATGATATAAATAAATTATACATTATTTACCAGTATTGCTTCTTAAAACTTTTTTGGTCTATGCTAATGTATTCAGTTTCCTCAATTAAAATGTTTAGATGAGTTTATATAAGTTTGTATTAGTCGAGCACTTTACATTGCTGATTCAGGTGCTCAAATGTTGTCTTCAGAGTGCTCCCTCGGTCTCCATCCCCTTTCTATCTGTCCTGGTTCTCTCTGTGTATCTGCCTTTATTCTCTTCTGCTGCAGATGACCTTTGTGGCAGGAGAGATAGCTGCCAGCAACCCCAGCAAAATAAACCTTTTTCCTAGGATCCATGTATCATTCCCAGAGAAGGACTCTACGTTATCCTGCTTAGGTTAGGTGTTCTCCCCCTGAGATCAGTTATTTTTGCCAGTAGGAGGGAATGCTTGATCAGCCTAGGCACTTGGCATCTCTGCTATTATAATCGTGGGAGTGATGAGTGACAGGGTCATGATTGGCAATCCTACCAGAATCAAATGGCGTGAAGGAGGGAGGATGCTGTCCCCCAGGGATAGTAGGCAATCAGAAATAGCAACTGCCTTATATAAATTCTAACTCAGACATAATTTTACATATGTCTTGAACTTCAATCTGACAACAAAATGTTTAAACAGACCATTCTAGTACAGTCTTTACATACCATATTCCTTAAGGAAAAATCTATTATGGAATTAAATACAGTAGTACTTTACTTTTTTAAGATAAGATTGGAAAGAATGACACAAAAGGTATATGGGAGAATTAGAAATTGGATCTTTTATTAAAAAAAAGGATTAATAATTTTTTGGAGAAAAAGGACTAAGAAAACAGACTAAAAAGTTACTGTGGAAAAAAGATGCTAAATGAATCTGAAAGTTTCTGGGGAAAACTGAAGTTAACATATGATAAAGGGTCACAGAAGAACAGGATCATATGTTTGTATCTGATGCTAACATTTTTCAGTTATTTAGATTGTGGCTCTGAATAAAGCCAACGGTGATGCCGTTTTGAAATTTGAACCACTTATTCTTCATGTGCAGTGTCAACAGCTGCAGGATGCACAGATACTGGTAAAACTTTGACATTATACTTGAAATTATAGGTATGTGGGTAGATATAACTTTAAGTCTTAAAACTCCTACCAAAAATTATATTTAATTATAGATTTGGGGTTACATGTTTCTGCATTTTGTAGAGCTAAACAGTTTATCTGACTCAGATTATCAGAATTTAACGAATTTATTTTCTTACAGCATTCAGTGGCAGTAGAATCTGGTTTCAGGAACTCTGGCATAACAGTGGGAAAGAGAGGAAAGACTATGTTGGTAAGATACCTTTTGGCCAAAAGCAATCCTTTGAAAATGAAGTGATCCAGATTATTGAATAACCTTCTAATTAGACTTCTACTTTTAGACTCTCCTTACTCAAACTTGCCATTTCTTTGCTCAAAAGCCTTCAGTGACATTCTTTTCTATAGGGCAAAGTTCAGAGTTGTTAGATATACATTTGGTGTGTTATTTTATTGTGCTATAGTCTCCTCCACTTAATTTTAACCTGATCCTCTACGCTCTCCTCATCCTAAATAGTTCCAATGTCATGAGCACCATGATGTAGTGGAAGGAATCACAAATAGGGAGTCTGAAGTCCTATATACCACAGCTATTCAGTATGAACTTGGGCAAGCTCCTTAATCTCTAAGGGTCTGAATTGGCTCAGCCATATCAAGGTTCCAGCAAACTACTGCCCTAGGGCCAAGTCCAGCCCACAAGAGGTTCAGATCATACTACACCCATTTGATTAATTACTGTCTAAGGTTGCTTTTGTGTTACAGTGATAAAATTGAGTAGCTATGACACATATTGTATGATCCACAAAGTCGAAAATATTTACTACCTATCCTTTCACAGGAAAAGTTTGCTGACCACTGAACTGAATGATCTTTAAGGCCCCTTATAAGTCCCACATCCTCTCTGAGTCCTTCCCTAACCAAGCCAACCCCTAGTGATTTTGCCCTGTTCTTATCTTCTGTAGTATTTACTGTTTGTATTAACCGTTTGGCATGGCATGTATTGTTTGCGTTTGAACTAATTTCAGATTATCCATTCTGGCTCCCTAGACTTTTCTATTTCCTATCTATTTTTAACAAATAGCCTGTTTCTCAAATAGAAGTATCTTATAAAGAAGACGCCTATAAAGCATAACTAAATAGAAAATCAAAGCCCACAGTACTAGTTTGTGTCACCAGCTCATTCTTCACTGCATCTGGTTGGCCCAAGCAAGAACAGAGCCATTCTTTCACCTTCCTCACCTTTGTTTTTCATATCCAGTTAGTACACGTCCTATCACATCTCTGATTTCTCACACCTGATGCTGTCTCTCTAAGACCTCTGTCACTGCCCGTGCTTAAGCCCTCATTGTCCTTCACCTTAGTCTTTACAGTGGTCTCCTGACTGGTCTTCCTGCCATCCATCTTCTCTTTCAGTCCTTCCAACCAATTCTGTCAGAATCCCCCTTTTGATAAAGTCAGGGTCTCCAAGTATTTTTTCTGATATTCAAGGCCTTACCCAACTATTTTCCATCTACCTTATTTTTACTCATATCCTGCTAGTATACTTACAGTCTAGCCAGATAGAAAACTTGTTTGTTTCCCAAATATGTCTTTCATGTCTTTCATCTCTCCATACTAATAGATAAGTTATTCCTCTGGTAGGAATGCCTCCCTTCGCCCATTTTTATATCTGGTGAAATTGCACTTATCCTTTAAAATCCTAACATAAATGCCACCTTTTTCATAAAGCTGATGCCTCAGTCTCAATTCTACATTTCATTTACTTTTTGTGTGTGTATGTGCATGTGCGTGCATACATGTACATGTATGAGTATGTGTTTCTCCTGTCATAGCACCTATGGTTGTATTATAATTCTTTGTTCACTTGTTTATTTCCTCTTCTAAAGTTTAAGCTCTTAAAGGGCAGGGACTATGTTATATTCATTCTGTATCCTCACACCTTACATGGAGCCTAGAACATTGCAGATGCTCAATAAAGTTTCATGGAATGAATTTTTTAATCCTCATAATAGTTTTTGTTGTTGTTCTTATTCTATATTCAGTGTTTGGATATGCTTGTAACTTGTTGACTGTTCATCAACAGGGTTACTAAGATTGGCCTTAAAGCATTGTGAGACAGAACAGGCATGGTTTATTCTTATAACCACACTCTACTTAAGCAGCACTAAGAGGCTCTTCCGCATCCAGTCCATTTTGATTTTTTCTTGAAGCTCCTGTTGAGATTTCATTTATTTCTTTTCTTTAAATAGTGCGTTAAAGCTTTCTAAGCTTTAGTGAGATTGAAACTGTTAGTTATTGGATTCTCTGATATTATCTGCTTCTCTGAAAGACAGTATATAAAATGACTTTAGAAATGACTTTATGTGATGGGAAAAATCTCCTTTAATCTCCTTTAATTCAATTGTGTTTAGCTAAATTATATCAAAGCACAAACTTAAATGCTGTAATGGAACTGAACTACATTTAAAGACAACCCTGAGTAGGACTTTTCTTCATTTATCCTCAATGTCTATAGTACATAAGTCATCATATCTAAATTGATTGTTCTTTGTAGGCTGTCCGGAGCACACATGGCTTGGAAGTTCCATTAAGCCATATGGGAAAACTGATGGTGACAGAGGAATATATCGACTTCCTGTTAAAGATAGCAAATCAAAAACTGGAGGAAAACAAGAGGAGGATTGAAAGGTATATTAATTGGATATTTCCATGTTATTATATGCTTAGATAGATCATCTTTAAAAATACTAATATACACTATCTTCAGATTATACTCCCAACTGCTTTTCTATTTGTAGCCTTCTCATGAATAATACAAAGATGATCAAAGTAATAGATGAGCCTAGGCCAGACTGTAATGGGTACTAAATGGAGCATAAGCTCCATGGAGAAGAATGGGCTAAATGCCTACGAGCAATGGGCACAAAGGAAGGAAACATAGTCGCTTAGGTAAGAGAGCCCAACAGCCACTGGGACCAAAACTGATCAAGAGGAAGGCAGCATGGAAGAGATACACACTACCCAATGCATATGATCTACCAGAGATTACCTAAAATCTCCTTTTAAGAACAGACCAGTTAATTTTAGTCTGATACATATTTTACACCTCTGGCAAGTTCAGTACCTCGCTCTTATCATGGATTAGATCTAGAATTGTCCTAGTAAGAAGGATTTTGGCTATCAGATTATATCTTTATACTTCTCTTGTTCTTAAACTTCACCTCCTGGTAAATAAAACCCCTTACATTGATTTCTTTTTTCTACATTTTTCTAAGAATAGTTTTTAGTATAAAAAAGTGACGATCATGTTGCCTTTTTTATATGAAGATAATGCCACTGACTTACTATCAACAAGATGTACATTTCTGAGTTATTCAAGTGGTGATGGCAAACTTGATATTTATAATTTCCTTTTTCCCTTCTCTCCACCCTCCTTGGCAACCAGTCAGTCTCTGCCTAAGTAACTCTTGAATTATTTTTCTTTCTCCCTCCTTACTGCCACTTTCTTCTTTCAATACCATTGCAAGATTAACTCATCTCATAGTAGAATTCTTCTGGTGTGTCTCTCTTCTAAATCATTCTCTATATCAGGATAAAGCCGTTAAATGCATAGGAATCTTTGACTTGCCTGCTTAAAATTCTTTAGTATTTTTTTAAAGCAGCTAAAGCCAAAGTACCAATGGTAGCAGTGTTGCATGATGGAAATAGATATAACTAGGCTCCAGAGACAGAACCAAGGTGGAATCTCAACAGGAGCTTCTATCCCAAGTCAACTCTCTTGGCTTCATTTTCCTTATATCTGACTTGGGAGAAATAGTCCTTAAGAACAATTATAGTATACATTCGATAGCATGTGTATAATGATTGGCTCTGTCCCTGTCATATCATGGATTCCCAGTATAGGATAGCCCTTCTCCTTCAGGGATGCATGTAGAGAACAAAACAATCATCACATCAGTACCGTCATCCAGGCTTTCTCAGCCAGAGCTCCTCATTTGAACCACAGAATTCACAAAATTATTTTAGTGACTCTTTCTAAGTTCTCCCAACAATGGCAAATAACTTTTACCATTCTAGATACATTGGAGAGAAGTTAACTCATTATATACAATGGATGTCTTAGGGCATTAGGGCTTAATTTTCTAGTGGAACTCTGGTTGAAAAAAGCAGAGAGATTACCTGGCCACAAAGTGCTTTGAGCAAATATTCTAAATAAAGCGATGATTTTAAGTGAGCAACTGGAGAGCAGCACCCAGCCACTCCACCAGACTAGAGTTTGAACTATAGGCAGGTACTTATTGGTACTGTTCCAAAAGTTTACTACATTTGTTAGTATTCAGTGAGGCTGTTTGCTAAACTGTAGGAAGTAGCAAATCAGTTTTTCTGTTTCCTTACTTGAATTTCAACAAGATTATAAATATAGCCCAACATCAACTAACTGTACACCTGGTGAAGTTAATTGAGCCACGTTCACCAACTATAAAATCAAATTATGCTTTAAATCCATTGACTCAAAAATATGTTTTGAGATTATAGTGTGCATGCTGCTATCAAGATAGCCATGCTCATCATATAAAATCAGTGAAAAATTAAAGAAGGGTAAAAACTGTCTTAAGATACTGATTAGAAGATTACATGTGAATTCAGAAAGGGCGAACAAATTAGAAGCTCCTTTGGGAACAGCTGTACATCCAACCAAATGCAGAGAAAGAGTTACTCTTCTGATGTTGAAAAGAGAAAAAATAATAAATCCTGGAGGTGATGAGTTCTGCAATCAGACATCAAGTACTAAAACTGGTTTTGTCATAGGACCAAATTTTCACAATTAAAATAGCTGTAATAAGAGAATTTTTAAAAGTCAGAATCCAAATGAGTAACATTTCAGCAACAAAAGATTTTCTGCAAATGTGAAAAATCAAAGTTAAAAGTAAAATATTTTCGATAGTAAAAAGGTTCCCAAGCCCACTTCTTAGTGGGAAGAGTAAGATAATTTCATACATAATGATCTCCAGATGAAAAATATAAAGTTTGGAGATCTACCTACCAATTGCAAGAGGAAGATTATCTTTGTATCTATTAATAAGATAGATTTATCTTGGGTCAGATGAAACCACCATTTGGCTATGAGTAGAATGAAAGTAGCCATGTTCCTCTGTTCACCAGCTATAAAATAAGAAAATAAATGTTTTGAATAAAGTATAGAATGAAAGGGCTGAAAATATTGGCATATAATATTGTTGATAAAAATAAAGCAAATAGGAAAGGAAAAGTAAATGACTCCAATGGTTGGGTGTTTTTTGTATTTGTTGTCTTTTTACTTTTCTTTTTTGTGGTTAAATACACATAACATAAAATTTACCATTTTAACCATTTTTAAGTGTACAGTTCAGTGGCATTAAGCACATCACATGGTTATGTAACCACCACGATCACCACTGTCCATCTCCAAAACATTTTCTACACCCAAATTTGTGTCTGTTTTGTGTCTGGCTTATTTCACTTAGCATAATATCTTCAAGGTTCATCCATGTTGTAGCATGTATCAGAATTTCATTTTAAAGCTGAATGATAAATAATCCATTGTACTTATATACCACATTTTGTTTAGCCATTCATCTGTCAATGGCTGTTTGGGGTTCCCCCGCCCCCGCCACCTTTTAGCTATTGTGAATCGTGATGCTATGAACACGGGTGTGCAAATATCCATTTGCATCCCTGCTTTCAATTCTTTTGGTGTATACCCAGAAGTGGAATTGCTGGATCACCCGGTAATTTTGTGTTTAACTCTTTTTAGAACCGCTTTACTGTTTTCCACATGAGCAGTACCATTTTACATTCTCACTAGCAAGGCGTAAGGGTTCTCTTTCCTCAACATCCTTGCCAACACTTGTCCTATTTCTGTGTGTGTGTGTGTGTGTTACTAATTGCCATCCTGACACATGAGGTGATATCTTGGTTTTGATTTGCATTTCCCTGATGATTAGTGACACTGAGCATATTTTTTCATATACCTGTTGATAAGAATTTCTGTTATATCACTGCTGCTTTCCTGCCTGCTTATGGTGCTTTTTCTTAACGTCCTTTGAATTTCTCTTATTATTCTTCCTATTGGTTAAATATTGTTGTTCTCCAGGATTCTGTTCTTGGCCCAAAGCTTCACTACTTCTCCATGTACAGATAGGTCTTCCACATCTCTCCTAAGTTGTGCGTCCATATATCCAATAACTTATTGAATATATTTAACTAAAATATTCCATCAGTCTTTCCTTAATGTCTGTCTTACGCTAGTCTCAACCCCATAGCCATTTCTTTGGTTCAGATTCTTATCATTTACCAGTATCATTATAGTTTATGCCTCAGTGTAAAACAGAAATGTTACTCATATTGACTTGTAATTATTTAATTGCATGTATATCTTTTTTTCCCCACTACAATAGGGTCACATTGAAAATAGGACTAACTTCTCCCCTCCACCAAGCACACAGACACACACACACACACAGACACACACACACACACACAAATATCTCTTACTCCAAATCTTATCCTAAAACCTTATATAGTGTCTGGCTCATAGTAGAAACCCAATAAGTGTTTATTAAATTAATCATAAACAATAAAAGAACTTAAAAGTTAACACATTATTATATTGAGTTATCCAAAGGCAATGACAGTTTCTTATTCATCCTTATTTTCTGAGTGTCTGGCACAAGAATAGTGGTTAATAAATGCTAAATTTAGTTAACTGACTTTTTCCATCAGAGTCCTACTTTTAAGGCTTACAAGATTACTCTAGAAGACATGTAAGATTATCTAGAGGTGGGGTAAACAAGAGTAGGCTTTTGCTACATAGTGCAGGCAAGTAGTAACATGACAGTGAGTAACAAAATGAATGGGAGTGATACTGCAGAATATTAGCCGAACAAGGCAACAGATTTGATAGAGGGTAGAAGAGAAGGAGGAATCAAGGATAACAGATGTCTTAGACTCCCGGTAGTTTCTAGTCTTATTTTTTAAAATGAAACTAAAGCAGGTTAATAAATAACTCGCACAATTTCCTATATACTTAAGATCAAAAAGGTAAATAATATAAAGTAAAAATACATACTTTATTTTCTGATAGTTCCTCCTTGGTTATCCGCTCCCCTCATTTTTTTTCCTTTCATAATTTCCATCCCATAACCTAACCAGCTTCCCATTCATCCTTGCAATTCAGCCTAGGTTTTGGGTTTGTTTCCAAGGAGCTTTTCATGACCTCACTTGGAACAAAGTGCCCCCAGTGTGTTCCTGCTTTCTTGACTCTTTCGTGATGTGTTTGCATGTGTCTGCAGCGCTAGAGCTTAATCAGTTAGAATTCAAATGCATAATATATGAGAATAGTTTTGTTACTTGTGAATAATGGAAGCCTAAAAGGGTATGAAATTGTGCTTATATTTCATTAATTTTATGTTCCTATTTTAGAAGTCCAAGAAATAATCAACTTTTTCTTGCAGTTATAGGACCAAGGGTCAGTGGTCCTATAACTGACCTGAAAGCAAGAGTTCATTTTTCTAGCACTGGCCTGGAAAGTATTCTCAAGACGAGAGCTAAGTACACGTTGTCCTATGACTTGATAATTTTTACTGCAGAGGTGGAAAAACTGAATTTGATTTTCTTTTGAGGGGAGAAAAGTAACAGTTGCCTGAGCATAGATTTCTTTTTATACCTCAAGCTCTTTTTGTTGCCTGTGAGAGCTGAGGAACTTACACTTTGAGAATTGGGCTTTAGTATGCTGTGTAAAGGGCCATAGTATGAGGGGAGAACATGTAATTGGAAAACAAATATCTAAATGAGTAAGATAATTTCCCAAAGGACTTTTTAAAAGTTCTCTTAATAAAAGAGAATGAAAAAGTATTTGAAGTTTTTATTCTTTGGCTTTCAGCACAAAAGAGTCTTTGTTCCATTTTACCAATTGTTTTTTTGGTACCCCAAGGATATAGCTTTGAATCCTTAGGTTCTTTAATAAGAAATTAAAATAAAGCACCTGTTCCTCTGTAATTACCTTTGTTTATGTGATTGACAAGATATATTTAAACAAGCTGTTAATTCTCTATGATCATAAAAGAGCAATTTTATCTTTAATTTTCTAGGAATAGAATATAATCCAGAAGAAAAAAAAAAAAAAAGACTTGGTTACCTGAGTCTAAAGTGCAGGGTTGGGTGGAAAATGATAGAAGGAGAAGTTGCATATCATGGAAAACCTCTTATGATCAGCTAAGGGCAATTCATTTTGTGGCATACTTGGATTTATGTTTTAGATAAAGTGAGCCATTCTCTTAGGTCACTTTATTAAGCCATTCTAAATAGGCAGTGTGGAAGATAAGAAGAAAACCAGTCATTAAAGGATGACAGCAAGACCTGGAGAGAAAGATCAAGCCAAGTATAAAAGTTTTCATGAATGTTAGGGACTGAACAGAATATTGGTAGATGACATGAGTGGCAGATGAAGGAGTTTATTCTTGCGAAGTCTTGGTGAGCCCATTGAATTCTGACCTCATCTCTCAACTCTATGGTAGGCAGGATATGAAAGGATAAACAGTCTCCATTTGAGGAATGCAGGGCAGATGATGTCTTTGTGGGGAAGCCATGTCTCAGGTAAGTAAGGCTGTATAGGGTGCATTAAATGAAAAGGTTATCACCATGGAACAGGGTCTGAAAAATTATGTCAGTTAATATTTTTCAAAGCCTTTTACTTGTGAGTCTTACAGTTTTCCCTTTTATTGTAATACTCTCTTGGAGATTGATTTATTCATTGAAATATTATCTGTTGAGTACCTATTATATGCCAAGCCTGGTGCAGGATTTATACAGTGGCGAGTACGTATGTTCTTGAAACATGAACAGGATATGTTATAGTCATATTAGGTACGTATTAGAAATGTGTGGAATATTTGGAAATAGGTGTACATTTTGTTTTTTTTAGGGCAGTTTTAGAATCTTTGCAAATAGAACTTAGTCTGCGCTTTGAATTAAAGAAAGAAGAAAATTGGTCTAAATTACGATTTTTTTTGCAGATGTCAAAAATTTCCTGTCATAGTCTTCCATTAAAATAGTATATAAATCATGAATGAGAGCCATGTAATGGCAAAGGAGTTCTCAGCTTCCAGGTCACTCTAATTTGGGACCTAGGATAATAAAAAAAGTTACCTTTTTTGTTCAGTAGTTATTTATTCACTTATTTGGCATATTTTTACCAAGTGTTTCAGCACTGTACTGCATGCTAAGAATATAACAAAACAAGATAGATGGGGGTCTTTGGTTTCATGGAGTGTATAATCTTTAAAAAAGTCATTATAGAGAACTTATTCTGTGCTGGGCACTGCGCTAGGTACTCATATATCACCTCTAACCCTCTGACAACCCTGCTGGGTACAGGATCATACTCAGTTTTATAAATGAAGAAATCTGGATTCAGGAAGGTTGGAATTAGCTAACCCCAGCATTCCCAGTAGAACACTGATGTGAAGTGCATGCAACACACCTTGATACCTTCCAACACATGCCAAAGGCTACTGTGTCAGGAAGACTTGTTAAGTGTTAATGTGAGAGTAGAAAAGAAACAAGGCCCCACTTTCAGGGAGAAAACAGTTAATCATATCACAAAATTAACAATAAAACTCCGGTAGAAAATATGAGTAAAGGAAAAGAACAATTCACATTTTTAAAAATTCAAAATAGCTAATGAAACACATTTAATTTCACTTGCAAAAAAATGGAAATTGAAACAATGAGCTACTGCCGTCACCTATCCAAGTAAAACGTGTTTTTTGATGATAATGTTCAATATATGAATAAAGTGGTCTCAAGTACTGCTACTAGAAGCATATCTTTTGAACATTTATTCTGGAAAACAATATTTCTCAAGAACCTTAAAAGGTTTGTACCTTTTAACCATGTAATTACATTTCCAGGTGTGTATACTAAAGAAATAACTAGAAATTCAAGTCACATTATTTTAAAAAATGTCACATTGTTGTTTGTATTAGTAAAAATTTGAAAATAAATTAAGGCCAGTCTAGATGACAATGTTATACTACCATTAAATGTTATATTGTAGTTCATTTGATGATATGGAAAATGTTTTCAATAAACATTAAATTTGAAAAACCAATGTAAAACTTCATATCTAGTATCACAGTTGTATAAAAGACAGTTGGT
>NW_006441955.1:22099178-22120163 GCF_000325575.1 Pteropus alecto
ACAGTAGGTGCATGTATAAATACATTAATTCAGAATACATTTAACTGGAAAGAGTAGCTATTTCTTAGTAGTTATTTAGAGATGATCTTTATTTGTAACTTCATGTATTTTCTAAATTTTCTAAAATGAGCTATTACATTATGATTTTTTATAAAGAAATAATCTTTTTTTTTTTTTACCTCCTTTGTTTGACCCTCTACGTGGAATAGAAATTGAGGTAGAATAGAGATTGTCAGGAGGTGATTCCAACCCAATTTTCAGGACTCTTCTTAAGGAACTGAAAATACATGTTTTTTTCTAATTAATAATAAAAGCAAGAAGCATATTATTTCTTTGATTCATTTCACATATTAAGGTTAATATGGGAGATCAAGTTTACATAGTTTACAAGTTCTAGGTGTATTTCAATCATTCAGTTTCAGAACACACAAATATAACAGTAGTACTTATTTCTTACAGGTTTTACAACTGCCTACAACATGCTTTGGAAAGAGAAACTGACTCATATCCCAAAGAGAAAATCAACAAGAAAAGTAACTCATATTCTCATAAGAAAAAAAAAAAACAAGGAAAAGCAAGTGGCAAATGTACTACTGAAGAAAATGATAAAGAACTTGAAAACGATGATGATCTAGGAATCAGTGTCACTATCTTCCCTGAAGATTACTAAGATTTGATTCTGAAGTGTCTTGGTAGAATGATGATTCAAATAATTACTATAAAGGTGCTCTGTATAAGAGTATTTTAGTTTATTGAGTGTATCATACATTCAGAAAAGCAAGATTTAATTTTTCTCTATGTTTTAGAGAAATTCATTTTATAAACATAGATGGCTGTTTAAAATAGCTGTATATAATGTTTACTCATTAAATACCATCTTTTAATCACATTGGAATTCATTACAAAAATAAAATTATGATTTTTTAATGCCTCCCTTTTTTTTTAATTTTAATTTGTACTTCTGCAAAACAGGAGAACTGTCATACCCTTTTAAAAGCACTTTAACATTAGGAATATTTGAATAAAAATAGTAACATTTCATTTATTTTTAACCTTGAAATCTCTGACTTTTAAAGGCAGGTCAGAGTTTACTTCTTGTTGCATGGAATCCAATGAAAAGTTTTTTTTCCTTTCTTTTGACCTTGTGGATAAAGCAACTGATACCCCATCGTTCAGTACAAAATATCTGAAATACCTTTCCCCTTTATTTCTCACACACCAGAGCTTGCCACTGGCAAACAGTGGGCATAGTTTTTCACTAAGCCAGGTCAGAAATGATAAGATACAGGAGTCCTACTGGGACAAATGTGCTATGGAAAATTACAAGGAAATGGAATTCCAACTTGGGTTTGAGTTCTGACTGCTACGCAGCAGTTGGAGGTCCTTGAGAAAATCCCTTAATTTCCAAGGGCTTCCATTTCCTCTTTTGTATACAGTTATTCTAAAACCTGCTGTATTTACATAGGAGGACTATTGACAGAATCAAGTTAAATCAAAATGTGAAAACTGTACAGAATAAACTTTTGCACATGTGTTAGTTACTATTTCCTATTTTCATTTTAAAATGAGGCATTAACACTTTTCAGAATATATCAAATCAAAAATTTTATATAAAGGGAAATTACTAGTCAAAAACTAATAAGTTATGTTTAAAAAATACCAGAATGTCAAATAAACATTATGTAAAGTAGTACACTTTGAGTTGTCATTTTGGCATTTCCTTGTATTTTTATAATTTGCTTAAAGTCTTTTCATAAATTAGATTTGCATCTCACTGCTTGCCTTCTGACTTACCATTTTGTACTCTCATTTTTACAATAGATTGACTTATAGACATCTATCATCCTCTTAAAATCATAAGCGATAGTGTCTTGACAGTTCTCAAGTTATTGTGAGATTTTTCTTTACTCCTTTTTTTCTATCAGCTCTGAACTGCTCTCTTTTTTGCCTTTAAAACAAGATATTAATATTTACTTTTCTAATTTCTGTTAGTATTCCTACAACACTTAGGAAGTCTTTTAACACAGTCCTCTGTTTCATCGTTCCAGAAAGAACGCCTTTAGAGTCCTCAATTTCCTTGCCATCCTGCAGCTTTGGTGCTGTTGACCAATCTTGCATCCACGAACTGGCACTTTCGTGGATATCCTGAATACTTCTAAATCATTTTCCTGTTTATGGCAAGTCCTCAATTCTTTTTCTCTCCAACCCTTCAATAATTTTCAACATTTATTGCACCTTAGAATCATCTTTAGAATTTTGAAAAAATACAGAAAGGACCTAAGGTTCTCCAGGGACAGTTAACATGTATTTTTTAAAGAGCTCCCAAGTATTAAAATTGTAAACTAAAAGCTAATAATGCTATAAACATTCCCAAGTTTCTGTCTTTGGCCCTCATTTGCATGCCTCTCTCCACCCCAGCCATCTCATCCCAATAGCCTTAACTTCTGAGGCAGTGACTTCCCACTCTCCGGCCCTGACCTGTCTCCTATGCAACAGCTAATTTCTGGGCCTTATCAGTAGAGTTGTTACTTTCTAAAATTTTTCTTAGGCCATTCCTTTCCGGTTCTTCAGCTAAAGGGAGCAGTCTTTTGTTATGCCTTTTTTTTTTTTTTAATTTGAGCCCATTGCATTTCTGAGTTGCTAGCTTTTCCAGTGCCCAGTCTGGGATATATAAGGTCAAAGGAAAACCCAGAGAGCTCAACCACTGTGTTGCTCTTTAGGTCCCAAGATTCCTAGCTGGTCCTTCCTATCTTCACCTTTCACAGTCATCTTATGTTTTATATATAAAGAGCAGAGTTTTTAGTTGCACTTAGTGGAAGGAACAGGAATAAGTATATATACTCCATTTTCCCAGAATCAGAAGTCTATGTCTTTTTGAAACTATTGATAATATGTTGTTGGGGTATTGTAGAGGACACTTTTGGAACCCATCCAAGTAGCCGCAGTTCTCTTTATTTAGTGTTGCACCCCACCTCCCAGCCTGCTTGTTTTGCTGCCCTTGCTTTAGGCTACTGGAGCCTCTCCACCCTAAAAGAGAGAAGGAAAAGCGTAGAAGTCTGTTTCCTGTTCCCCTACCCTCCACATACATACCCACTGTCTCATAGCCAATGATGACAAGTGCAGAACTTCAAGACAACTCCGTTGCCCGTAAATGAGATAAACTTGGATGTGCAATTGCCATCTGAACTCCCAGCAGCATCAGGCTGAGGCTGGGGCTTCACCTGAATCCTATCATGTATTTTCTACTCCCTTACTGTTTCTCCTGAGAGTGCCCGTTTAATAAATCACCTGCACTAGAATAGTGTCTTCTTCTGGAAGAACTTGACCTAAGACAGGTATTGTGATTACTTTGAATGTACCAAAAAAAAAAAAAGATAGCATACATTATTTGAAAGAGTTTGATGTTTCAATATGCTAGAAATTATATTATTGGTAGTGATTTAAACTTACGGTGTAAACACGAAGCAAATATATTTACGATGTTAAGTACATAGTTTTAAAAGTTCTTTGGTGGCGATATCTAATGAACAATTTTTAAGGATCGTATCTATTATGCATACTGTTATAAGAACCTAGTAGTGGGAATAATTGATTCTAGGTGAGGAAGTACTAGAAGTCCACTTCAAGGAGGTACCATTTTGTTTAGGTCTTAAAGGACAAGAAACAAGTTCACTTGATAGAGAAATTTAAAAAAAAAAAAAAAGCTCTTGCAGACAGAAGGAATGTACAATGTAATTAGGGCACCAAAGAGCATGATATATTCAATAATGTGAATATTCCAGAAAAGCTGAAATATAACATCTGTTTTCTAAACATGGCTCTGCATCACAGTTACCAGGCTAGAAGGGAGCATGAGATGCTGTGCTCTGAAACACAGGCTCCCAGGACCTACCTTACTCTCAAGCTAGAATCTTCAATCTGGAATCTAGGAATCTTTCTTTTTTAAACAACTCATTCAAATGGTGCTCCTAAAATCAGCCCAACGCTTTTAGAATCCACTGGTAACAGACTTATTCCTGAAGGAATTGGAAAGAAATTAAAGATTTCTTAATGAAAAAAAAAGTAACATGATCAGAAGTTGCAATGTATCTATGTCATAGATTTTGCATATATACTTTATAGGAGGGTAAGCAGGAGCTTCCAATGTATTAATTAGTTAAGTCACTGTCCTTAGGTCTGAGGCAGCTGCCAGGAGGAATGGCAACATGTACAGCTGTGTAAGTTGAACTCTGTACAACTCCAGGAGGAGACATTCCCCATCGATGACAATAGGAATGGCACTCTGTGAAGCTGTGTAGTGCACATTCTTATATACTAACATATACAGCAGTCTTGCCAGAAGGGAATTTGGCCAGGAAAGAAATCTTATAGTTTCGAAATGTCTGGAACATTTCTTCTAATTTAATGAATAGAATATGGAATTACCTCCCAGGCAGGTAGATGGAAAGAGAAGAAAAACAATTTAAAAATAAGCCCTAAAGACATAAGAAATATAGGGAAAGTGGTGGGGGCGGGAGTGGAAAAGGGCGTCCTGTGGTGGAATGACTATGCATTCTGTTTAAAAACTTCTCTAAAGGGCTCATAATCCATTCACTTTCCTTCACTCCTTTAAACTGATCCCCATGCGACCTATGTATTCCAAAGATTCTGTAATCTGAATATATGCATAAGAATCTGAAAGAGAGAGGCTGCCTCCTAATCCTTTTTTCTAGGGTAATAGAACTGGTAATAATACCCTGTACCCCTCTTAGGTTAGTAGAGAAGAGAGACCAGGTGCAGGCTATAAAACCAAGGGGACATTGATCCCACTCACTCCTTGGCATCTCTGAATATATTCTATTTATGTAACCAATCCACATGCCCCATCAAAAATATTAATAACTGCAAAAGGGCATTTAGTAATAATTTAATATACAAGATCACTTATTGAGAAATACCTTGTCCTTTCTTGGTTTTTGTTGTTACTGTTTTATTCATTTGTTTAATTTTTATTTTTCATTGTTGTTGATCTATCAAAAATAAAAAAAAAATTTTTCCTTCTCCTAGAATGGAGGCAAGCATTTATTCCTAAGGCCTAGATTCTCCATTTCTCCTTGTCACCTACAAATTATCTACTGTTGACTCTTGAACAACATGAGAGTTAGGGGTGCTGACCCCTGTACAGTCAAAAATCTACATGTAACTTCTGACTCCTCCAAAACTTAATAAGTGATAGCCTACTGTTGCCTAGATGCCTTACCAATAATATAAACAGTAGATTAACATGTATTTTGTATGTGTTATGCACTGTATTCTTGTATATTATATACTGTATTCTTATAATAAAGTAAGCTGGAGAAAAGAAAATGTTATTAAAAAATTGTTAACAAAGAGAAAATTCACTTATGGTATTTATTGAAAAAATCCACATATAAGTGGACCTGTGCAGTTCAAACCCATGTTTTTCAAGGGTCTACTGTACTTTTGTGTTCTAAAAGAGAAAAAAAAAAGTTGTCAGATTTGTTGAGAAACAGGGAAGGAAACTAAAAATTATGGTTTTATTTTTGAAATTCCGAGCCACGGTTATAAACTGGCCAAGGTATGGCCAAACAGATGTTCGGTCCACACAGAGGTTATTTTTCCTAATCGAGTCAATATTTTAAAATATGATGACTTCATTTTTTTAAAAGTACATCTCTAGTTTTTCTTGGAAGATCTAGCTATACTGGCCCACATTCCACATGACAGCTCCTTAGAGTCAAGTATTAGCCGCCCACTAGGACGAGGCTTATTTTCTCCATCACAGCAGTTGCAGCACCCGCTACTGGCTCCCTGACTTACCTGCTGCAATCCTTCCCACTTCAATGTTTAGTCCTGTGGACGCCAGCGTTAGCAACCCTGGGGGAGAAATTGGGGGAGAACTAAACTATATTTTGATGTTAGTATATTATACAATAAATAAGAGATTGAGCAGGACTGACTTCATAATTTGCAGACGCCATCGCAAAATGAAAATGGGGGGCACCTTGTTAAAAAAATGTTTAAGAATTACAAAATGGCAACGGCAGAGCGTTAAGTGCAGGGCACTTCTCAGCATGGGGCCCAGTGCAACTGCACAGGTTGTGCACCCATAAAGCCGGCCCTGAATTGGAGGCTTCGTGCTTCAAAGGTTGAAGAGGGGAATGGGTCCAGGCACTTAACCCTCCTTTCCCCAGAATGCTGCAGGTTCTGTGATGTGCCTGGTCTCGGCATCTGCTTGCCGGCAACATCCCTGAGGTGGCAGGACCACCGGTAACAGTTTAGGAGCCTGCAGGGACCGAGCACATATCACTGATGTTTGGGAAGCTAAGGCAACGTTCTCAGTGTCTAAACTTAAAACAAGCGAAGTGGGTTCTTCAGAACCACCTGATTTCAAACAAGAACAAAAGCAGATGAGCACCATGTTTTGAAAACAAGGACTTCCCCTTTTTGACAGGAGATAAGTTCTTGGGTTAAGCGTTAAAGAACCTTGAAGAAAGACTGTTGTCATCCTTCTATGGGTAGGACCTTGAAATTGAGGTAGGGGGAGTAAATCTAACAGTGCCATATAAGGCTTATAATAAGGAATATTTTTTGGTTAGGATTTTTGGCCTTTACAAAAGAACTTTGACCCTTAAGCCTTTCCTTTCTCTGCTCTACCTTATTACTCTCAACATGCAGTCCTCTCTTAATGCTAAAGAATTTTAATACCCATAAATGCATATATTCTTAAACCCAATAATTTAATGTCCTGGATTTTTATGCATTAGATTCTTGGTAAGCATTTATTTCTCAGCTCTTTCTTTTTGTCTTTAAAATGGTTCAATTTAAACTTTAATTTTAACTCATCGTATATGTTATTATTCATTTATTAAATTGAATGGGTTTTTTTAAGAGCAGTTTTAGGTTTACAGAAAAATTCAAAAGAACAGCGAGTTCCCATACAAACCCCCTCAAGGGCTTTCTATATATGTCATCTGCAAACAGTGACAATTTTGCTTTTTCCTTCCCAATTTGAATATCTTTTATTCTTTTTCTTGCCTAATTGCTCCAGCTAGGACTTCCAATACTATGTTGACTAAAAGTGGTGAGAGTGAGAATATTTATTTTGTTCCTGATCTTAGAGGAAAAGATTTTAACTTTTCACCATTTACTATGATGTTAGCTATAGGCTAGCTAGTCATTCATATATGGCTTTTATTATGTTGCGGTCCTTTCCCTTTGTACCCACTTTGTTGAGAGTTTTATCATATATGGATGTTGAATTTTGTCAAATATTCTTTCTGCATTTATCGAGATCATTGTATGACTTTTATCTTTCATTTTGTTAATGTGGTGTATCATATTGATTGATTTGCCAATGTTGAATCATTCATGCATTCCTGGAAAAAAATACCACTTGATCACGGTATATGATCCTTTTTAAAATATTATAATTTATAAATGCATTGCATGTGTGAGAGTTCAAGAGTATTATCTAATTTCTTGTTTTACAGACAAATGACAGAACACTCAATCAAATTCTATTACTATTCATTTCTTGGAAAAATCTTTATAATATGATTGATAAAATTAAGTAGTGAAAAAATAAGTTTAGAGGGTACCGTGTGCACAATATTATGCTTTATATCTATCTGACTAAATACTCGAATTTCCAGACTCAGCATTCTAAAGTTTCAAGATATACTTTGTGACTAAAGGTGACAGGTTCTTCTGTTTTCTACAGTAAGTTTTTTTAAAGCTTTTTATTTTGAATTAATTTCAAATTTACAGAAAAATAATTATGTATATATGCCTTCTGAAGTGATACACTTATGTATATATATATATATATATATACACATATATATGTGTATCATATATATGGGTATCATATATATCACATATATAGAGAGATCTTTTTTAGAGCTTTTTATTTTGAAATAATTTCGAATCTACAGAAAATAATAGTATAAAAAACTCCTGAATGCACTTATACACTTTACCCATATTGACCTGTCTCCTCTGTCTCTCTTTCTCTCTCTTTCTGTATATATATATACACATACACTTTTTCTGGCCCAGGATCCGACTTACAAAGGTGAGTTGCATTTAGTTTTCATGTTTCTTTAGCCTCATTTGGTCATTAATAAACAGTGAGCCCTTGTCTTTCATAACATTGACATTTTTGAGGAATACACAATGAGATTTTTTTAAGTAGCTATCAACTTATATTTTTTCTCATATTTATTCATAATTTGATTCAGGTTATGCATTTTTGGCAAGACTACTACATAAGTAATGTGTTCTTCTGGATGTATCACTTCAGGAAGTATATGACTTCGGTTTATCCTATTTTTGGTGATGTTAATTTTAATCATGTGGTTAATGTGGTGTCTACCAGGTTTCTACACTCTAAAGATATTTTTCCTTTTATATTAATAAGAAATTTGTAGAGTACTTACACACTGAACATATGTAAATAACCTATTCCTCATCAAACTTTTATCTGCTAGTTTTAGCATCTATTGATAGTTCTTGTCTGAATCAGTTGTTATGATGATTTTGATTGCAAAATAGTGATTTGCTATTTCCATCATTCCTTCTTCATTTATTAATTGACATTCTATTTCAAAAGAAAGCTTCCCTTTCACATGTGTGTGCATGTGTGTGTGTGTATGTGTGTGTGTGTATGTGTGATGAGTATAGATTCATGGATTCTCATTTTATTCAATGAGCTATAATCCATTGTTATTCACCCCAGCCATAGAATTAGCCAAAGACTTTCAGTTCCTTGGCATTTAGAAACTATGTTCTGAATACTAGGTATGTTCATGACAGCAACTTTTTAAAAAAATAACATAGAATGATTCATCAGTGTATAATAATCAGTAAGTGATCATTATTCAAAGATTTGATCTTGCCCTTTACATCATCTATGAGATATGTTGACAGAAATGACATCTAAAACTGTCTACCACATCTCTGTGATGTAGCAGCATGAATGTTCATATTATTACACAGAAATACTGTCATATGCATTTAATGTATTCATTTGTTCCTCAGCTTTTCATGACTTAATACTACTCCTACCTATTTTCCATGATATGGTAAGAGTTAAATAAACTGTTCTTTACTCTGTGGAGAAAAGCACTATACAGAGATCAAGAAATTCTGAGTAATTTCATCTTACTTAACAATTGCCAATAACTTATCCAAACTGCCTGTTAATCTAGCAGCTAATTTGCACTGATACTTTGAAATGAGGCAAAAGATAATTTGTAAGTCATGTGAGCTAGCCAATGTTTCCCACAGCAACAGACATATAGTCAAACTGAAGTTTAATTTATTAGTTCTATAAAGGTTAGGGTAAAGAAAGGAAACACGTTGTCTAAAGAATGCCAAACACATTTCTAGATTTTTCACAAGCAGCCACCAGGTGGCAGAGCACTACACACAATGGACCCTACAGAGCCTTTTGAGTGTCAGTTAAGATTGAAGTGGTGTGGGGCTTTGGTTTGTTTTATTTTCTTTATAAAATCAATTTCAGAATATTTTGATATTTTTATCTTTGACTACTATTTAGAAAAAAAGAACTCTGCCACTTATTCCACTAAAAATATGAAATCATGTAATGTCAAATGATATTTTAGTCACTTGATATTTTAGAACATTTTGGTATATTAATAACAAAAGCTTTATATCTAGAAGTTTTCACCTTTGTTGTTCCAGAATGCCATTAAAATTGTATTGTATGTAAGGTATAAAATGAAAGTTATATTGGGATCATGCTTTACTTTAGTTTTTTAGTCAGCTTGAGTCTAAAATCTAGATTTAGTTAGAATTGTAACATCATCTTCACATCTTTAAATATTTTACATAAAGTTTATGTATAAGAAATTTATTAAAAAAACATCATTTTGTAAAAATTTAAGGGATGAATCTATATATTTGTGTATAGGCCTCTAAGGAAATTGCTGTCTCCTATATATCTGTATGAAATCGACAGGTATCCTAGAAAAAGAAGGGATAATTATAGTTAAATTTATCAGGATTATAGAGTTCCATGTCAAATTTTTTCTTTAGTATTTTTAATGTTATTATTGCTCATGCAGTCCTGTTTGTTCTTTATATTAAACATAATGTTCAATACTTAGACAAGTAGTTACAAAATTTAAATATCTACATTTAATCACTAACTCTATAAATAGTCCATTACTATTGGTTTAAAACAATCATTCTAAGATTGATTTTCACTGATTCCTGATGACAACACATTCTAGATTTTGTATAACTGTTGACACATTATTTTTGACCTCTTGATTTTGAGGGACTTTTGTGACACTGAATTTTCTTTGCGATTGTGTTGGTAAAACGTAGAGAGTACACTTTCAATTTAGAGTGCAATGCTGACTGAGGATTTCAAAATACAGCACGGCTGGGTACTTAGGACTACAACTGTGGTTGAGTGGTGAAAATGTAGAAATCAATTAAGAGAATCTGGAAGTGAAGCCTCGTAGGAAATAGTGTTCCTTAATACGAAGATAAAGATAATCAAATGCTGAGAAATCTTCAGTGATTTGTTTCTCTCCTACCACCACTGTGTGTTAAATGCAGTTGCAGTAACATCTAGTTTATCCTTGTAATCTCTAGTTTACACTTTGCACTTGAAAAACAAAGGAGCATTTTTCTTAAATATTACATTTGTGTTTTCACTTACAAACTTCTGGAGGTTTTTGCTTTCTTGCTTGGATCTCCTTTTTGGATCCCAAACTTAACTGTTTCCCCAGACTTCTCTATACTGCACTCTAAGCAAATCAGTCCTCTACATGGGAAAATACTATTTGTGGAGTCAGTCTTTCACTCAAGGAATGAAAACTAGTTTTTTTAAAAGGTTATGTTTCATCAGCCATATCTACAGTCACTTCTTTTTTCTGTCTTTCCATATTTTTAAAATGGAAAAGCTACACGTGATGCCTAACTCTTGGTTGATCTGTCAGTGGACTGCTGCCCTGTTGACGGTTAGCAGTATAAACATAGAAATGAGCATATAGCTTGCATCAGTTCCAGTATCATGCCTTGTTTCTATGGAAAATACACGATTCAATTTAATTACATAATCTGTCGTTCTCTAAGAAAGGGCCTCCAACAGAGCAAACAATTCTGAAGCAAGTTCATCTATTTTTTTCCTTTTTTTTTTTTTTTAAAGAGGGCTAATCAGAAGGGATTTGTGATATTGAAATCACTAAGAGGTAATTATGAATGATTTTGTGCAGTTCAAAAATGAAAAATTCTTCCCCAAAGCCTCAAATCTTTGAATCTATTTTGTTTTAAAGTCATAGAAATTTGTTGCTTTACTTACCTATCAAGTTAGTGTTATGCATGGATTTCTCAGATGCCAAAAATAAAAATTTGTGCCTATAAAGAAAGATGAATAGATTCCAAGTGACAATAAGAAATATAATATACTTCTGGAAGCAGAAATTTCCATATGATGAAAATGAGAAAATTTATTCCATGAAAATAATATTAATAATGGGTTTCAACACTGAGATTTTTCATTGTTTCTTTACAATCAAAGAAGAAAAACACTTTCCAGAAAACTTCCCATAGTCTGTTGACATGAACATCATTTTTTGCTATTAAAGTAGAAACTAGTAATTACATTTTTAAAAATGACACTCTGGTAATTATATATTTTAAATATGAGTCCTGATGTTTAATTAGGTCATATGACTGTAATATCAGCTTGCATTAGCGGTAGATTATCAATCTTAGCAATTCATCCCTTAGAGAAATACAAGAAGAAAAGGCTGCTATAATTGTGATATCTAAATAGAATAAACCATAATGCAGTACAATATTCTTTAAATATTTTAATGTTTACTGATGTTATTGAATAATGAAGTTTATCATCATGGCATATTCTTCTTAGATAATTACGCTGGTAGCAATAAGCACATAGGAAGAAGTGTGGTGATTTTTTTTCTTCCAAGAAATCTTTCAAATTAAGCTCAGAGCAGGATTCAAAAGTGGCTTCATATATTTTTAATATGCATATGTATGTAGTATTAATATTTTCTGAAATTAATTACATCGTGCTTGGATATTAGGTAAGTAATTTTATTTTTTAACCTGTATCATAAGTCTCTATTTTATTAGCTCTCACTTTCCCTTTTTCCTAATTTTCATTGACAAATAATGCAGCGCAAAAAAAGCCTCTTATATTTAACATAAGTATATATTATTTACAATCAATAATTTCTAAAATGTTTAAACATATGCTTAGATTGCATATTTCAATATTTAATTTTTCATTTGTCATGAGTGCAGGTTTTTGTTACTTTTTGTTCTAATCCATCCTTGCTTCTCTAAACCACACTGTTTGTTAATTGCCACGAACACAAAAAAATCATAATAGAGTTTAGTTATTCATTATTGAATCTTAATGCTACCTCTTTCCATAGCGTTTTTCTTAGTAAAGAGATCCCTTTACAATGTATGTGTTTCATTTCTTTGATACCTGTAGAAACTGTATTCTTTAATATTATATTTTCTCCCCAACATTTGCTTTTTAAGATACAAAAATTAACTGTTAAATGGCTACTATAAAATTCATATGCGTAGGTTTAATGTTACAAGTGCTTTCAAATACTTATAGATTTTAAATTCTCCTTATAATGTGTCTAATGATTTACACAGCTAAAACAACTTGAATACTTTTCCATTTAGTCCATAAAACTCAGATTTCCCATCTATAGGTAACTTTAGTATTCAAGAAGCCCGTCTTGAAATCGTTCCACTCATTGTCCCTGACGATGCTACCAGAATTTTTATTAAAAAATCCTGCCTTTTTTTTCCTTGTAGCTACATCTGCTATAACTCATAGCTATAAATATATATTTTGTAATGAGAGAAAAGTTCTTCTGAATGGCAGAGTCTAATATTCCTTGAGTGGATCCGAGGATCAAATATTCTTTCATTTAATGGGCAAGAGAAAAGAGATTGCCTTTATCGTACACTTTGTGTCTTTTTGTATTGACTAAAGCAGCTGATTGTATTACAAGCAGTGACAAAAATGTGTGTGCTAATATTACTATATTTATGAATGATATTTGGTGCTTAGGATTCACATTAAGGAATCTATTTCCCAACAATAGGGGTCATTTTAGCTTGTGGTAATATTCTAAGATATTTAGTCTTAATAAGAGAGGTTAGGAATATGACATTTTCTAGAAAAGTGCTATCCTGGAAAAACATTTTCCTAGGCTAGAGCCCTAATTTTTTTCCCTAGTTGGACTGTGAATAGATTCTGTTATTTGATCTAATTTTGAAAATGAAAGTGTGCTTTGAGTTTTTTATTTAAAGTTCATTTTTGTTAATTCCACTAAAATGATCAAGCTACTTTTGAGGGCATAATGCTTCATCTCATGTTTTTGTCTGTGGTGACTATTTAATATTTTGTTGGTATTTGGGTTTTGCTTGGTACTTTTCTTCAAGCCTTTACATTCCTATCCTCCTGAGCCTCAGTGAAAGTCTTTTTATTTTTCACTAATTTTCAAAATACTATGAAGTATAGCAAATTCGTCCATTAGAATGGAGCTTTTTTCTTCCCATAATAAAATGAATACTTTCCATTATGTTATCTCAGAATTTCCTACCCTTAAAAGTTTTTAAAATTTCAAGCTCCTTTCTAAAAGTACTTTGTGTTCCCTCTCTGGGATTTAATAATATCAGTTCCTTATTTTTTTTTTTAAAAAAAATTCATTTTAAAGCCATGGTGCTGGACATGAAAGATGATATAAGGAAATTTTTTTTTTTAGAGTAGCATTATGTATTTTAGAATGCGCTATGGATTATGTAATATGAATTATGATCCTGTTTATATTGAATGGAGTGCGTAATTGCAAGCTATAAATCATTTCTGAGTATCTGAAAAATTTAGCCTTCTTACTCTAGTTACACACATAAATAAAGATAGTTATATTTGTTTTTCTAAATCCAATTTTTTAGATCTGTTTAAAATCTGTTGTGCTTCAGAAAACATAGCATATTGTTTAACATTTTCAATCGAAAATCAAAGTATTTCCCTTGATTCAGAAACTAGATATATTTTCCATTTGTCATATTAGTTAGACCCATGGAAAATATCAAAATAAAGTTATTTTTTCCTACTAAAAATGAATGCATGATAAAAATGGCCATTAAGCTTACATTGACTCAAATGATAGAGAGCTCCATTTTTTTCTAACTTAGAATTAGAATTATGGCCTGAATTTCCAGACATGTCAATTATACTGTGCATAGCTACAGCTGCAGAGGCCTGTGTTCTGCCCACAGAATTCTTCTGCTGGTTGCCTACCTAAAAAGAGAAATGAAAAACAATACTGTGTTTTGGTTCTGCTACTAATTGTCCATTCTGTTTTAAGTAACTGGTCTTAATTTGGAAAATAAAAGAGAATAAAGTGTTTTTTTTTCAGTAGGTAACATTTTAATGTTCTCATATCTAAGGACAAAGTGATTCAAAACTACAGAGAAATTTTATTACAAGGATAATGGAAAGTGGCAAAATATGCAGAAACAATATTACTGCTCCCACTATAGGCTTAAAGTTGCATGTTGATGTTAAGTATATCCTATTACAAAGATCGCTGATGTCTGTACTATATGAGAATAATGTGCCACATTCCTGAAAAAATGCATAATTTAAAGCCATTGGGAAGAATGATGTTGAAGAATAGGTTATAATGCAAAAGGTATGGCGGTGGGAGTAAGGACATCAAGTTTTAATGTAATCTCCGTCTTTTACTAGCTGTGTGCCGTTTAGGAATTTGCTACCTTTCCCAGCCTTTGTTTCCTCGTTTGAATACTAATTAAGAGGCTGAATAGGGCTGTCTCTGCTATCTTTCCTGTGTCTGTGGTTCAATATATCCCTCTGTCCTGTACTCTCATCAGCTAATTTTCTTTTTCAGAAAGCAGTATGGTCCTAACCTCTTCTGTACAATATTACATTAGATATGTATGCTCAGCTGCTTTGTAATGAGAATATTGTACACATACGTGTGTGTGCGAGTGTCTTGCTCAGTAAGAGCAATTACATTAATCTCCAAAATAGTATCGATGTAAAAGGTACCTCACTTTTATGGATGGGACATGTTACTAAAATGGTTAGCTTTTATACGTTTATTCATTCTAATGTAGAAGTTCAAAAACAAAAATGTAGAAGATGACTATCTATTATTATATTACCTGAGCTAAATCCATCAACACTGCAACACTCAGAGGAAAAACCCAGTGGAGCATTTAACAATATTATTTTTTATGAAGTTGAATTCTCTGAAAGGTCAATATCCTTTCTAAAACAGTGATGCTCAAGGACATTCACTCAGGCTTATTTGGGAATATTGAAGACAAATATGTATAAAAAAATTAATAGCTCATCTTCCTCCTTCTTTCTTTGGAGGCTCATAACTTTTACCATAGCGGAACATGTGACATGGCATAAAATATCACCATTAAAAAAACATATTTCCAATATATATTAGTTGCTATTCTAGCATGGCAGCAATGGGATTTGATGTCATGAAAATGGTAGCCCCCAAGAGAAACGCATTACAAAAGCAACTCCTTTCTACCCTCCTCCCTCCCCCTGAAATAATAACAATTTGCTAAATTGTTGGGAAGTTGTTATAATTCCTTTTCCAAATTATTACTCGCCCTTTAGATTAGAAATGAGGCCAGGGTTAGCAATCAGCTATAAATGGTAGGATTTTTCAAGTAAGAAGCACTTGTCTGATTGTGAAGTGGAGGCCATTACTGCCTTGATTGGGCCTTTTTTTTTTTTTTTTCAGCTTGCTTGATTTGTGGTTGAGAGCGCATATTCACTCCTGTACTGTGAGCAATCAGAGCCTCCCCCCCTCTCATTTTTGCTCCACGATTTAGGGTCCACTACTTTGGCACAGCTGCCACCTTTTAGCCTCCATCATGCAGAATATATCCTTTAAAAAGAAAAAGGATGGGGGATGGGAGCAGGTAACTAATGTACATTTGGCTTCTAATGTGCCTATTTTAAAATTTCAGAGAGAATTTTTTCACTCAAAATAACAATCACTTTGGAACTTGGACTTCTACACTCGATCAATAAGTTTGGACAGAGACTTGAAGCTTGTTAGAGCTTATTTTCTATTTCTTTATTTATCTCACCAGAAAAAACCAAACAGGTGTAGAGGTACAAAGCTGACACTAAGGTGGATAACCTAGGGCACAGTTAGCTTTAGCATAAGCATAGTTTTTGTTCTCTGGGAAATGATAAACAAGAGCTTTTTTATTTTATTTTGTTTTGTTTGCTTTTGTTTTATAGGGCATTTCATAGGTTTTACATCAAATTTAAAGTTCATAGGCTCTGCTAAGAATATAACTGAGTCTTAACATACCTAGGAATAGAATTGCTGAGTCTATGGTAAATCTATGTTTAACTTAAGAAACTTCGAAATTGTTTTGCAAAGTGTCTGCATCATTTTATGTTCCCCTCAGCAATGTATGACTGTTCTGATTTCACCACATTCTTGCCAACACTTGTTAGTCTCCATCTTTTTTATTATAGCCATTCTAGTAGGTCAAAGTTAATGTCATTATGGTTTAATTTGTATTTCCCTAATGACTAATGATGATGACAATCTTTTCATGTACTTATTTGCTATTTATATATTTCTCCTTCACCCATTTTTTTTTAAATTGGGTTTTCTTATTATTGACTTGTAATAGTTCTTTATATATTATGAATATAAATCCCTTATTGGATATATGATTTGCAAATATATTCTCCCAGTTTGTGGGTTGATTTTTCACTTTCTTGATAGTGTCTTTGAACCACAAAATTTTTAATCTTAAGCAAATATCTTTTGAATTCTTAATGAGCACATTTCATCAGTTCCGAATAGGATTGGCTAAAGAGTCAGTGAAAAAGAGAATTAAAAACTTAAAAACAAAATAAATAATTATACTTAGGTCAGTGTGAGAAAAGGAAGAAATTATTTTGTTAATCCGTTTCCTTTAAAATAATCTGAAAGCTTCCACTAGAAAAAGTTTTGGTCTATGGCCATGCTACCCTGAACAAGCCCAATTCCATCTGATCTCAGAAGCTAAGCAGGGTTGGGCCTGGTTAGTACATGGATGGGAAACCACCTAGGAAGACCAGGTGCTGTAGGTGTAAAAAATTTAAAAATATAAAAAATATGAGGGATTGTAAACTGACAAAGTCCTTGCAATCTGTGAGGTCAACCAAGGGTTGCCTCACCTAAAAAAAAAAAGAAAGGTTTTGTTTTGTTTTTCACTCTTCATTAATACATTTATGTGGTTCATTTGAATCATTTCTTAGCTAGGGTGGCAAAAATTCAAAATTCAGCATTGTCTAGGTCACAAACGGTTTTTAACAATGCACATGTATAAATGAGCCCAAAGCCAAAAACTCTACTCTTTGTGCTTCTATCTCTGAGTAATGTAAACAAACGGCTGAAGAAAAATGAGGATGCAAAGAAGCTTATTCACAGGCAGGAGATTGCAAGTTTTGCCCTCCTAGGCCCATTGTATCACCTTATTTGTGAAATGCGTTCTTCTCAGGTCCACCCACAAAAGGACTACTAGCAACAGCAACTTTACAACCACTGCTGAATGCCAAGTTTTCCAGACAAATTTGGTACAGACATGAATAAAATCGTTAGCAATAAATGAATCTATTTAATAGTTCCTTGTGGAGGAAAAAAAGGAGAAATTAAAAAAAAAAAAAACCATACCTGAGACACACATCTAGAACAGCTCCACTCTAGTGTAGCAGAGGTGTATGTTCCTTGCTTTTAGCAATAAAATGGCAAGCTTTTCAATACTTTTCAGAGCCTATAATTTAAAAGTACCTGGCAGTGAATGCTTTAAAAAACTAAATAATGAACTGTTATTAAGTTTACTTTGCAAGTCCAGATTTTCATCTGGCATTTGTTGAGTATCACGAACAAGATATATCCATAATGACGTTTGGCTGCCCATTGCTTCTTTCCCACCTTTGCGCCATTATGAATTTAACTACTGATACCCCAAAAGCACGGACAATTGCACAAAATATTGAGAAATACTCTTATTTGACTTTAGAGATTTTTTTTTTAAATGAAAACTTTGGATATAACTAAAAATTCAGTAATTACCATCTTTACATTTTATCTTATAATGCAAATATTGTTGCAAATATAGAGTTAAAAATGGCAAGTATGTGGCCTAAATGTTTCTATAAAATTCCATTGCACACAAGTAAGTCATTATCTGTATTATTTTTAAACTTCATTTAGCACTAGGTGTCACCTGGCTTACTTTTTTTAAAAAGTTACTTTCAGTTGAAGCTCCTTTAAGAATATAACTGAGTCCTAAGGACACAATTAATTCATATTTGACAGAGTTCCATATCTGTACAAATTAATACACTGAAATCTGAACTGAAAGATGGTGAAGTTAAGGCTGTTGATTGTAATCAGCCTAGTGAAGTTGAAATGCAGCGCTAATAAGAAATTAATTAGAAAAAAAATAGAAAGGCCTATTAAGTGTAGTCAAGTGTCACCAGAAATAAAAACAGGTGAACTGAGAACCAGAAATTGTCTAGATAAATGTCAGGTAACTAAAGCAGTCCCTAGTAGCTTTTGTAAAATAAAAACAGAAAAGGCATAGCTTCACACAATGAGCTGTGGTCTGGAAAGAAAAGAATATCAAATAGAAGGAGAGTAAGACTGTTGATCTCTCCTAGGAACCAATGGAACCTTAGTAGAACAACACCTATGGTTTAGATCAATAAGATTTATTGTAAAACACGGTGAATATTCTTTGATCTCTTAAGTGACTATGTTATCTCAACTAAGCAATCCTGTACACAGGAAGGAAATAAGCCACTTTTCCCCATCATGAAAGTTCTGGAAGAAAAGAAATAGATTTGTTGTAATTTATCAAAACCTGAGTTGAAGCAGGCCTCATCAGCTTATTTTAGAGCTAGGATAATATTTACAGTGTTCACCCAGGTTTCATTGTTTGTTTTGCTCTCATATGCTCTGTAAGACCCCAGAGCCCTGCAAAGTGCTCAGTAACTTCAGTACCTGTTCTTAGGAATCTCCAGAAGATAATGTGTATTTATGAATAAATTAAGTGAGTGATCTTGAGATATTTGCTGTTCTACTGTTTCCATGGGGTGCTAGCACATTTACTGACCTTCACTTCTATTAGGTACCATGGTATACACCAAACATCACTACCCTCAACCCCTCCTTCTTCTTAACTTACAGCCTTCTCTCCATGGGGATTGTCTGGGAATATATCTAAGTGCTCAACACCACACAAACAGTGTGCAGATTTGCTCCTCTATCCCAGTTTGGCTACACTTTATAGTTTCCATGTCTGTGCTTAAATTTCTCATCTCCTCATGCATGGTTTTCACCTTTTTCATTAGATCCTTTAGTATTAATATCATTGTTCTGTAAAGTCCTGGTTTGATAATTCCAACTACTGAGTCACCTCTGAGTCTGCTTCTATTGACTTCTTTCTCTCTTTAGCACATTTTCTTGCTTCTATGTGTACCTTGTAATATTTTATTGTGCTTGAGATTTTTTTTTTAACAAAAGAATAATAGAGAGCAAGTAACATTTACCTCCAGAAAAAAGCACACACTTATTACCTGCCAGACTGCTTGAGTGACAAGGGGATGCTGAGTGACTAACTTGTGGTTCAGGTAGATACTGTCTTTTTACAGCATTAGTTCGATTCAATTCACTACTGGCTTTAAGTGTTTTGAGGAAAGGATCAAGATTTTTCCATCAGTAGGAGTTAATTTCTGAACACTGATGAGATTCCTGAGATCTTTTTGTACTTTATAGCAATGCCTCCAGATCTCTGCATAATGGGAGACCTCCCTCTGCTTACAGCAAGGATACCAGATTTTGGAGTTGCTTGGAAGTTCTCTTTGCTCTCCAGTCCTGCTTAAGGATTTATGCACCTGAGCTATCTCTCTTCCTTGTTGCCCTTCTGCCACCTTCAGAGGGTAGCTGTTTATATTCTATGAAAGTCTAGAAATGCCTTGAAGAGCTTTCTTAGCTCTCTTGCCCCACCCCAGTGTTGGTAGCTGAAACCCCAGAGTTCCTTGAATGGGTTTGTCTGTGCTCTTGCCTCATCCGCTGCTTTCAGGTGCTTGCCTGTTTTACGCCTGTCCTGCTCTGCCCTCAGGCTTTTGCATACTACCCCCAACCATGTGGTAAAGACCTTCAAATAGAGTCATGGCAGATTGCAGATCTGTCTGTGTCTGAGGCTCCTTGGAATTCTAATCTGTCATATCTGCCCATTTGCAGCCATTAAAAGTTCTTTGAAAGTTTGATTGGTTTTTCCTTATCCTTATCTCTGATAAATTCATTTTCTTCCTGCTGTTCCAACAGAGATGAGAGCAGCCATGTGTCTCTTCTCTCTTATGAAGGCATGTCATTTTCTGGTATATAGTTAATTTAGGATTCTTTGTGTTCTCAGCTCTACAATGATTTTAAATCTTATCCAGTCTGTTTTGGCAAATAGGTAGAGAGTAATAGTTTCTTACAGCTTTTTACATCCTAACCAGAAGTCTCCCCAACTTGGTTTTCAGAGAAAAAATAATAGTCTTTTATTTTCATATTTAATAGGCTTATATAATATTCAGTTAAGTTAGGTGATTGCTACAACCATATAGCTGTCATGATCAGCCTAGGGACAGACAAAGCTGAAAATCTGGGTAAACACAACACTTAACTGGTAGGAAAAAAAAAGTGCAAGGGCACACTCTTAGCCTTAAGTATTTATGGCATGGGCTTCAGTAAATAGGTTTTAAATTGGGTTATGGAGAACTCTCAAGCAATTTTAAAAAACCAAACAAATTCTACTGTATTACCTAAAACAAATTTGACCCTGTATAACACTGACATAAAAGTAGTGCTTTAAATAAATGAAAACTCTTAATTAGGA
>NW_006441955.1:22121258-22122575 GCF_000325575.1 Pteropus alecto
ATCCTAAGCAGAAGTCTCCCCAACTTGGTTTTCAGAGAAAAAATAATAGTCTTTTATTTTCATATTTAATAGGCTTATATAATATTCAGTTAAGTTAGGTGATTGCTACAACCATATAGCTGTCATGATCAGCCTGGAGACAGACAAAGCTGAAAATCTGGGTAAACACAACACTTAACTGGTAGGAAAAAAAAAAGTGCAAGGGCACACTCTTAGCCTTAAGTATTTATGGCATGGGCTTCAGTAAATAGGTTTTAAATTGGGTTATGGAGAACTCTCAAGCAATTTTAAAAAACCAAACAAATTCTACTGTATTACCTAAAACAAATTTGACCCTGTATAACACTGACATAAAAGTAGTGCTTTAAATAAATGAAAACTCTTAATTAGGAGTGTTAATTATGTATACTACCAAACTAGCAAACAAGGTATAAAATCTTCACTCATCCAATTCAAATGTTAGTATATTCAACAAACATTTTTATGCTTTCTATATCGCTAAATCATTTTAATTAAACTCTCTACTGTTAAGGAAAATGAATATCCATCTGTTGGACTGTCTTCCTCTGTCTTATATATCTATTAATTTGAACCTCCTAATTGCTTTAATCTCTTTTTTTTTTGTATTTTGAACAATCTTAAACAGTTTCATTATGTTAACAATTTAATTTTCAGCAATGACTATTTGTTCATTGTCAGTGATCAGTTATCCCTTGATTTCATAACAATTTTTTAATTATCAATGTGTTTCCTTAAGTATTCAGTGCCTATCTTTTTCCATTTTCTTTGAATCCATAAGAAACTGAATCTCATGATACACACATTCATGTATATATAAATACATATACACACACGTATGTTCTGATAATTCTCAAATTTATACCTTCTAGCACAGATTTCTCAGAACTGCACACTTAAATATCCAACTGCTTTCTTGACATCTCTACGTAAATGTCTAACAGGTGTCACAAACATAACATGTTCAAAACTAAGCTCCTTATCTCTCCTATAATATACTCTAGATCAATTAATAGCAGTTCCATAATTTTCAGTTCTTCACACCAAAAAAACTTGGGATTATACTTGATTTCATTGTTTCTCTTATACCCACAGCCAATTCTGTAGACTATACTTTCAAATCATATCTGTAATTTTATCATTTTTTCCATTACCACTACTACCATTTACCATCCAAGCCACCATAATCTCTTATATGGAGTTTTTGTAATAACCTACTAATCTATCTATCTATCTATCTATCTATCTATCTATCTATCTATCTATCTATCTATCATCTATCTATCTATCATCTATCTA
>NW_006441955.1:22122629-22147357 GCF_000325575.1 Pteropus alecto
CTATCTATCTACCTATCATCTATCTATCATCTATCTATCTATCTATCTATCTATCTATCTATCTATCGAATCTATCATTTATCCATCCATCTATCTATCATCTATCTATCATTTCCCTCTTCTGTTATATTTGGACATTTGTTCTTTTCTGAGATCTTATGAAATGCTTTCCACAGAGTTTACAAAACTAATTGGTGTTGGGGGGAATTGTGCCATTCTTGCGTGAGAGACACTCTATGGCTTTGACTCATATAAGCTGACTTACCAGAATGGTCTTCAAGCAGGGCAAGAGGTAGAAGGTGGGTGATAGAAGGTGGGAGGTAGAAGGTGGGAGTCAAGTCTTTTTAGACTGCAGTTCTTATTAGTGGTTGCTAGATTTCAAAGTTTGTTGACTGTTTTCTTATTTGTTGTAGTAGTCCTTTTTATTTTTTATTTTTTAGGGACGTATTTCTCTGGTGTAGTTCCTATCTGCCATCTTAAACTAGTAATCTACCTATGCTACTCACTTTGCATGTGTTATCTTTTCAAATTTCAGAACAATCTTATGAAATAAGTAGTATTATTTTCTTTTAAAAATGAGAAAATTAGGCTCAGAGAAGACTCAGGATTTGAGTTAGTTCTTCTGATCCAAAACAAGAGGATTTTTTTTTGCTTTTGCCATTTCTTCATACTACATGCATACTTAAACCATTCTTTAAAGGACTAGCTGTCTCAAATGTAATAAGATACCTGATTCACAGGTACAAATCCCCATAATCCTCTGCCAAATAAGGAGAAGACAGCATTATGTTCCTCAGGGGTGGGTGTGGGAGTAACCTTCAGGGATAAAAACAAAACAAAACAAAATCAAACCAAAAAGGATGCCTCTTTTGACATGCCAGGAACTTGGTTCAGATGGAGGGTGAGATGGGGAGGAGAGTGATATCCCCATGTAACAACTTATCATTTTTCGAGAAGCAATAATTGAAATTGTCAGAAATATGGTAGAACATAAAATTTGATATTGCATGAAATCAATGATGTAAATTGTGAGTCATCATTTCAAGTTAAAAGTGATGGATTGGACATACACATTTGCATTCAATTCTTCCCTGAAACCTATTGAGTTTTTTTTTTTTTAAATAGACAAATCACAAAGACAGAGAGAATGGGAGAAGAAGAAGCAGCAGCAACTTCAGAAGCTGGAAAATATGTGGATGAGTGGTGACTCATCTTACAGACTTGAGAAAACAGCATCTTAAGCTGTTTAGTAGTAAAATTTGAGAGGCAACACAAATTTAAAACCAGGAATTTTGAAGTGTCAGGAATTAGTAGTACCTCTGGAGATGGAGAGGTGGGGTTAAAAACTAGGGGATATAATTAAAGGCAGTTAGTCCATCAGATTCCTTCTTCCACAAACTAGAGGGCCATTCTCAGAACTCGGGGATACCAGGTATAGTTGAGGTATTCAGTGCATATTTGCTCACTTAATCTTGAGGACTGTACTTCTACCTCTCAGCTCCTCAAATGCTTATAGGCAGGCACATGCCTTCCACACACATGGCTGAAAGACTCTCTTCTGGGGGAACTGACCAGTGCAAGAGAATAGAACCAAAAATGCTAACAATGAAGGGTGCATGAAAAAGCCCAATGAGATCACCTTACAGCGAAGAATCCAGTAGATAAGCTTCATCCACAATCACAGAACTGTCATTCAGCTTTTTAATTACATATTCTTAAACATAAGCCAATAGTTAACAATCACTATACCTTTGAGGGAAGCACTTAATTGGGTACACTGAGACCCAAATAAATAAACAGATAAAAAAAAAATTAGAAGAAGCAAAGCTATGCAGAAAAGAGAAATATTGAAAAATACAACTATTATTAAAGTTCTCGGAGACAAAAAGAGATAATGCATCCATAATAAATGCACAAAATTCTATTAAAAGAAGAAGGGATATTCAAAGGATAAAAAGAAACCCTGGAAATTAAAAATGTGACTGTAGACATTTCCAAAAAATTCAATCACATTTTTAATGTCCAAGGGCCCTTCTTATTTTTTTAATATTTTCCCTTTTTATAGAATTTTATACATGTATTATTTGGAAAATGTGATGGATATATATATTTTTTTCTTCCACTTTCATTTTTTTTACCTCCCATAGTGGACCAACCCTAGGGTGACTACCCCCCGATGGTTCATACTCTGTGTGATCCCCTCCCTTTTAGTGTGGAAGGGATGATGACTTGCTTCTAATTAATAGAAAGGTGATGGGATGTCACTCCCATGGTTAGATTACATCATATGGCAAGGGTGATGGACTGGTACTTCCATAAGTAGGTAAAATAATATGATAAAGGTAATATGATGTCACTATGGTTACACTGTGATATACATATGCCTATACTTACACTATGAGATACACACACACACACACACACACACACACACATATGGTTTCATTTTTCTAGCATGCACTAGACACTAGTGTCTCCTGCTGGCTTTGAAGTAACTTCCATGCCTATGGAAAGGATGACATTACAAGGAACTGTAGGTGGCCTCTTAGACTTGAGGACAGCCACTAGCTTATAGCCAGCAAAAAGCCAGATTCCTCAGTCATATGTTTACAAATCAATTCCTCTTCTGCGTATATACTCCTTCAAAATTTAAAAACATTTATCCATAAAGATATATGTATTCCAATGTTCATTGCAGCATTATTCATGGTGGCCAAGACATGGGAACAACCGAAGTGTCCTTTGATAGGTGATTAGGTAAAGAAGATGGGGTGCATTTATACAATGGAATAAGAAAAGCCTTAAGAAAAGATGAAACACTCCCATTTGCAACAATATAGATGAATCTTGAGATTATCATGCTAAGCAAAATACGTCAGGCAGAAAAAGCTGAGAACCATATGATTTTGTTCATATATGGGATATAAAACTGAAAGCAACAAATAAACAAGACAAACAATCAAAACTCATAGACACAGATAACAGTTTAGTGGTTACCAGAGAGAAAGGGGTAGGGAGGGAGGTAGATAAGGGTAAAGAGGGTCAAATATATGGTGACCAAAGTTTTAACTTTGGGTGGTGAACACACAACGCAATATATAGATGATGTGGAGAGAACCAGGTATATTTGGCAAAAAGACTACCACACTTGTTATTGTTAGTGTTTGACTCTAATCTATGAACATGTTTTAATAGAAATAAAAACTAAATTTAGGGAGGGAGATAGATAAGGGTAAAGAGGGTCAAATATATGGTGATCAAAGTTTTAACTTTGGGTGGTGAACACACAACGCAATATATAGATGATGTGGAGAGAACCAGGTATATTTGGCAAAAAGACTACCACACTTGTTATTGTTAGTGTTTGACTCTAATCTATGAACATGTTTTAATAGAAATAAAAACTAAATTTAAGAAAGAAAATAAGATGCCACCTAGGCTCAATAAAGTTAATCTTAACAAATCTTTCCTGTTGTCTGAAGTTGTTTTGGAACTTGGACTCCTCTAAATCTCATCTGGATGTAAGTTATCGGAAAACAGATCACTGATTTTTCACAGACTTCAGATACACCAAGATACTTTTGCCTCTTAATACTACAAATATTTTACTGAATGGACGTCTTTTAAAAAAAATGTAAATTACTGCAATTCCATTAGTTCTACTACACTGTAAAAAAGCATAGGTTTTTATTTCCTCAAGATAGAAACTACAAACAGAAAAACTACAAGGATCACGATGTGAAAAGTTTTATTGCAGCTGAATGGGCCCCAAACTGTATAGTCATGCTGTTTTTGGAGCTTGACAATTGCTCTTTGTGTTCTGTGACTAACAATGGATCTTCACAATTGCTATGTTTTTGGAAAAAGCTATATCCCTACTTCACACTGTATACTTAATAATTCCAGACTAAATAACTTTAAAAATACATATGTGTATGTATACATATATATGTAGAAATAGATGAATATATATAAATGGATGATCTTTAGGTGGTAAATGGTTTTCTAAACTTGACTATATACTATAGATATATTTGGCAATATAAACAAAATAAAAGAGGAATCACAATTGAGGAGGATTTTTTTCCCTAAGAGTAATAAAAACAGAAACAAAGCCAATATAAAAGGAAAAGGGGAAACCTACAATATAAATGAGAGAAAAAAGGTGAACATCATTCTATATAAAAAGAATGTATAAATATATTTAATAGAAAAGGAAGCTGTCACAGAAAATAAGCAAAACAAAGGAAATTTTTCAAAAGAAGAAATAGAGTGGCTAACAATATGTATAATGCATAATCTGTTTAAAATGAAAATACTTTGTTTTGACTCTTTGCTAAAAGATAAAATGATCTATAATAACCATTGTGGATGAGGTTGTGGAAAAAACAGGCACTACCATTTGATAATGGTAATGTAACTTGGTTCAACTTTTCTGGAAGGTAATTTTCAATATGTATAAAAAAACTGTCAAAATATTCTTTGACTCAGCAATTTTATTTTTATAAATTTCCATAATGAAATAACCAGAAGTGGATTAAAAACAACCTAAATGTCCTATAATAAGAGATGGACTAAATAAATTGTTATAATCCAAATGATGAAACATTAACAGACATTTTACATTATTTAGTAATAAGAACATTAAATAAAATGAGAAAATTATCATGCTATTGTTAAATGAAAAAAGAAAAATGCAAAATATTAAGAATGGTATGATCAGATTCACTAAAATAATAAAATAATATTAAAAATATATATATAGAAACAAAAGCTGGAAAGCTATAAACCAAGATTACCAATGGCTCTATATCTTTAGATAGGAAACTCACATGTGACATTTGTTCTTTTTTTAACTTAAAATTTTTTTAAATTAATTTTCAAAGAGTTTCAAATTTACAGAAAAGTCGCAAGTACTGTACAAAGAAATTTTATTTTCTGATCCATTTGAGAGTCATTTGCCAACATGTTGCCCCAAGATCCCTGAATATTTTAGGGTGTATTTTCTACAGATGAGAACATTCTTATACATAGCCACAATAAAACTACTGAAATCATGAAAATAACATTAATACATTACTACCATCTAATCCTCAGTTCCATTCGATTTCTACTAAATGTCCCGAAAATGCATTTTATAGCAAACTAAATATAGTTCAGAAGCTCATGTTGCATTTAGTTCTCATGTCCCTTTAGTCTCTTTTGTTCTTGAAAAGTTTCTCAGTCTTTCCTTGACTTTCATTATCTTGACACTTTTAAAGTTTATAAACCAGTGATTTTGTGGAGTGTCTCTCAGTGGGTGTTCGTCTGGGATTCTCTCATGATTAGAATTTGGTTAAGCATCTGTGGCAGAAATTTTGAAAAGTGATGGTGTGTTCTTCTCATTGCATCCTGTTAGGTAGCTCATGATTTTAATTTGTCAGCATTAAAATGATGTTCATTCTGATCACTGTATTAAGGTTGTGTCTCCCAGGTTTCTCCACTGTTATGTCACTCTCTTCTCATTTGTAATCAAGAAGTATTTTTGTGGGAGATATTTTGGGACTATGTACATATCTTGTTCTTTAACAAACTTCATTTTTAAAATCTATATCACCAAGGACTCATGTTTCCTATTTTATTTTAATGCATTCATATTATTTGTTTTGATGCCTAGTTTGTCTTCTATTGGAGCAGTGGGAGCTTATTCAAGCTGGTTCACTGTGTGCTTTTGGCATTCCCCTATCATTCATTGAGTACTTCTTTGCTTTCTGTCACAAGATATTATGGGCTCATCATTTCTCCAAGAAACTCTCATGCCCTTTAGTGAAGAACGGTATTTAAAAACCAATATCTTGGAGCTAAATGTGCTCATTATTACTGCTGTGTCATTGCTCTCAGTACTTTTCAATGTACAGAGCTGGGGAACATAAGTATTTGCATAGATATTTACATTTATATTTACTAGTATATCTATCTATAGTTATTAAAATCATTGATTCTTCACCTTGCTTAGGCTCTGACTCCCCATGCAGGGCAGCCCTCCTATGAAGAAGGCCTCCTAATCCCTCTAGGGTTCCAAGAAGATAGGGTAAGAAGAATCCCCGCTCTGGACCATTGCAACTTCTCATCCTCTAGGTGCAGATGCCTGTTTTGCCCCACCAAATGGCTCTAAGATCCATTTGGTCAGGGAGTAGAAAAGGAAGAGAAATAGGATGAGACTGGACTTCTTTGATGTTTTACAGTTCTTATAATAAACATGCATCACTTGTATAATTTTTTAAAGGGTGATTTTGAGGATATATTTTCTATTTTAAAGATCAGATTCTGATACATTAGACTAAGAGTTAGTAAACTTTTTCTGTAAAGGGCTGGATAGTAAACATTTTCAGCTATGTGGCCTATACAATATCTGTTGCAACTACTCAACCCTGCCATTGTATAGGAAAAACAAATGGTCATAGTTATGTTCCAAAAAGACTTCATTTATGAAAGCAGGGAGCAGGCTGTATTTGGCCCTCAAGTCATAATTTGCCAACCCTTGTACACATATAGATGTTCAAGCCTGAGCGCTCTCTTTCAATATCTGTGAGACCTGAGAAACTAACTTAACCTCTCTGAGCTTCATCTAAGATTTTTATGAGGCTCTCATCGGCTATCAGATGTGAAATACATTGTAAATGGTAAAATGTTACCTGATACTTTCCTAGAAATGAGTTCTAAGAGAGTGAGGCGATGGAAAACTTTGTAAGAATTTGGATTTTATAACAGCTAGAGAATATGAAAATAGAACATGGGGAAGATTAATCTGGCAGTGATTCAGGAGATTAAAAAAAAAAAAAAATAGCCAAGAGCTAAGAAGTGTTTGCTAAGGCCTAGGTATGATAACAGAAACAGATCTAATACAGACTAAGGAGGAAGAGGCTGTGGGTCTTTAAGAGCCATATATCAAGGAAAACAAGTGATGGGTAGAGAAAGGAGAAAGGAGAAAGGAGAAGGAGAGGAGGAAAGGTAAGAGAGTAAGACTGAGAACGAGAGAGAGAATGAGAGGGAGAGGGAGAGATTTTGTTAGATTCATTTACCAAAAATATTATTCTGTCAGCAGGCTGTAGCCAGTCACACTGAAATTTTAAAAATACTTAACCTTAGACTGAACATCACACTTTTGTATCAAGGAAATGAAAGAGGAAAGATTCGCCTAAGACATTAATTTAAAAGCCTCAAAAGCCAAAGAAGGGAACATTAATTTAAAAGCCTCAAAAGCCAAGGAAGGGAACATCTACAGGATTTGGTAAGAAACGTGTTTACTATGGAACTGCTATAAAAATAAAAAAGTCTGTCTCTGTCTCTTCCTGCATAACTTTCTAGAAATCTAAGAGGACTGACCGACCAGTTTGAGAACATCTTTGTTGACACTTTACCCATTGTCCAACTTCACCTGGTCACAAACTTCAAAGTTCTTTAGCATCATTGGCCCTTGATATTAGCTTGTTGGTGAAGAATTGCTCAAGGTGAAAAGTTTGCCATTAACCTTTTCAGAGCTATTGTGAAAATTATCACACAATTCCCAATGATCTTAAAATTGGGCTAGGAATTCTTGGCTTATTGAAAGAAATCTGTTCTGGCAATACTAGGATTTGGATATTAGTGCCGGCAAAGATATTAGTTGTGGATCTCATGCAAAGACAATTACCATAATGTGGTTAGATAATACTTTGAAAAAATGAATTGTGTCTTCTTTCTTCTCCTCTATCGTTATCACCCATGCTGCCTACAGAAGTATGGCTACCATCAATATCATGGGGTTAATTGTCAAAATAGAGCCAAAACACAACAAAAAATCCTTTTAATGTTTAAAAACAATGAGTCCAGGTGTGATAAAAAAAATGTCAAAAATAGAAGCAGAAGTAGTTTTTCCTGCTCCTAAGTTTCTAGTCTTGGCTCCACATCTTTTTCAATACAGGAGATCTTTTTTTCTATTTTGGCTCCATTACAAGCATCAAGAACAGTGCCTAGCAATTGTAGGTGCTCAGTCAATGAATGAACATATTTAAGACTTTGGATAAGTCAGTTACACTATCTAGATCCATTTTTAAATTTCTAAATAACATTCTCATTTTAATTTGATATGAAGAAATAAAATGTGTTCTATCGCTATTAAGAGTAATGTTGATTTAATGTGATGATAGTGATGTGATGAACTGTGATGTCCCCAGATTTCCCAGCAATTTTTTGTGTTTTTTTTTTTAACCAGGAAAATCTGAACCCTTTAAGTATATGAAGGAAACAGAACTGAAACGTATAAAGATCCGGAAGTTTATCTTTTTCTCCAGAGAAGGAATGATGATCAGATCCTAAAATAAACCCAGACCCAACATTCTTCTAGGTAGAGTAAAGATGGGCGGTCTATCGGGAGAAGGGTTGAAACATTCACCTTTAGGTGACAGAAGAAGCCATTAAAATTCTTCAGAAAATGTAGAGACAGAGTGCTAATGGGCTAGCTCAGCACTTGCTTTGATGCCTGACTGTAACAAGGAAGAGAGCTGAAGTTACTGATTTCAGCCCAATGCTACAGTCTTTTGTCGCTTATTATACATACTTCCTCTTTAATAAAGTTCTCATTCAAGGGTCTGTGTCAGATGGGGATGATTTGGGAACATTTTAGGGACCCAAGGCTTATCAAAGTACTTAAACGGCCATGGAATGATGAAAAGGAATGTGTGTGTTCAAATACAAATGAAGAATGATTTGAAGCTTGGGCACAAGGATAGCAGATGGTAACTATTAATTATTAGCCTATTACCAAAGCTTCAGTGCCGTAAGAAAGAAGGTATTCTATGACTGACTCATTATCATCTAACCCTTGTAATGCTTTGATTTCTCGTAAGAACAGTAAAGGAAGACATTTCCTCCCTCTATGGATGCCAAGAGATCTCTCTGATGTTCAAGAGAGAAAAATTGTGTGGCTATTGGTGAAATAGTATTGCATTAAATTCTTGAACATATGTATTAAAGACTCAATAGACCAAAAAAAAAAAAAAAAGCCAGAGACATTATTGCTAATGCACAGTTCTTGAGAAATTATTCTATATTCTATATCTCTTGTTCTTAATCAATGCAGTTGTACAAGACTGCACTGGGCATCTGGGGATGTGAGACCCCCCTCTCAGCTGTGTCTGCATTTAGGTAGCACATAATAAGCGTGTAGTCAGTTTGTACCCTAGTCAAGCGGTTTTAATAAATCCCTACAAGCATTTCAGATCTGAAGCCGGCAAGAATGTGTGTGGGGTAATGCTAGACATGAGTTGAACCCAGCTTTATGAATGAAGTGCCTATATGTCATTAATGTTTCAATAGGTCCCCTAACAAGGGTAATTGGGCCTCTGGGGAGCTTCTCCAAGCCTCCAGGTTAAATCCGCCAGTGGTGAGGATGCTCGGGCCTTGAAGGTGAGCGGAACCATTCTTGTTTTACCCTGAACTCAAGGGTCAAACAGGCCTAAGGGAAATAGTTTGGAACTGTCATTTAGCATTATCACCAACATGTACTGTATTTCCAAGCAGCCTGCAAAGGGAACCAGCAGCAAGCGTGCATGGCCCTGAGCTGCAGGGTGGTAGCGTGTCACATGTCTGGTAACAGAAGGGGATAACCATCCCAGTACAAACTTGACATATATAAATTGATTACATAAGTGGGCAGTGGTGGTCCTTTCAAGTATACTCCTTTTGTTTGAGCTTTACAGTAAAATTACCAGCAGCAGTTTACAATTAAGGGGAATAATAATAACCGAATATGCTTTCATCTGCACATACAATTACAATGAACTGCATGCCTTAATAGGATTGTGAAAAATCTGCGTTTGACCCATACAAAAAAGTAAACATTCTTGTTCTGGATACTATATCATTATCACAACAAAGAGAAACTCCTGAAATCTGATGATTTAAACATCTGGAGAATGTTAATCACTTCAAAATGACGGATGTTTTTTATTTCAGCTTTTGACAGACACACTCCTTTCATAGATAGATGATTATTTACATAAATTACATCATCAATGTGAAAAAAATCAGAATAACTTCAAAGGATAAGATGCTTAATTAAAAAGAGACTTGTATTTCTATTTTTCTCTCTTTTTCTGTGTTTTTCCTTTATAGGAGAGTAAAATACTCACCTACTTGGCAAAGTCACCAGTTCCTTTGTAGGTGAATATGTAAAATAAAGTGTCTTTTTCAATTGCTTCATGTAGAAGACAATCACCTTTAAGAATAAATTACTCTGTTTTTGGTGCCCCAAAACCTATTAACTGAGCTTTGAGTCTATTTCTAACTTCTAAAGTTTCCCCTTTGGTAAAAATACCATTTGGAGCCAACTCTGCCACTCCGATGGATGAAACCAAACAGATTCAAACTCAGGTTAAGTCTGAGACTCACCCTCATTTCCTACTGATGCCCAAATTAGCCTTAGTAGATGGAGGGAAAGGAAGAACTTTTAAAGCAACTCAGCTCTGTACCATTTTATTGTTTGTTGATGGGGATGGGGCGGAAGGATTTAAGATTCAAGAATAGCCCAAAGAGAAAATCTGAATGCTCTGCTCTTCAGGGAGAGGCTCAGGCTTCAGTGGCTGCAGTCCCTCAGGGCGGGCCTCTGACTGGCGGCGTGCTGCCTGATGCTGGTGGGTAGAGCTGGTGCAATTTGGCTGATCCACTACAATTTCCTCCTACACTCGGAGCTGATCTGCAGGCTGACCTTAGACAATTTGTCTTCTTTCAGGGAGAAATGTCACCCGAAAGGAAGCTATTAAGTCAAGAAGGTAATTCTCTCAGAACCGTCCACTGTATAAACAGAACTTGACCTCAGGTAATTTATTGCTGGTCTCTAACAAAGAGACTTAAGATATAGGCCTGATATAGTCGAGATCTGAATTTGTCAATAAAAAGGGCAAGCCAGAACCTCATCAGGTTTCTTTCGAATGACCATATTTAGAGTCTGAGTCTGATTAATATTTTCTTCAAATGAGGAGAGTGGTGTTTGGTCTTTCAGAATGAAAAGTTTATTAACAAATAGAAAGTTTGTGCTTGCACAGCAAAGCCATTTAATCTCTTCTTTAATATATTCTCATTTATTTCTGTTAGGCTAACATCTAAACATGATATACAGGTTATATTTTCTTAAAAACAATGACTGGATACAATGCTCAAAACCCAGGTATGTCTCGGATTGCTAAGCAATGATTTTCTGTTTTAATAGAGAGTGGAAAATTAAAAGTTGCATTTCTTAGTTGAGTGGAATGAATCAGAGAACAATCCATGAGAACAGCTTGTGGTAGGGATCAGAAGAGGTCAGACTGCTGAGCTGTCTCTTGACAATGTTACATGGACCATGGTTAATGGATAGCAGAGATGCTTCTGAAAAAAAAAAGAGAAAAGAAAGGAAGAGCTGTTTTATAGAGAGTGGAAAATTAAAAGTTGCATTTCTTAGTTGAGTGGAATGAATCAGAGAACAATCCATGAGAACAGCTTGTGGTAGGGATCAGAAGAGGTCAGACTGCTGAGCTGTCTCTTGACAATGTTACATGGACCATGGTTAATGGATAGCAGAGATGCTTCTGAAAAAAAAAAGAGAAAAGAAAGGAAGAGGAGAAAAAAACGCAGAAAAGGAAGAGAACACGTTTAATAACAGCACCTTATTAAGAGCTCGTTTTATGCTTTCCCTTCTGAGGTCCAGATTTTCCACTCTAATGTCTACTTTCACCGAGAAAAGCCTTCACTAACCTCCAGCTCACTATCTGTAGACGTCTCTTCACCAAATACCTCTCTCCTTTTCTGCTCCCATTCAATTCATTAGCCAGCTCTACCGTGATCTGCGCCTGGAGACCACCCACAGACTACAAGCGGGAAAGTGCTGAAAACCTGTCAGCTACAGCTGACACAGAGTCCATCAGGTTAGATTCTAATGCTGTGTAATTTTTTTCTGAAAATTTTCCACAGAGCACTGCCTGGTGTTAAAATTTTCAGTATAAGAGTAGCATCTCACACTTTGCTTCTTGACTGGCACTAACTTTCCAAGTTATGGATATAAAACCCTGGAACTCTGAAATCTTCTTTTGTCCAGTCTATAAAATGGGGCTAACACCATAGCTGAACTCCTTGGACAAACTGCAATGCATCCTCTGAATGAATAATGTGGTTTGAGATCTTCACAGGAAAATCCTAAAGAAGGAATTGGAGAGTATAATGATGTTTTTCTAAATTGAAAGTGACAACCAGCATTTAGTGGGAGAATCAGAAGATAGAATTGAAAAGAGGAAGCCTTATATTCATTACAACAGATGGTTTAGTTTTCACTGAATGATGAGGAAGAAGTTGAGCGAATGAACAGCAGTATATCCTCAAAAGATTCAGCAGCCATCCAATTACACAGAACAATCTAGCAGTTACTAAAGACTTGAACTAGTCTGTATTATACAATATAAAGCATCCCTACTAGGTTTGACTTCAGCTGACTAAAGTCATAGGCAAAGTGTTCCACTATTGAATAACACTGGTATAATTACTACTGGTATGGCTTTTTAAAAAAAATAGTTTTTCATTCAAATTCCTAGCACAAAAATAAGTCACACAGCAAATCTGTAATAAATGCCTGTTGAAAAAACAGTGAATGATTTTCAGTTCAAAGAGTTATTTTCTTTCACCACTTGGTCTTTCTCTTATCTTTTGCCCACCTCTGCTTTTCTTTCCTTTATAAAAAATTACAAAACATTTCATAAGAAATATAAAACATGCAATGAAGTACAGAACATAATATAACAGATCTGTTTTCCACCACCAAGATTAAGCAGATGTTAACATTTTTCGACGTATGCTTGCTATCTTTCTCTTTAATAAACATAAATATATCCTCACCCCTTCATTCTTTTCCCTTCACCCTTCCTCAGAGGTAAAAAGTTATCTGAAATTGTTTTGCATCATTTTTGCACATATGTTTGTACTTTTGCTATATAAGTATGTGGTCCTGAACACTATATACTATCATTTCTTTTAACAATTTTCATACATGTGAATATGCTATATTATCCTTTTGCAACTTTCTAATTAACACCTTTTTAAGATTTACTCATATTGATGCATGTAACAGCATACATATGTACAGGAGTTCACAGAAAAATGTGACTCCTGATGGCAAGTTTTTGTTTGTTTGTAATAACAAACAATGCTAAAATGAATGTTTTTGTACTTGACACCTTCAGAATGTAAGAGAGTTTTTCTAGAAGAGAAATCTAAGTGCTGGAGCTTATCAAATGATCGTCTTTGACCTTATCAGGCATTGCCAAATTACTCTCTAAAATGATTGTTAATGGTTGAAACTACCATCAGCAATAAATAAGAATTGCTGTTTCCTTATATCATCACTAACCCTTGATGTAATCCCACTAATTAATTTTTGTCAATTTAATGGTCGTGAAATTATATCTCATTGAGATTTTAATTTTAATTTCCCTGATTACTAATGATATTGAGAATATTTTTATATTTTTATCAACCATTTCTGCCCCTGTGAATTGTCTGTTCACATTCTTTACCATTTTTCTTTTGGCTTACATGTTTTTATTTTCTTACTGATTTCTAAGGTGTAGGTTGCAAAATACATTCCTGTCTGTGTCAGTCTTTTTACTTAAATTTTTACGTGCTTTTCATGAAAGTTGCTTTCATTTTAAAGTGCTCAAACTTATTGATCTTTTCTTTTATGGTTTTTGCATTTTGTATTCTGTTAAAGAAATGTTTCTTTTTTAAAAATTCCATAAAGACATTCTCTAATTATTCTCTAATGTTTTCTCCTGAAAGATTTGCAATTTCTTTTTATACTATTTAAAAACTTATTTTTCCAAAAAAATATAACATGGGGATCTGTTTTTAGCTCGTCCCCCTGCCAAGTTTTGAATAATTTATCCTTCATCCTATTGTTTGTAAGTCTCCTTTCTCATAGAAGGCCTAAAGCATCTATGTAAAGTTAAAGGCCTAAGCTTCTAAGCATACGTGGTTTTTTTCTAGGTCTCTATCTTATAGACTTATACAAATACCACACTGTTTTATATAAAGTAATTTTATATTTGATAAGTGGTGTGGTAGACAGAAAAACGGCTCACCAAAGATGTCCACATCCTAGTCCCTGAAACTGGTGAATATGTTATTTTGTGTAGGAAAAGGAACTTGGGAGATATGATTATATTAAGGACCTTGAAATAGAGAAAGTATCCTGGATTATCCAAATGTGCCTAATCTAATTCACATATCCTCACTTATCCAGCTGAGATCAGAGTAAGCAGGGAATATGACTACGTAAGATAGGTAAGACACACGCAACACTGTTGTCTTTGAAGACGGAAGAAAGAGGCCATGAGACAAATGTGAATGGCTTCCAGAAGCTGGAAAAGGCAAGGAAATTTCTCCCCTAGAGCCTCCACAAGTGAATACAGCCCTCTGACATGTTGATTTTCACCCAGTGAGACCCAGTATTGGTTCTAATCTATAGAAATGTAAGAAAATAAATTTGAGTTATTTTAACCACTAATTTTATGGTAACTTTTTATATAGCAAGCAACTGTCATTTACAGTTGATACAAATGTAAGAACGATTCTCTCCTATTATTTTTCTTTTTTTATCTTATCTTGGTTATTTTCGGTCCTTCACTCTTCTATTTGAATTTTAGAAAGAATTATCAAATTGTGTGAAAAGTGGAATTTTGGAGAGAATTGTATTATATTCTAGCCAATTTGGCAAGAATTGCCATTTTCTTAATATTAACTCTTTCCATAAACATGGCGTCATGGTAATTTTATGTGTCAAATTGACCGGGCCACAGAGTGCCTAGATATTTGGTCAAACATTATTCTGAGTGTTTATGTGAGGGTGTTTTTGGATGAGATTAACATTTAAATTGGTAGACTGAGTAAAGCAGATTGCTCTCCCTAGTGTGGATGAGCCTCATCCAATCAGTGAAGGCCTGAATAGAACAAAAAGTCTGACTCTTCTTCAAGAGATAATTCTTTTCTGCTTGACTGCCTTCAAATGGGACATCAATTTTTTTCCTGCCTTCAGACTTGAACTGATACGTCAGCTCTTCCTGAGTTTTGCATCTGCCTATCTTTGGACCGGAACTACACCATCAACTCTCCTGAGTCTCCAGTTTGCCTACTCACCCTGCAAATCTTGGGACTTGCCATCTTCTACACACACACACACCATTTGTTCTCTTTCTCTGGAGAATCCTGACTACTACACATGGCATAATTCTCTATTCAGGTGATCTTTTCTAATTTTTCTTCATATAAATCTTTCTTTCAAATCTTTTATTAGATTTATTCTTGAATACCATATAGATTTCATTGTATCATTAAGTGTTCCTTTATTATAATTTCATTCTACAGTTTGATGCTTGAATACAAATGTTTCATAAATGAATTTATTCTCCTCAGCATTCAGCTGCATTGATAGAGAAGGAGAGAAGGAGAGAGAGACTGAAGGGATGTATGGAAGGTCTCTTTATAGCCCAGGTCTTGAAGCGGGTACATTGCTTTTCCTACATTTCATTAGCCAGAGCTCAGTCACATGATTCTGCCTAACTGCAAAGAAGACTGAAAGATACGGGCTATATGCCCAGGAAGAAAGAGAAATGGGCCTGATAAACACATAGTAGTCATTAGTGGTATACCAGTTTTCTTTGGATAGCTATTTGGAATTAGAATTGCCAGGCATATGGATATTTTTATGGTTTTATATTATTTTTAAGTTTTATTTTTGCATAAATGCCAAATGGGGATATTGATATAATTTTAAATTGTCCTAAGAAGCTTTGTAACAATATGCAATTAGGACTTATTTGAAAAGTAATCTAGCTCTAAGATTGCTATCTTCTATGAAGTTATAGTAACAGCCTAGTATTTATTTCTTCTATTTAAAAACAAACTTTTAATAGAGTACATTGCTCAAGCCCTGTTAAGGAGGCCAACTCTTGGGAGAAAAAAGAACTTCACTAGCTGCCCCATTCCATTGGAAGTATCTTTATTAAATCAGGTAACAAGAAAATGGTGGGGAGAAAAAGTCATAAAAGAAGCTTTAGGGGGAGATGAGAATGTCTTGGTGGTGGTAGAGATGGTAGATTTAGAGTATCGAGGTGACTAAAGTATACAGAGACCACTGGCCTTCTCTAGCTCTTACTGAAAGAAACTCCTTTTTCTTCTTCAACCGTTTTTGAATATACTCAGCTCCATTGAAGGTCATCACATACATACACAGCTTTATTTATACCAAATTTTTAGTACCTGGAAGAACAAGTCTCCCTAATTGTTTTCACTTCTGCTTTTCAATCTCTCACTTAGGAATTTCCAAAAAAAGTCATCATACCTGACCAATGGTAATTGGTCAGCAAGGCACTAAATTCTCTGTGATGGGCATCAACCTCTGTTAGGCTATAGATCTAACACACGAGTGCTTGGCTTGTAACAATAAAGAGTTTTGGTTCCAATTTATTCTATCAGTATGATGATGTATTTAGTGATCCAGCATCCAGATTAGAGAGAGTTAGTTACCTAGGTAACAAATGATTACCAACAGGAAGAGTACTGACTTGATGGTCTGTATATGACCAAAGGTTAAGTTATTAACCATGTTACTCACCTATAGCCCCCTTGTCAGATTTTCTAGTCTCCCTTGTTATTTGAGCCCTGTGGTTTGTCAGAATAGGAAATCTCCAAGAGCACCAGATCTGGTGTAATTTGCCAAACTGTAACCAAAAATACTGTAGAAAAACATCCTCCCTCTGAGAAACTCCATGGTTTAGCCAACATATTGCTAGGTGAAATTCCTAATGTAGGAGAAAGAGTAGCATACTTGCTAATTAGAATTGGAAAAAAAAAAGATTTAAATAAATATTTTACTCTGAAGGCTAACTTAAAAAGCAGGCTATGCTAATACTAACCAAAAATACACTTAGCACTTTCCCAAATTTTTAAATTTCTGCCTGTGTAAATGTGTACCTTTTTCCCTTTCTGCTTCCAATTCCTTCCATCTTATATCTTTCTTGTTTTCTCCAATATTTCTCTTTTGCCATCTTAACCAAGGTGAATTTCTTCAGTTTCCATCTTTGACAACCACTAAGAATGTCTCTCTCTACTTTTCCCCCTGAATTCACCTTGCAACCCCACTCTTTCTATCAGGCGAAAAGGAATCTTTATCCAAGGCTGACGATATGCCTTGTGCCTAGTACCACCTGCAATTTCATCACCGAGAAGACAACTCCCTCCCCTTCAAGCCCCAACATTCTTCCTCCCTTTGTCCTTCCCCTTTTCTCTCCATTCCTCCCTCTCTCCCTCTTTACCTTTCTGATTGTCATTGTTGTTATGGTTTTTTTATTATTATTATTGATATAAAGACTTATTTCTCTTACAAACTAATAAGCTTTTTGAGGACAAGGCCCACACATTTATCTTTGTGTATCTACAAAGTACCTAGTTCAATCTGTCAATAAATATTTGTTGCATAAGTGATTAGGTGTTCTTTTACCTAAAACAAAACAAAACAAAATCGAATTTTTTTGTTGTTGTTCTTATGTGTGTTCCTCAACTGATTGTTTTTCTGAATCATGGAGGACAATCTCCATCCTGGATTAAGGGATTATTGACAGCTGGACAGCTGTTCAGAAACCAGAAACGTTCAGAAAATGTAATAAACATTCTTGTTCATGATGGCAATTAAATCTGTAAAATATTTAGAAATAACTTTCTCAAGAAATGTGATATTTATATGTTGCAAACCACATTTACTGAAACATAAAGAAACCCTGAATAATTGGAAAATCATCTTTATCTCTCTGGGAACAAAAGGATGAATGTCATAACACTGTCACTTCTTCCAAAAATTGCTTCGTATGTTTTTAGGCCATTAAAAATCCAACCCAGAATGTGCTAATACTTTTGATTACTTGGTCAAGGGGATGGGCAGTTTCAGAAGCTTCCATGTGATGTTTGTCAATGGGCTATCCTTTATCCCACAGGTTAAGGAACCCATGAGAGGGTTCTGCCAATCAATTACTGAGTATGTAGTTTTTGATTATACATTTAAGGCCTGGGAAGCTGGCCACTGGATGGTCTTATGAACACAGTGGAACCACTGTAAGCAAGACCAAAATTAAGACTTTATTTGGCTCTGATGGTAAGGGTTATTTCAATACTTCCTTCAATGTCAACTTGTACAATTATGTCCAACAGTCCTCCAAATGTCTGGGTATTCACCTTACCCCAATATATGGTCACTAAGTAAAAGGCCCTAAGTTTCTTTGGTAAAGGATGAGGGGAATCGTTACCATAAACATTTGCCATGATGTTCTAGAATCTTTCCTCATGGAAACAGAGCCTCTCTTTTAGGCAAGTCTGAAAATTACCTCGTTCAGGTCCTAATCATAAATTGTGAATCATGAATTGGAGCTAGGGCCCTCAGCGTTCTGATCAACCATCCTCATTTCTTTTGGTTAAATAAATTAAGCATACCTTTATTGGCTGTTCATTCTCTCTCCCATAGGAGCACCATACTCTATTATCTTTATAGCTCTGTGCAGGCCAGGCCCCTTGGCTGTCACTCTGAGATTGCTATTCATTATGAAAATTCTACTCATTTTGCTTCTGATGGCTACTGGCTGCCATTTTACTTCTATTATTTCAGATTCCTTTCATCCACATTGCTATTAGGAAGCCTAATTCTGGCACAGCTTTGAATTACAAAGGACAACCACCATTAATCTTCTCAGCGATTCTAATACCCGCTTTTGCCAGCACATTCCTTATTGCTTTGACAGAGTATCCTCCAACTAAACATAGTTGACTGGTGCTCTAGCTGCTCACTTGTTTGAGCCTTTTATTTTCTTCTTCCACCATCTGCCATGGTAATTCTTGGCATTTCTCCATTTAGTGTGGACTAATATTTTTTCTAAAGTTTTAACAGACATTCTAGAAGCATACTAGTGCTGTTTCCTAGGGTCCTTGCCAGGGCGTTACATCCTGTGTACTGGGAAAGTACTCTCATACTGATAAACTCTCTTTTCTCTAATTTTATATTCTATCTCCCTGACTCAGCACCCTCAGGATCCAGTCCCATACACATGCTCCTGGCTTTTGGATGTGGGCTGTCCCCTGAGACAGGGTAACCTTGGGCAAGGCAGCTCTCTTCAGTAGAAGGCGATTTTAGTATCCACTGATGATTATTGTTGGAAACAATTATCATTGCTGAAAGGAAGTTTTCCAATCCCTTCATTCCTTTAGCTTACACATCTCTAATATACCAATATAATAAAACAGAGAAAATAGAGTGACAGATAATATTTGAGAGAGAAAATATAAATGATCTCCAAAATGAAAAAATGATTAACTCTCTAAGAATCAATGAAAGGCAAATAATGACAAAAGATATTTAACTAAAAACAAATGTAAAAATTATTTTTAGAATACTATACTCATTTTTCACAAGGATGTAGTAAAATGTGAATTCTTATTTTCTTGTGAAAGGAGTTTGCACAAACAATTTAACTCCATGTATCAAGAATCAGGTGATTCTTCCCCTATGAACCTTCAAACCTTCGACAACCCTTTTTGTCTCACTTTGCTTTCATTTTTTACTTTTAAATTCAGATGAAATTAAATTTATACTATTAATAAAAAGTTTTCTTGGTATCATCTCATCCATCTTAATCAGCTCAGGCTGTCATAACAAATACTATAGAGTAGGTGGCTTAAACAAAGAATTTTTTGCTCCCAATTGTGGAGGCTGGGAAGTGAAGATCAGGATTTTAGCATGGACACTCTCTGATGAGGGTTTTTCCTGGCTTATAGATGGCCATCTTCTCACTTATCTTTACAGGGCAGAGAGAGAGAGAGGGTAAGAGAGAGAGAGACAGAGACAGAGACAGAGACAGAAACAGAGACACTGGCTTTCTTATTGTTCCCACTTCAGGGCCTTTATACTGGTGGCCTATCTGCCTAGAATGTATTTACACTAGTTTCTGGTATATATGGGTCATTCCTTCACTTCAGTCATATCTCTGTTCCAATGTCATCTTTTCACAGGAGGCTAATCTAACTACTCTAGCACTTCTTACTAGTTACTTCCCGTGCTCTTATCTTGCTCTATTTTTTTTTAAGGACCCCTAAGTTATATAACTTTGTTTGCTTATATGCTCATCATTCATGTTTCTTGTTCATATCTCCCATGAAGGCAGGGACTTCATGTATCCTGTTCAATATTACATCCTCATTATCTATATAGTGCTTGCAAATAACTTATGCTAAGTAAATGTTTCTTGAATGAATGAGTGAATAAAGGAACAACCTTCTGATATTAATGTATACCTATTTGACAAATAAGTAAATGAAGGCACAACATTGCTTCCTTCCAATGCAAATAGTAACATTTTACAATACTGTATTTATACTACATTCTAAGCATCATTCTAAATACTTTATATCTATTGTGACATTAATCTTTCCATCAACCCTATGAGGTACATAACTATTGTTATACTCATTTATTGATGAGGAATCTGTACAACTGAGTAATTAAGAAACCGATCCAAGGTTACAAAGCTAGTAAAGAGTGGATCTACAATGTGAACTCAAGCATTTTGGCTCAGGGGCCTAAACCCTTAAATACTGCATTAAATGTGTTAAATTAATTAATAAGGGTAAAGCACTTAAAACAATGTCTAGTACATAAATATTTGTTAATTATATATTGGTATTATTATATTGCTTTGTTGGTGATGTGTTGTTCAAGTATTTGCTCATGTTTATTGGTTCTACCAGTTCGTATTGCCATTTTGTTTTCTTTTTTTATTATTATTTCTTATTTAGCAATTTTATTTTCTTAATGTTTTTCAACAAGCAAATGTTTTACATTCTGAAGAAGCCCAATTTATCAATTTTTTTCTTTTATGTTTTGTGTTTCTTTGTTTTATGCAGGAAACCTTTGCATATGTCAGAGTTCAAAGATTTTACCTATGCTTATTCTAGAAATTCTATAGCTTTAAATCAATATTCCTTTTTTTTTTTTTCATGAAGATATTGAGTTGATATAGCACCATCTGTTGAGAAGGCTTTTGTTTTCTCCATTGAATTGCTGTGGATTCTCTGTGGAAAAATCAATTGACTATATGTACATTGATCTATTTCTAGACTTCTGTTCTATTGATATTTATTTATTTAGGCTGAGGCAACCCTTGGTTGACCTCACAGATTGCAAGGACCTTGTCAGTTTACAATCCCTTATTTTTTTATTTTTTACACCTACAGCACCTGGTCTTCCTAAGTGGTCTCTCATCCAAGTACTAACCAGGCCTGACCCTGCTTGGTTTCCAAGATCAGACGGGATCAGGCTGGTTAAGGGAGGCATGGCCATAGACTGTTCTATTGATTTTTAATCTTTCTTTTGCATAATTCCAAACTGTCTTGATTAATTTAGCTTTATAGTATGTCTGCACTGTCCAGTACAATAGCCAATAACTTGGCTATTTAAATTTAAATTAACAAAAGAAAATTAGAATTTCAGTTCTTTAGCTGTAGAAGCCACATTTCGTGCTGAACAGCTACATGAAACTAGGGACTACTATATCAGGCAGCACATAATTATGTCTATTATTATAGAAAATTCTATTAAACAGTACTGTAGAAAGTCTTTGTTCTTTTAAAATTTGCTTTAGTTATTCTAGATTCTTGTACTTTCATATGAATTGTAGAATCAGATAGTCAATTATATGTCAAAGCTGGCAGATTTTTTATTGAGATTGCATTTTTGAATCTACAGGTCAATTTGAGGAGAACTGCAACGTTATTAAGTCTTTCACTCTCAAATATGGTATATCTCTCCATTTATATAGGTCTTCTTTAATTTCTCACAGGAATGTTTTGTAGGTTTTAGTACTTGAACATCTTTTATTTTATTTATTCCTAGGTATACTGGCATGATTGTAAACAGAACTTTAAACATTTCATTTCCAAGTGTTTGCCTAATATATAAGAATATATTTTATTTTTGTATATTAATCTAATATCATTTGAACTTGCTAAATTCATTTATTATTTCTAGCAATTGTTCTGTAGATTTCCTAAGATTTTTGGTTGAGATTGCATTAAATCTATAGATGAATTTAAGGAAAAGTGATAACAACATTGAGTCTCTAATTCATAAACATGGCATATCTTTAAGTTGGTTTAGATCTTCAATTTCACAAGTATTTGCTACTTTTCAGTTTATAGGACTTGTACAATTTTGTTAAAATATCTCTACATATTTCTTATTTTTATGCTATTGTAAATTACATTTTTTTCCACTTTCAAATTTTAATTTCCAGTTGTTTCATGCCTGTATATGTGAATGCCACTGGTTTCTATATATTGACTTTGTATCCTGAGATCTTACTTAGCTTTTCTTTAGATTTCTTAGGATTTTCTGTGTACCCAATCATGGTGTCTGCAAATAATAGAGTTTTATCTCCTTCTTTCCAATCTATATGCTTTTTCTTTCTTTTACTTGCCTAAGTGCATTGACTAAGAACTCTAGAACTATGCTGAATAGAATCTTAGGGGAAAATATTCAGTCTTTCACTATTAAGTATAATATTACCTTTAGGTTTTCTGTAAATACACTTTGTTAAGCTCATGAAGTTCCTTTCTTTTCTTATTTCGAGGAGAGCTGGGTTTTGTTTTTTTTTTTTAACCAGTCATGAAAATTGTTTTTTGTCAAAAACTTTTTCTACATCTATTAAAATATTTTTTTTATTTTTTAAATTAATGGAAGTAATTATATGGATTGTTGTTCAAATGTTAAACCAACTTTGCATAGTTGTGATAAAACTCTCCCAGTTGTGATACAATATCTTTCTATGTCTTGCTATATTTAATTTGCTAATATTTTGTTAAGGATTTTTGAATTTCTTTTCACAGGGGATATCACTTTATATTTTTCTTTTAATGTCTTTGCATGCTTTTAGAATCGGGATATTGTAGGCCTCATAAAATGAGTTGGGAATTATTCTCTCCTTTTTGGTTTTCTGTTAAAGTTTGTGTAGGAGTGGTATTATTTCTTCCTTAAACATTTGATAATGAGATATTATTTCTAATAGATGCAGGCACCAGTGAATTGTTATATCTTTCAATATATTAAAAATATTTCATATTCTCAACAGATATTTTCTTAGATCAGCATACAACTTACTCTAATTTTTCCTGGAATAAGAAGAGGCCAGTCCACTAATAGTAGGCACACTCAGAGATTTACTGAGAGAGAAAGAGAGGAAAAAGCAACATTTCCCATTTACTCCCTCCTGACCCCAGTATATATAAATGGTTGTTTTTATGTGCCATTCACACCACGTTCAGGTCTGAAAGGGAAGGATATTTATTCTAAGAGTGAAATTTTTATTATTATGGTTTATTATAATACTTTCTATGTCATAATTTAATACTTTTATTGCATTTTTTTTTCACTTAAACATTGAACCTCTAACAAATTGCATCCAAGTAAGTAAGGCTGCCATTAATAAAAAATGATTGTTGAAAATATGTGTTCTCGAAGAATGTTTTAAAATTTCAAACAAAAAGAACATTGGCAAATATACACTCAAAGTGAAAGCGTGGAAAATGATATTTCAAGCAAATGGCATTCAGAGAAAAGTGGGAGTAGCAGTACTAATATCAGATGAAATAGACTTCAAAATAAAAAAAGTAAACAAAGATACCGAGAGACACTTCATAATGATAAAGTGAATCATGCACCAAAAAGACATAACACTTATTAATATCTATGCTCCCAATAAAAGAGCCTCGAAATATGTAAAGCAATTACTAATAGAACTAAAGGGAGAAACAGACCAAAACACCATCATAGTAGGAGACCTAAATACCCCACTGTCAGATATGGACAGATCATCCAAACAGAAAATCAATAAGGAAATAACATCCTTAAATGACACATTAGACCAACTGGACATAATTGACCTATACATTCTTCCTTAGTGCACATGAAACATTTTCAAGAATCTACCACTTACTGGGAAATAGAGATAGCCTCAACAAATACAAGTGGGTTGAAATCATACCAACCATATTCTCTGATCATAATGCTTTGAAACTAGAGAGCAACTGCAAAAAGAAAGCAGGAAGAACCACAAATACATGGAGATTAAACAACATGCTACTGAAGAATAACTGGGTCAGAGAAGAAATAAAAAGAGAGATCAAGAGATACATAGAAACGAATGATGATAGTACAACATATCAAAACTTGTGGGACATGGCAAAAGTGGTCATAAGAGGAAAATTCATATAATTACAGTCCTATCTCCAAAAACAAGAACAAGACCAAATAAACAACAGAGTGTTTCATCTTAAAAAACAAGAAAAGGAAGAACAAATGAAGCCTAAAGTCAGCAGAAGGAAAAAATTATCAAAATTAGAGCAGATATAAATGAAATTGAAAACAAAAGAACGATTAAAAAAAATGCAACAAAGAGCTGGTTCTTTGAAAAGGTTAATAAAATTGACAAACCCCTGCTAGACTCACTAAAGAAAAAAAAGAAAAGACACAAATAAACAAAATCAGGGATGAAATAGGGGATATTATGACTGACATCACAGAAATACAAAGGATAATACAAGAATACTATGAAAAAGCATATAATACCAAATTTAATAACCTAGACGAACTGGAA
>NW_006441955.1:22149563-22184085 GCF_000325575.1 Pteropus alecto
TCCCCAGCCATAAGAGGAGAAGAAATACTACCATATGCAACAACATGGATGGAACTCAGGATAATCATGCTAAGCGAAATAAACCAGACAGAAATGTTGAAAATCACATGATATCACTTACATGTGGTATATAAACCTAAAAACAACAAATGAGCAGGACAAATAAATGGAGACTTATGAACACAGTCTATAGACTAGTGGTTACCAGAGCACTATAGAGTAGTGGTAATTAGTAGGGTGGGAGAGGAGGGGGGAGGTCGACGGGGTAAAGGGGATCAAATATATGGTAGCTGAAGGAAACTGGACTTTGAGTGGTGAACACATAATAGAATATACAGATGTCAAATGATAATGTACACCTGAAAATTATATGATTGTATTAACCAATGTTATCCCAATAAATTTAATTAAAAAAAAAAAAAGAACAGTGGCTATTATTACTAGTTTTACTTTATTCCCTTCTTAATATCTACAAGTAAATAAAAATTACTTGCAGATGTTTTTTGGAGAAGTGAGGCAAAGATGTAACTTTCATAGAAAAGGAGAGGGAGGAATAAACTTAGCTTCAAAGCCTTCTGTCAATATTGAGTCTTCCAGTTAGCCTCAGATGATTTGCCTGAAAAGAACTGATGTTCTGGTTTTCAAAGCTTTAGGGTTGGTGAAGTGCTTGCATGGCAGATTTCTTGTGGAAAACTCACATTCAGTTTATGCTTGGTGTCCTGCCCCTCACAATTCATTGGTCCTATACAACATTAAAACACAAATTTTATGCAAATAGTTAGGCCAGCAGCTCAGGGAAAACAACTGCTGTACTCTAAAAGAATATACCGCGTGTGTTTAGATTACCATTCATTAACATGGTTTCCAGTGAGAGAGATGTTTCCAACTGATGCAGAGCTTAAGCAGATCTGGTACGAATTCTTCTTCCTATCCTGCACCTGGTTTCCCTTCCCCCTTCCCTGCCAGCCCCTCCATTGAGGCGGGCAGCCTAGGCCTGGTTCCTGTCACTAGCCAGGCTACAGTCTCAAATCCCAAGTCTGTGTTCTGGTTTCCCTCTGGGTCTTACGAGAGGTTTATCGACAAAATGCAGGCTCCTCATAATCTGTTCGAAAAGCCCACTGCGTTCAACAGGAAAATATGATCATCCTTTTGTGGTGAACCGTGCTGTGTGTTGTCATGATGGAGAAAATGTTCTGCAAGTATGTGTATGAAGGGAAATGAACTTGGGATAGTGGGGATGTTTTCACTCTACTAGAAAAACAACCTCCTCTCTGCCAAAAAACCTAAGATCTGGTCTCCTTTGGGAAACTCTCTCTCTAGGTTTTACTTTGGAAACCATCTGCTCTCTCTGTGAGTATTTGCCCCCCAGGGAAATCCTGGCCTCTCAAAGTCTCAGCCTCATGTCCGGGGGAATTCCATACTCAAACTAGCCAGGACTTGGCTTGCCTTTCTTGGAGAGAAGGTTTTGCGAATCCAGCACTTTGCATGTGTTTATCCTTTGGGCCAAAAATTATCTAGAGATGAAACTAAGCTTTCTAATTATGTAAATAAATAACAAATATTCAAACTCTCTCTCTCTCTCTTAAAAAAGAAAGTCATATCATATGTGTAAATGGTACCTGAATTTCAGTTTCAGTTCTGTCAATTAACCACCACGTGACCAAGGACAGGTTGTGGATAAAATGTGGATACTAAATAAGCTGAACTCAATAGAATATGAGCAGAAAGTATAACATGACAACACAAAACAATAAATAAAATAACTTTATTCTTGTTCACTGTCGTCTCTTCAAATTTACTCTGTGGGCTGTTTCTTCTTCACTGCTACAGTGAAATTTTGGCAGAATCTTTTCAGTATGCTCAGATAATGCAAGTACTCCAATTATTTTTATGCATAATCATAGCCTCATTACCAGACTAAAAATGTCATAACCACTGCTTCATATTCTTATCACTACTACCACCCCTTACCTCATCCTCTTTCCTCAGCTTGGTATTACTTTAGGCCTGAGCTCGGAATGGGGGAAGGGCACTCTTGGCTTCTATATTCTTGTCTCACTGTTGTTAGGCCTTCTCTGGGCATATCAGGGTGGAGGTGGGCTAGTGAGAGATGATAGGTAAGCAACAGAAAATATCTTATTTGAATGGCATGCAAGTAATCTGTGGTGGAACTCTCTTGAGTGTAGTAGTGTCCCAAAGCTGGTTCTTCCTCCTGTGGGATGTTTTTGTGAGTTCCTCAGTGATATCTCACTGGATCTTTTTTTTTCTCCCCCTCTTTAATTTCCGCTCCCACCCCCGACACACACACACACTTCCACCCCTGACCTATGGATGTTGCCATTTCTCCTTAAGAACTGGATCTCTGAAGGCGGGGCGTCTCCTCCCACACGCTCCCCGGCGTGCACCCGGGGCCTGGTGGCTCCTGGGCCTGGCACTCCCGATCACTGGATCTTTTTAATCACAGCTTCCTCAGTGCTCACTTTTTGCTTGTTGGCTGCTTAAAATTCTCCCTTCTGCCTCTGAGCACATGGCTGTCAACTCTCTCATTGTGGTCATACTCTCATCCATGCAGTTTCTTGGGATAGGAGGTGAAATTGAAAGTAGCTCCATATTGCTTCTCTCCCATGTGGCTCATGTCTGATCCACAAGAAAAATTTGCACATTCTGGTCCTACCATGCTATTGGTGGAAGAGCTTTTTACTCCCAAGGTAGTTCTCTTTCTTTCTGCTCTACTGCCTTGAGCCAATCTGTCTCTAGCTTTCCTTGCCATTCTTACGCTTCCAGACTCCAGGATAGTAGGCCAATCCCTCCAAATAATTCCTTTGAAGTCTTCTTTCTTATTTAGGTCAAGGAGGAGAAGAAATCATCCCTTCTATGCCACAGAAGTGGAAATTCACAACAAATTAGCAGCTTTCTCCAAAGTAATTCTCTCTGCCAGCCATTTCGTATTCAGTTTTGTATATTTTCAAGGTAAATGGTGGCTCGAGATCTCTATATCAGGTTTGCATAACTCCAAATCGTGTATTCTGAATAAGTACGTAATATATATAATATCATGATAGATTAAAAGAGCTTGATAGCTCTCAAGAGGGACATTATAATTGGTGGGGAACAAAGACTTATGGCTAGTTTCAGGTTGGGAGTTTTGGGCAGGAATACCACAGAGAAAATACTGTACCCTTCTCAGTATATCATGTCAGGAGGCGAATCATACCTATTTTCCCTATTACTGTGGAGGTTAACTTTGAACACTGAGTGATGTGTACCAGGTTTTTTCATTACAAAATTAGTATTTCTCCTTTGTAATAAATAAATTTTGTATGAGGAAATAACTTTGAGACTATGTAAATATCCAAATTCTTGTCAAACTTTCACTCACTAGTTTTAGGATCCATTGATAATTCCTGCCTGAAAAAAATTATTACTATATTAGTTGCTAAATGGTGATAAATTAGTATATTTTAATACATTAAGATATAAAATAAGGAAGTGACACCATTAAAAGCAACAGAAAAAAAATACCAGGCAATTTTGGAAAAGAGCCAAAGAGAATGATTAGAAATGAGAGACAACATCATTGAAGTTAAGAAGTCAATGGATTAATTAAATACATATTAAACACAGCTGAAAAGAGAATGAATATACTAGAACACACATCTATGAAATTATTCAGAATCCAGTCCATTAAGATGGAAAAATTTAAAAGCAAAATGTAGAGAAATGGGAGATAAAATAAGAACATTAAAGATGCTTAATAGATGTTTCAGAACAAAAGTTTTGATAGGTGTTTCAGAAGGAAGAAAGGAAAGAAGTCATTTTCAAATAAACAGTGACTGGCAATTTTCCAAAATTGTTAAAAGACATGTTAAAAGTTTCAGACTCAGTGAAATTGAGGACATCAAAAACTAAAAAGAATATTCTATCTATATCTATCATCTGCATCTATCTATGTCTATCTAACAGATTTGCTACAAAGTTTGAAAATTTAACTGATGGCAGAATTTCAGATAGCAACAACATAAGTCAGAAGACAATGGAATAATATTTTCAAGCTGGAGGAATACTACTGTCAACATAGAACCATTCAAGAGTAAAGAAGTTATATAAAGATTTTAAGACAAGAAATGCTAAGAAATGTTACTATTAATAATTTATTTTATAAAAGAATCTTTAAAAAGCTATATGGTAGTCTATGGCCATGCCACTCTGAATGTGCCTGATCTCGTCTGATCTCGGAAGCTAAGAAGGGTCAGGCTTGGTTAGTACTTGGATGGGAGACCACCTAAGAATACTAGATGCTGTAGGCGTTTAAAAAAAAAATTCAATCTCTTTTTATAAATGTATAGACAAGTGGTTACCGGAGGGTAGGTAGATGGGGTAAAGGAGGTCAAATATGTGGTGACAGAAAGAAATCTAACTATGGGAGTGAACACACGTATATATGCCTTACTGTTAAAGTGTACAGATGAAACTTATTGGATTTCGATAATTAATGACATAAATAAAAAATAAAGTAAAAAATAAAAAGCTATGTGGTAGGCAGAATTCTAAGATTGCCCCACAATACTTATCCCTGTTATAATACATCTTCTATTAGTTATTCAATTAAAAATTAATCTAGGTACTACTGTGAAGAAATTTTGCTAATGTATTAACATGCCCCAAATCAGTTGATCTTAAAATAGGGAGAACAACCCTTTAAATATGGACCTAGGTGTCAAGACAGAGGGAGTCAGAGAGATTCAAAGTATGTGAGGGTATATAGAGAAGGCCACATGGCAAGGGATGGTGGGCGGTCTGTAACAGCTGAGTGTGACCCCTGGCCAACATCTAGAACAGAATGGGAATCTAAGTCTTATAACCACAAAGACCTGAATTCTGCCAACATATTAAATGGTCTTGGAAGCTGATTCTTTCCCAGAGCCTCCAGAAAGCAATACTGCCCAGCTGACAACCTGATTTCAATCTTTTGAGAAACTGAGCAAAGTCCAAGCTTTGGCCTGCATCTGGACTTCTCATCCATAGAAACAAAGATAATAGATCTACAGTGTTTTAAACTAAGTTTATAGTAATCTGTTACACTGCCATGGAATAGTAATACAATGTATTTTAAGAAGGTGGAAACTGAAGATATAAAAAGCAGTAATTAACTCTAAGAATTGACAGTATAAGAAACATAAATAATAATAATAATAGTAATGATAATAATGCCATATTAAGAAGTTGAAAATAAATTGCTAGCAAAAATTATATGTGAAACTCAAAGATGCTCAGAGTGAAAAATTGGAACTTGTTTTGTTTGAGAAGCTAAAGATATTGATTAACTTTAAATTATGTAAAATCAGGCATGCATATTAAAATCTAACGGTAACCACTAAAAATTATAAATAGAATGTGTAAATTTTCTTTCTGCTCATTCTAGGTAATTTCTTAGGTCTATTTTTCATAGCACACATTCTCTCTTCAGCTTAGTCTAATCTGTTTTCTATCCGTATCACTGAAGTTTGTTTTTAGTAACTTGTCTTTATTGCAATGTTACAACTGTTTCACATTTTTTCTTTGCTTCATTTGATGTATTTACCAAAGGAAAACTTAGAGTGTGTTTATTACTCTATTATAATGTTTAATGTAGAAAATTCTGGAAACAGAAAAAAATCACAAATAAATCAACCACCATAATTTACCACTATTAACATTACTATATATCTGTATTTGCATATATGCATGTTTATATAATAAACATATAAAGATACTCTTATAGTTACAGAATTCATACTTTTGTTAAGCAGTATAGCATAATAGTTAAAAAGATAAACTTTGGAGTCAGAGAGACCTGGGTTTAAGTCTGGCTCCACCATTTATAAGCTATGTGAACTTAAGTAAATTATTTAACCTTCTAAGCCTCAGTTTATCAGTTAAAAGGAAAAGATAATGATATGAGTTTCCTCATAGGATGGTCATTTACTTTTACATTTCCATGACCAAAAAAAGATTTAATTTCTAAAATGTCCTTTTTCAAATAATCTTGTTCTTTTCTTATAGTGCCTTGGAATTTAATAAAAATTCTTGTTTCCTTATTTTATCTCTTTGATCACTTTAAATACATTGATTTTATAGGATTGTTGGGGTAGCTCTGTCTTTTTCAGTTCTTAGACTGCAAATTCTCCTTTATCTTATGTTATTTCTTTATCTTTTGATAGATTGTTTCTTTGTGATAGATTGTTTCTCTGTGTAGTCTTTTTTTCATGGGTAGATTTTTAGGTCCTCTAGGTGCTATGTCCTCATGGCTTCATGAGGTCACCTGATTATCATAATAGCTATTGTTCACACTTAATTCAAGTTATTTTTCTTGCTGGCCTGGCTATGGATTTGTTATTTTACCCATCATTTCTATGTGTTTGTGTTGTCAAAACTGTAGGAATTCATCTCCATTAGTAAAATTTCTCGCATGACTACCAAAACTAGGAAAAAGTTTAGAGGGGACACTTAGCTTCCTAGTACGAGCTTTTGTAATAGTCTGAGTTATGAGTAAATCAAGAATTTGCAAGCACAATGTACATTATTTTCCCAGACTCTTCCCTAGAGAGCAATGTTTGGTGATCTGCTAAGAGAAATGATCAAAACTGTTAGAATCACTTTGTGACAACATGGAACTTTAAAAGATACTTGCACACTATAAATCTGTACTAGAGTAGTACCTGTATTACATTATGTACTAAAGAACAATGTGACCACTGACCAATGGCAGGACATTTTATAATGAAAAAACCACAAGATTTTTTTAAAGTAATATAATCCACATGTACTAGACAGTTGTAACATTGCAATAAAGACAAGTTACTAAAAAATCTTAAATCATGTATTTGAAAATTATAGTACGGTCCAAACAGACATTTCAGTTCACCCTGAATCTGAATAGTCCATAATGGTGGTATTTTGCACTTTAGTTTGCAAACACTCTTCATAGCATCATTAGAGCCTGCATATTTCAAGTTAGGAGCCTTTAACCTGGAGCATGAACATTATAGTGAAGACCTAAACAATGAATCTCAGACATCCCAGAAAGACCTTCTCTAATACAATATTGACATTAGATGCAATTATATAGAATCTGATTTACTTTCCAACAAGATTGGGAAATGATCTGGCTTGATGTAAGACTTGGCTGTTATCAGGCATACTACACTTAGTTTTATTTCCCCAAAGGACCTTAAGGGGAGGTCAAATAGTAACAAAATATATTTTTTACCACCATGCTAAGATATCATTTTTTCTCTCCTCCCTATCTGCCAAGATTCAAATCCTAACTAACAGTGACACATTATTTAACCACTCCATGGCTATTTCCTCATCTAAAAATGAATAATATTACCTGTGTGCTGTTGTGAGCATTAAATGAGCTAAACTATAGTTGCTATTATTACTATAGCATAATATTATCACTTTAATCATTTTTGGCCCTCTGGGGGAAAAATGATAATGATGATAATGAAAAGTTACTTTATAAAAGATTTTCTGTGAGAGGCATCTATTAGGTACTTATATTGTGCCAGGCAATTAATATTCATTATATCTTATTTTCCTAACAATATTCCAAAGGAAGCACTTTGATTCCAATTTTATAGATAAAGAAGATATGACTTATTAGACATTAAATAACTGAGCACACATTGAGCAAGTTGATTTGAAACAAAATTCTTCTGTCACCAAAAGACCAATGCTCCTTCCACTATTTCTATGGATCCATGGAAAACATGACCTGAATATGAAAGTAATCCTGACCACTTTTATTTCCCTGGATGAAAAGCAACTCTAGTTGGTATGGACCAGGGGACATATATATAGCTAAATACTGGAAGGAGGACTGGGAAAAGTTTCGGCATTTCCACCAATAGGCTATCTGATTTTTATGAGTCATTTTCCCTCTCTGAACCTCATTTTCTTCACTGGTAGAAAGAGGAACTTGGATTAGACATGTGCACCTATCCCTTTAATGTCTGGGTCTCAATTTCCTTATCCACGAAATAGGAACATAAGCTTGACTGTCCAGGGAAATTTGGGAGATAAAAGTGATTTTTAAAGTGTGTTTTAGTTATCCATTACTGCATAATAACCCATCAGAAACAATGACTAAAAACAATAACTATTATTTATTTTGATAATGAATCTTGGTTTTGAAAAGGCCTAGTTAGATGATTTTTGCTCAGGGTCCCTTCGAGTTGAAGTCAGATCATGACTAGGACTCAGTCACCTCTAAAACTTTCTCCCTCATAGTACCTAAGCTGGAAAGTTGCAGACATTTGGGGAATGGAGGAGCTGGGGCTGTTTCTCTCTCTCCATATGTCATCACTTCATGTAGGCTCTCCACAAGGCAACCTTGGGGCAGCCAGACTTTCTTCATGGTGGCTTAAGCTTCAACAGTTAGTATGCCAAGAAAAACTAGTAGAAGAGGCATAGCCATTCCTAACCTGAATTCAGAAGTTATACAGCATCACTTCTGCCACACTGTATTCATCAAGGCAGTCACCAAGCCCTGGTCAGGTTGATGGGAGGGAACAGAGACTCCACCTCTTCATAAGAACAGTGTCAAAGAATTGCAGACATCTTTAAAATCACCACGAATTGCTATAAAACATAGGTATTGTTACTATTAATTTTATCCAGCTGCAGATCATTCTCTCTGGGGATCATTAACAGCAAATGTAAAACATTTCATACTGACTCAGTTCTATGGCTGCCTTCTCCAAATGTGAAATTGTTGTGTTCTCAGGAAATACCCACCAACTTTCATATTAGCCAAAGTAAAACATAACCTGGAAAGAAAATTCTCATAAAAATATTATTAAGTGTGATGCTATCTTAAGCCAAGTGCATTTTTAAAAGCTCATTTGCTTAAAAAAGATTATTCTCTATTTTTCTTCTGTTAACATGGATAATAAAGAAGTGACTATAATAAGTATTTTGGGCATTTGGTTATTCTTGCAAATGTTAGTGGTACTTTGATCTATGCTATATAGTGTGGGGCTTTTAGTATGAGGTATGCAACCTGTGTAGCAAGAAAGGTGAGATGTATGATTTCTCCTATAAGAGTTAACAACGCCTTAGAAGTACAGCAGTCTCATCACTCATTAAATACTAAGTCTTGCTGAGGAGCCTAAATGACTAGCTCAGGTTTCAGGGAGTTATCTGCTTATCCAAGACTGGAATCCAAGTATTCTAACTCTTACTTCAGTGCCCATTCTATTACTGTGTACAGTTTCTCAAGATCACTGCAAAGCTTGCATGGTTTTCTCCTTGGCTGTAAGATGCTCTGAGAAGTTTAATATCTCTGTATAGTGACTACATAATAAATGCCATGCTGGTTATTATTATTAAGTTAATATTCCTATTAATATTAATTCCTATTAATATTCCTATTCCTATTAAGTTAACAGTGGAAGCAACATATCTTTTCAATAATGACAAGTTCTTTTGTCTTATATGTGAATAAATCAGTAAATATCCCCATTTTCCTTTATTCACTGCTACAGATCCACAATCCATAAATTTATCTAAACCCAGCTTATATCTGTTTATTTTTTAAGCTTGTATAAGTTCTAGGACAATCATTAATTTTAGAACTCCATATCCTTTAACTCTTTAAAATTATAAGAGTACACATAAAGTTTTTGATGGCTCACTTAGCTTTTATCTCTCTATGATGAAAAGATATAAATTTATAAATTAGAGATTCTGTGTCCACCTTGAACACTTTATTTATTTTTTTCATTCTATTCCATCTCTAAATTTTCTTTTTACATACGTCCTATACAGAGATATACATTATGTGTTCTAGTTTTGTACATATGGTAATGCACATAGGGTGAGCATTGCATTGCAGATGTTACTTCTCTCCATTTCTGTGCTCCATCATGTAGCCCAAACGTTGTCCTAGAATCCTTCTGAACATAGTACACTAGGTACTTACAATTAAGTTTCCAGAAAGGGTGCACAAAATGAAGCCCCTTTGATACTTCTGGATCAAAACTGTAACATGACAACATGCAAATATCCTCACTCTTTGAGACTCTGGTAAAACGACAGTACAGCAATTAAAAAATACACACACACACACACACACACACACACACACAAACAGAATAATCCTAGAAGAACAGAGGAATGGGGAAATAAAACCCATAAACAGCCTAAAAGTTGTCAATAAAAATTTTTGGAAAATAAAAATGGAGAAGTGGTATCTGATTAAGTAGATTCGGCGAAGTGCAGAGTTCACAGAGACAGGAATACAGCCGGAAAACAAGTCCATGTTCTTCTAGAACTCTGGAGAGGCTCAGGACTTGGGGCTTTGGACTGAAGACAGGGTTACTGATTTAAATTCTGTGTACGATGTCTTCAAACGCCTATATCATGGCACAAAACTCCCAGAAGCCGGACACTTCTCTTTCCATTCCTTCAATCCCAAGAGGGCCAGAGTTGGAAGGGTTCATTACTGATGAAACTGAATGACTCCAGTGCAAAGACCTCTGTGTTCTTACATTTGGAGATTCCTCAATGTAATGAACAGGTCCTTTAGTCCACTAATCTGAGGCATAAAAGTTGACAAGCCCTATTTTTGAATCTAGTACTCTAACATAGCTTTTTATTGCTTCATTCTTAAACATAAAATTTTAATCAAGTCTCCCCAGACATTTAAGGAAATTGTAGAACACAAAATATTAACCAAGATACGCAGACAGAAAAATATGCCAGAGAAAGTTGATATTTAAGGGAAAAGAACTTAAATTAAAAAAAAGAAAAAGCTATGCACTGAATTCTAATAGGTATCTTCAGAATGGTTTATGAAGACATCATATTTTCTAAACAAAAATGAGATATTATAAAAAGAAATAAGAGAAATAGAGCTCTTGGAAAACAATTAAATATGACTACCAAGATATATTATATATAAAAAGCCCTAAAGACTCCATCAAAAAACTATTTAGAACAAATAAAAAAATTCAGTAAAGTTACAAAATACTAAAAAGAAAAAATCTGCTGTGTTTCTGTACAATAATAACAAACTATCAGAAAGAGAAATTAAGAAAACAATTCCATTTACAATTGCATTGAAAAGAATGATACCTAAGAATAAATTTAACCAAGGAGGTAAAAGACCCATACTCTGAAAACTATAAGACATTGATGAAAAAAATTAAATAGGACACAAATAAATGGAAGGATATATCATGCTCATGGATTGGAAGAATTAATATTGTTAAAATGTCCATACTACCTACCCAAAGCAATCTACAGATTCAGTGCAATCTTTATCAAAGTAACAATGGCCTTTTTTACAAAACAAGAAGAAATAATCCTAAAAATTTATATGAAATTACAAAAGATCCCAAATAGCTGAAGCCATCCTGAGAAAGAACAAAGTTGGAGGTTATCCTTGATTTCAAACTACACTACGAATCTACAGTTATCAAAGCAGTATGTTACTGGCACAAAAATAGACTTAGAGATCATTAGAATGGAATAGAGATCCCAAAAACAAACTCATAATTATATGTTCAGTTAATCTACAACAAAGGAGGCAAGAATATACAATGGAGGAAAAAAAAACAGTCTCTTCAATAAATGGTGTTGGAAAAACTGGACAAATACATGTTAAAAATAAAATTTGACCATTTTCTTATACCATACACAAAATAAATTCGAAATGCATAAAAGATTTAAATTTAAGACTTGAAACCATAAAATTCCTAGAAGAAAACATAGGCAGTAAACTCTTTGACATCAGCCTTAGCAATACTTTTTTGGAAAGAAGACATGCAGATGGCCCATAGACACATAAAAAGATACTCGACATTACTAAACATTAGGGAAATGTAAATCAAAGCCACAATGAGATATCACCTCACACGTCTCAGAATGACTATTATCAAAAAGTAAATAAATAACAAGTGTTGGTGATGATATACAGAAAAGAGAATCAAGTTGAAGGATACTAAATTATGTACAAATATCAGTTGTTTCTATACACTAACAATGAACTATCAGAAAGAGAGATTTAAAAAATAATACCATTTACAATTGTATCAAAAAGATTAAATATTAGGAATAAATTTAACCAGGGAGGTACACTGTATATGGAAAACTATAAGACAATGATGAAAGAAATTGAAGAAGACACAAATAAATGTAAAGGAATGTACACTCATGGATTGGAAGGATTAATACTGTTAAAATGTCCACACTACCTGAAGCAATTTATAGATTCAATGCAATCTGTATCAAAATTCCCATGACATTGTTCACAAAAATAGAACAAATGATTCTAAAATTTGTATGAAACCGCAAAAGACCCCAAACAGCCAAAGCAATCCTGAGAAAAAAGAACTGATCTGGAGGCTCAACACCTTCTGATTTCAAACTGTATTACAAAGCTATAGTAATCAAAACAGTATGGTATTGACATAAAAGGAGATGCAGAGGTCAATGGAACAGAATAGAGAGCTCAGAAATAAACCCCCAAACATATGGTCAAATAATTTGTGACAAAGGAGCCAAAAATATACAAAGGGAAAAGAACAGTCTGTTTAATTAATGATGTTGAGAAAACTGGAGAGCCACATGCAAAAGGATGAAACTGGACCCCTATTTTACACCATACACAAAAATCAACTCATGGATTAAATACTTGAACAATAACCATAAAAGTTCTGGGGGAAAATAACACAGGCAGTAATCTCTTGGACATCAGTCTTGGTAGTAATTATTTTGTCTATGACACTAAAAGCAAATGCAATAGAAACAAAAATAAACAAGTGAAACTACATCAGCAAAATGAAAAGGCAACCTATGGAATGAAAGAAAATATTTTCAAATCATATATCCGATAAGGGATTAATATTCAAAATACATAAAGAACTCATTCGACAATAGCAAAAAAACAATCTGATTAAAAATTGGGCAGAAAAACTTTATAGACATTTTTTCAAAGAAGACATACAAACAGTCAACAGATACATGAAAATATGCTAAACACCACTAATCAGTAGGGCAGTGCAAATCAAAACCACAATAAGATATGTACCACTTCAACCTATTAGAATGGCTATTTTTAAAGAAAAAAGATAAATGTTGGCAAGAATGTGGAGAAAAGAGAACTTTTGAGCACTGTTGGGAATGTAAGTTGGTGCAGCCACTATGGAAAACAGTACGTAGATACCTCAAGAAATTAAAAATAAAACTACCACATGATCCAGCCATCCCACTTCTGGGTATTTATCTAAAGGAAATGAAAACAGGATATCGAAAGATATTCGCATCCCCATGTTTACTGAAGCATTATTCACTATAACCAAGATATGAAAACAACCTAAGAAGGCATTACACTATTGAAATATGCCAGACAGAGAAAGATAAATACTGTGTGGCATCATTTATATGTGACATCAAAAAAAAAAAAGGAGATGAATTCATAGAAATAGAGTAGAAAAGTGGTTACCAGGGCTGAGTGATGGGGGAAATTGGGAGAAGTCGATAAAAGGATACAAATTTTCAGCTATTAGATGAATAAAGTCTGAGGATCTAATGTAAAATATGGTGACTGGAACTGATAACTCTGTATTATGAAATTAAAATTTGCTAAGAGAGTAGAACTTAAATGTTCTCTCACACAAATATATATAGGTATACATACATATACATGTATATATGTATATATCTCTACTAGAATCTCTACTAGAGGAGAAGTAAATCATTGGGTAAAGAAAATAAATTTCAAAGTAAAGACAATGTGCTACTTTATTGATTGTTGTTGTTCATTAAAAAATATCCGAACTTTAGCCAAGGCACCCATGAGACTAAGTGTTTAAAGACCTGAGAACTTACACCTCTAGCACTTTATGTAATGAGTTTTTCTTTTCATGGCAATGCATAGTTTAATTAGATTATAATCATTATTCTTAGGGTCATTACGTATTCTGAAGTCATTGCATCCTTTTCTTAAATATAAGATGCTTATTTTTAGAGAAGAAAGAGAAGCAATATCTGCAAATACCTTGCTGAAAGGTTTTGCCTCTGAATTGTTTTTGCACTTTTTTAGTTATGTTAACTACAGAAAGAGGAGGAAGAAACATGTCCTTTGTTCAAATAAGGTGAAAAGAAATTATAATCAAATGTTTCTACAGATTCGTATTTTTCTTCAGGAAAAGTCATAGAGCAATCAACATCTCACTGCTTTTTGGACAGCCCACTGGATAATCTCCACAGTGTCTGGCTGAAAACAAGACTAAAAACCCTTTGTCACCATCTTTTCCACCATTAATGAACTTGACCAGCTCTGGGGCTTCTGATTATTCTGATGATTGAGAATTTCCACATTTCTGCAGAAAACTGGAAGAAAATGGATTTTATCTTGCAGGGCATTAAATCTGATAAAGAGTTCAGGGCAAATAAAACCCTTTGACCAATCCATCTTTTGATATCCTGGTATTTCTATCCCATTGCAATCAAAAGAATCAAAATGGTATCTGTCCACATAGGATAGCTCTCTAAGTTTGGCAAATTCTACCACACACAATGAAGTAGAGAAATGAAACAAAAAAAATAATCCCCAAAATCTCACCAAAAAAATACAGAGCAAAGAAGGGAGCTTACACTACATTGATCCGGACTATCTTGCCGCACTCATTGAACTACACAGGTTATTTTTCATTACTAATTTTGTATATGTAAAATGTAGTGTATGAGAAGTAACTTGAATAGAAAAAGTTTAATTCCAAATTTTCAAAACCTTGTTAATTTTCAAAACCTTCTTTCTTTTGTGGAAAGAACTAAGCAAATCATGCTCTCTTCTGTTCAGCACAGCATAGGGACTAGTGACCTTCGCTCATTATGCGCTGAAGGATGAAATTATTCACTTCTTAGATCTATAAAGCTTATGCAACACTCAGACAGCCTTACTCTTCACGTCCGTGCACTTAAAAATAAACATTTCTGGATGATACATAAAACTCTTAAAATAAAGTGCTAAATAGCAACAATCATCGTCATTGGCAGTGTGCCCTTTTAGCACATCTTCAACTGAGCAGCCCTAAGCAAAAATTAGCCCATTGAGCCCTTCTAACTACTCTGCTAAAAATAAGTTTTATCATCTCTCATTTCAATGTTCATGATGTCACAACCATCTCATACGCTTCAAGGGCTTGTTATGTCAGTTCCTTTGAGTTTGGGAAATTGGCACCAAAAAAAAAGAGTCAGTATTTAGATCCTAGTGGATTCTAGGAAATATATTAGGTTATCTCCTTCAGAGCTGAAAACCACATGGAGCTTTCAGATTACTAATTATGCAAAATCCAAGTATAAATCAATATAGTATGAAGTGTTTAGCAATGATTTTTTTCCTCCGATTTTTTTTAATTGCCTGTCAAGCACTGGCTTGAAGGTTTAGGATGGAGCCTGTGTCCTACAGGGGCTTAACACATATTTTTTATTATTGCTACAAATGCTAGACAGAGTCTATAACCAAAAATTTTAAAAGGACCTGAGACATGCCCATTTTATACTATAATTTCAAGAGTTAACTGAAATAAAATAAGTAGAGTATAAAGCTTAGTACATTATAAGTTCAAAATATTAGCTGCTGCTACTACTATTCCCTATCACCTGACCCAAACACTCATTTCTTAGTGATCCTTTTGTAGTATTTTGATTTCTAAAACATTTGTTTTTTTTTTCTCAGTAGTAAGTCATATAACCTTCAAATAGAACATTTTAGCTTTTCTCCTATGTCTAAATGACTATGTCTGAATTAAACTTCCTATCTTTTTTTCTTAGAACATGTATTCATCGCTTGTACTATCAGCCCTCAGCAACTTCTGCCAGATGCTAACCTAATCCTTTGGATGAAAATTAGATGTCACTGGCAGATCAAAACTCATGTATGGCCCCAGGTCAGCATCAAGTTCAGAGTTTCAATGCCGAAGGCTTCTCCAAACCGTAGAGTGCCTTTTCTTACTTGTTCCAAACATGTCACCTTCTTTTACTAAAATATCCGAAGCACCTAAGTACACTGCTTTCCATTATTTATCAGTCTTCAGGACCTCTTATTAAATTAATATGAATTAAGTTAGATGCCCTCATTTAACTGATATCCTAAAAGTCTGAAGCTGGTGGGAGAAAAACTAAAATATCAATTCCACGTTCTTATAAATATTCAGGTTTACATATTTTCATCCACAGTTCATCTTGTTAATGACAGCCTTCATAATTTATTGACCATGCAAAAATATTTTAGCATGCAAAGTGGAGAAAACGAGTGAGAATAAATCATTCAGTTCGCCTCTACAAACCACAATGCAGTCCAGAAGACCTCATTTTTAATTTTGCATTCAAGTGCCAGTTGAGACAAATTGGTTAGTAGTGCATCATGGGAGTAATTCCAGAATTCATTCATTTAGCCTCTAAGGATGTTTCAGCATCACCAAAGGCAGCCAACATATAGTTGGTGACCTCAAGAAGAACACAATACTTGTAGATTTAGAAAAATCATAATGAATGTATGTGTCAGTCCTTAAAATTCATTATCTAATTTTCTCTATCTCTCTTCCACTGGGTAAGAAAGATCTGTCAACACATGTACCATTGGCCTATTATTCTTCCTAATGTCGTATTGAGCCTAATTCTCTACACCTTGATGGAGGAAAGTTGTTCTGACACATATGCAGGCACCATGGGGGTAATGTAAAATATGCAAGTGTTAAAAATCACTTACCTTTCACCTCCATCCCTGTGAATCTACCTAGAGGGAAAACTATGGATTGGTTTAAACAACATGACTCTTTTCTATAATCCTATATGTTAGGAATTTACATTGTAAAATCACTTTATTATTTTTTTCTAACAGAACAACATATGTTATACTTACATTTGAAAGCAATCTCGGAAAAAGAGCTGCATGTGAATGCAATTGGCTGTGAGTTCACATTTCTCTTAGACAAGATTGTGAGCAAAACACATGTTTTTCCATCTAAGTTAGAAGATGGAAAATCATGCGTTATTTTTTAGGCTTTTGTGGCATGCAGTTTAAAATCAATGCATGTTTCTTCACGCACATTTTCACAAATGTCAATGTTGATACATCCATCAGATCTGATGTGTTCAATCCCTTCAGCACCTGGAGAACTTGTACTCTTGAAAATATTTTTTCTTCCTAACTTTTCAATTTGCTCCTGAGAATCGTAATTCCTTTTGACTAGTGATAAGTGAGAAACAGAACCCTCCATCTCCTTTTCCTGCTAAGAAAATAAGAACACTGTACATGCTCACTCTTAATTCCAGGTAAATCAAAGAACGGCTGTTTCACTAACTGCTACACAGCAATAACCTCTCCAGATCCTCACAAAACTCAAGAAGGAAGAAGTTAACTGGCCACTAGCATATTATAGGTGACATCAGATAATATGGTATAAGAAGAGATGAATGAGCTGATGATAAATACCTTGCAAATAAACCAGAAGAGATTATTATTTTGTCAGAAAAGTACTTCTTTTTCCTTGTGTTTAGTAAAAAAAGAAAACTTTCCCTAAAATTCTATTTTTAAAAAATTGGCTAGAAGAGGGAAATTGTAGGTCCTCATTTTAGCTATATGCATTCAAGAATAAGGTTACCGGGAAGCCAATCAGACATGATTGGAAATGAGAGAGAAAAGGACATGCCCCACGAGTAAAGCAATCTATCTATTCAATATCAGGAATGGCAGGATGCCAACAATAGATGTGTATAGAGAGTGACGTTCCTAGATTTACAAAGAAGGGATAGAGGTAAGCGGGCCGTATACTATTTACTATAAGTACCTAGAGAGATGTGAACTTTTATCTTTAATTCTTTCAAGCATATGATTAATTTTGAAATGGGATGGACAGAAAAACTATCCACTGAACTGAGAAAATAAAGTACATTGGAACATTTTATTCACTTACTTGACATCTGAGTCATTTAAGATGTAGTGGCTTTTAAAATCAAGAACAAAATTTTATTTTGTAATGTGCTATCATTGACGCTGTCAGAATCAATGTCCTTTTATTTAGCCTTTTCTGCATATCATTTCTCATGCCTTTGGCTAAGACCAAATGTAATATTTCTAAGTTAAACGACTTTATATATATTAGTGAATGACTTACCTTAGAGGTAAGTATTCTCTTGAGGCTACCGGGTCAGGATATAGTCTCTTGACCTACAAAATACATTAAAACTTATTCCTTCTCTACTTCAGACTAAAAGATGAATGCTCTTTCTCTTTTAACCAGAAAATAGTATAAGACATGTAAAATAGGTAAATATATTAAGCTTTATTTTAAAGTTTGTTATAACTAAAACGGGCACTAAAATAATTAAAACTCAGTAGTGAACAGAAATGAATAAGTTGCATAAATATAAATATTTACTTTGATGGGCAGTTCAGTCATCAGCATTTACTCCAGAGTTTTCAGAGCATGAAGTAAAATGAAGTTGGTGAAAATTAGCATTTCGAATTGTAAAATCAACATTAATCCTTCTTTGAGCATAAATACAGGGACTACTAATTTCAAATAGAATCAAGTACCTCTATTTAACAATCCCAAAAGGGGTTCTTTTAACTTGAAAATGTGTAACTACAACAAAAAAAGATTAATTCAAATGACTTGAATCCTTGCTATGGAGTAAGTACTATACAGCTCATCAACATTTAACTTAAGTATAAACAATCACAGTAAATTATAAGTTATGCACAGGTACACATTTGGTGTGTCTATCCATCCATCCTCACTAGCAATTGGTTAGACTCTAAGCCTGAGATGACCATATATTCTAATTTTGTGTCTGATAAAGTTTCATTGTAATAATGCCCCTTTTATTCTCAAAAAGGTTGCATTTTAGATTATACATTTTATGGCTCTATTATCTAAGCCCCAGGTGGTTGATATAGTGTCTTTTAGTATGAATTCTCTCATTTTCTTGTTCATTACATGTCTCTGGCCCATATTAGTCTGGCCCTCCTGGGTAACAATATTAATAACTCAATAAAAAGAATGAGGAACTTATAAGTTTTTTCTGTGTAATTGCTTGATGTTCAATCCTTCAGAAAGTCTTTATTCCTTTTCCATAAAGAAATCAGCAAAAACAAACAAACAAAAAGATCAGCAAGTACATATCTTATGCTCTACTATTTCTGTTACTAATTGCTCTCACTTACCGTTTCTGTTACTAATTTCTTCCAGATGTGAAATTGTGCAGTGCAGTCTAAGCTTCCGTTGATTTGGGACAGCATTTATATGCCTAGAGACTGTCCATCATCACTCAAGATAACTTTCCTTTATTTTTGCCTTCATTTGCAATTGTCCCCCACCACAGGGCATCAGCAGCTATAACATTATATGTAATTAAAGTTGAACTCCAAGGATAAAGTGCGAAATTTCCACCAGGATAAACTGCTGTATGGATGAGGCCTGTGCTACTTCTTGTGCCCATGATGCGTTACTTATACCCAGGAGTCAGAGAAAATACTTGGAGCCTTAAGTAATCCTTTGAACACTATAATTAAGTTTTTTGTGTTTGTTTGTTTGATTTTTTGATAGAAGAGAGTGGAATTTGAGGTGCTCAGTCCTAATTATTGGATACTGACTGGTTCAGAGACACTGAGTACATTCATATACAATCCTGAGTGGTGTTTCTCATACAATAGCAGACCAGCCCCTAGAAATCTGTGTTCTAAGTTCTTCGGTAGAGCCGTAAAGTCAAGGGCGAGGCTAGATCTCTAGATCTGTAATCACTGTAAGGAGAAAGGCTTCCCTGACTAAGATCCTGGTGGTGGGAATGCCAGGAGTCATCATGATGAAAGCAGCAAGAAGTGAAAAGTCATGATGACAAATGCCATCAGTAAAGCTGACAGCCGCAGTACCTGAGGCATCAGAGCTGGTCATTTCTGACAGGTTGTGACAGCAGAACCAGCTGCTACAGAACATGATATCCAAGGCTAGATAGAACGGAGACTACATCAGCAGTAGTAGCCAGAAATTATCAGCCTTCACCAGTGGTAGGAAGATGGCAGGGATGAGGAGGATGGAGTTTGGAGTTAAAAACCGCTATATCAGATCCCTGTACTCAGTTGTCACTAAAGTTGGTGTAACCTGTAGAATTAAGGATATTTAGGATAACGATCAGTTACCTATTTTACTTATAGCTCTCAGAAAGTAGACACAAGCTTTGTGACACAGTAGCAAGGAAGCCATCCATGCTCTGGGTAGCCAAAAGAGTCATATGTGTCTATCTCATGGTGGATGAGCAACAATTGAAGGGAAAAAAGAACATCTTTCTAATGCCTTTCCATAATCATTTACTTTAATCTTCACAGTTCTATAATTGTCAAACCCATTTTATAGATGACTAAATTGGGTCTCAGGAAAATTTAAGTGATTTGCCCAAGTACACACAAATAGAATATAACTAAGATGTGAACACAGGTCTGACTAATTCTGAAGCCAACGTTCTTTCCGTTATTCTGCTGCTCCCCCCCCCCGCCCCCTCCCCCGGGAACCAGAGGCAAACAATGGAAACAATCACCACAGAGACCCAGCCCCGTTCCCAGTCTACCTCCCACCCCCTGCAGAGGGAAGCAGATGTTGAGCAAAATATCCGTAGTTCTGGACTCTGAAACCTTCCATTTCTGAAACTGAAATTCAAAAACTGAGAAGTTGCTGACACTGCTGCTGAGTCCTGCCAAGTCCCCTTCTCTGAGGGCAGTTTGGTGTAAAGAATGTTGATAATCACTGTAAATGGAGGAGTATGACTCTCAGCCCGGGAAATGAGGCTAGAGCATAAGTAGTTTTGGCAGCAGCATGTATGCTGTGGTACTGGGAGGTATATGCTTTTCACATAGAAAATAAAAAATAAAAATAAACAGATTGTCTGGAACTCTTCCAGAACTGCCCCCACTCAAACCCTTAAGGCTTACAACCCAGTATTCTTAGTCCCAAATGTGGTTTCCCCTGTTAAATGCTTGCAGAAACCAGGTAAGGTATTTGTTGCATGGGTGGATAGAGATTTTCTCTCCAGAGTGCTAGTGGGGCACCAGGGAGTGATGAAGTTCTTTCTGAGGCAAACAGCATCAGCAGTTTCACATGGAGGATGGATGTCCTAAAGACAGCTAGCCTTTCACAGAAAGGAAGGTATAATAGGAAGTCGCTGCAAACCCTTCACTGATGTCTAAGAATGAAGGTGAATTTAGCAGAACCACGAGCATAGGAAGTCAATTTCATTCTTTAGTTGGTATGTAATTCTTTAGATATTCGAATTGACATCAGGATGGTTTTCTCTGATTTCAGCATAAATGAGGACTGACTTTAAAGCTACAAGGAAGATTCCTAACAAGTGGGAATCCATATCTAGTATATCTTTTTCATATCTTTTCATAGTTAGGTCTGTGGGAAAAGAAAATATTTCCATGTTGTCACTAATATTTATTGAGCATCTATGTTCTGTTCTCTAGGCTGGGCTTTAAATGTATTATCTCAATTACACTTCACACAATACTTGCAAAGTGTTTTACAGATAATAGTTGATATTTACTGAGCATCCACTCTGCACCATTATGGGTCATTGATGTATATTATTTAACTCAATCCTCCATAAAGTATATATAATTTTCTCCTTTTTATGGACAGCAATAGAAATAACAAGAAAGGATTATTTAAATACACTAATAGCTATCATATACTTAGAAATTTCTCTGACAGACACTATTCTAAATACTTTTCATTCATTAAACAACTGTATGAAACAACTACTACTGTTATGCCCATTTCACACATGAAGCATTTGGCTAAGAGAGTTTAAGTAATTTGCCCCAAATTACTCACGTAGCCAGTGAGGATTAAAATCCAGTCATTTGGATTTCAAAGTCTGTCACTTTAACCTCTGCATTATATTCCCTCACAACTCAGGAAAGTAAAACTCAGAGAAATTTAATAACCCATCTAAGATTGCATAGTTATAAAGAATAGACTGAACCTAGTCCCAGGTTTTGTGTGTTTGTTTTTGTTTTTTACTCCAGAGCTCATGTTTTTCCCACTTCATCACTACGCTACCCTTCTAAGGAATATTTCTTTAGAATGAGGCCCACGATACAAACTCTTAATTATTAACACCGAGTTTTTTTTTTTTCTCTCCTGTGTGTGTATACATCATGGAAAAGAGACATTCCTGGAATTGAAGACTTTGTCTATTAGGCACACCAAAAAGTTGAAGATGGTACTTGGAATTTAAACAACAACACTGAAAGGTATTATGAACAGTGAAAATAAAATTGATACTTTTGTTCAAGCTATAGCTTGAAATCGTTCTTTTTTTTTTTTTTTTTTGGTCTAAATGTCACTAACAGGATATGAAAATAAAAACTTGCTTTCTCTAAGAAACATTTCCTATGTCAGCTACATAATTGAGTGGCCAAATATTTGATCCATCCTGAAGGAGATTTTCAAATGATTTATTCCTGGTATGTAAGTGTAAATTCATAAAGATGGCAAAACAAGTGATCTGTTCTTGCACATATTAGTATGCTCACATTTATCAATTTCTAGTTCTGTGATAGATCCAGAAAAATATATCCATTTGTATTTCTATAAGGGCATTCTTAAATGGGACTTTTAAACCGAAGTAAGCAATATGCTGTATCACTTACACATTTTGTTTTGGCATAAATCCACAAGTCATCTTTTATTAGTGAAAGCTTATTCTGAAGTTTTATTGATTATGTGCATCTCTTAAAAGTCAGATGAGTATATTTTCAATGTAATTTGTATTCCTTTAACTTATCATTTGCCTTTCTAACCTTTCATATTATTATCTGTGATGAGTTGAAATCAAATGTAAACAGTATTTCATACAGAATATATAAACCGTGCCTTCACTCTATTACAAAATAGACATAACACCAAACCTTCAAATGACAAGCGAAGTTTTGATATAAATGTATGCAGTCTTACTAATTCTGAATTCAATCTAGGTTAGAGTCAGATGTAATTTTGTAGATGTGTGTTGTCAGGATCCTACATTCTCATCACAATATCTGTAATTAACATTGATTTGGCTCAGAGAGAAAAAACATATATTGTGTGAGAGAGAATGAATCCCAACTTTATTAGTATTCGAATATTTTCTATGTTTCTTGTTGGCTGTGCCACTCTGAATCCATTTCTCATGTTCTTATGGGCAACAACTTTTACAGGATTATCTAGCACAAAGTTAAAATATTTGAATCATATATACAACTAATACAACTGCATTATGTTGTAATTATTTGTATATATACTTATATTTCTTATTAAATTACAAGAGTTTATTAAATTACAAGATCAACATCTTATGTAACTTTGTATCTTATATGGTACCTACTACAGTGCTTTATACTCAATATATTTTTAAAAACACATTAAATAACTGCATCATAGTTTTTTATTTAAAATTAAATTCTACTGAATATAATTGAAAATTCAAAAACAACAGTGATTTCAACAAGATGGAAACATTTATCTTTTCATGTTAAAAACGATTATATAGGTAGGCAGTCCAAGAATGGTATGGCAGTTCCATAATATCTTGCTTCCTCTGTCTTGCTGCTCTATCATTTACAGAGCATTACTTCAATATCTGGAATGGCTGCCTGAACTCTAGCCATCTTATCTGCATTCCAGGAAGCAGAAAGAAAAGGGAAGAAAAGAATATCACAGTTCCTCCTTTTTAAAGGAGGCTTCCAAGGATTCCTGCACCACAATTTCATTTAGATTTTACTGAGCAAAACTTAGTCACATGGCAACACCTAATTATAAGGGGAGGAGGGAGCAATTGAGGGTATCGTTTTATGAGTTATATAGATGTCTAACTAATGTACTGTATACTTGAAACTAATTTAAATAAATAAATTTAAAAAAATACAAGGGAAGGTGGTAAATGTTCATCCCACGGGTAGATGTATTGGTATCTCAAATAAAGTTTAATTGACAAGTTACAAAATTTCTAAGAAAGACTATTAGGGAAGACATATATCAATCTGTTACAAGGACTCATTAAAGATGAACAAAGCTAACTATTTCTAGTGGAATATTTGAAAGTATATTCCAGATCTTTAATATAAATTTTAGTGTCCTTTTTTTTTTAGTTTATTGCATATCAGCACCAATTTATTACCCACATGCTATATGTCAGGCACACTTCTTGTCATGGAAGATATTTCCTTTGAGGAAATTATAATTATAGTATTCAGGACATTTTTTATTGACAGTAACAGAAACCTTTTTAAACTAATGTTTGTTACTATTTTTTATCTACTTGCCTATCTACCTATCTATCTACCAACCTATCTCCATCTCCCTTCTTCTTTGCTTTACAGATAGATACATAGGTTGGTAGATAAACAAGACACATAGATTTTTAAAAATAGCATGTTTGTGATGTACTAGGCACAGTTCTAAATGCTTGATGTGTATTAACTCATTTCCATTCACGACGACCCTATGAAATAGGCGCTATAGTCTCATTTTACAACTGAAGTAATAGGCAGAAAAAGATTAGTAAATGATGAAGCTGGGATTAAGTACAGAAAATCTGGCTCCAAATTTCTCCTTCATAACCATATGCTATTCTGTGTTTTGGAATGAATGCTTTCTAAGAAATGAATATTTAAAAAGAAAAAAATTAAAATTTATTATAATAACTAAACATAAAATAAAATTTAAACACAACCTATTACAATCATCTTTTTTATATTACACTTACCTTTTTCCCACAGTTTTTATTAACTTGCTTCTTTTTAGCATTATTATGAATGCTTGCCCAATTCTAGATTCTACTTGTTTTGATTAATTATAAGTATTATTCTCTTTGTGATGCTCAAATTGACTAGCAGTAGCCTCCTGTGCTGATTCCTTTATAATTTTAACACTGCCTCCAACATCATTGGACATACACCTCTCTCTCTCTCTTTCTGTATATGTGTGTGTGTGTGTGTGTGTGTGTGTGTGTGTGTGTGTGTGTGTGTATGTGTGTATTAGGAGGCAGGGATCATTAGAGGCTATCTTAATTATAGCTCATTTGTGGAAAAAAATATTCTTATAATTTCCAAGATGAAGCCACAGGGCCTGGCTATACAAGACTTTTTGGTTTTGTGTTGTCTGGAATGTGAACTTGATGGCTGGAACTTAAGCAGCCATCTCATACCATGAAATACAAGCCTATTTTGAGGATGGGAAAACAAACTAAAAGAAGTCTTGGTCTTTGTTCACAGCTGCCAAAAATGTCCTAGTTCGTTCACCACTAGACATAATTTATGAGAGAGAGAGAGAGATTAACCTTGTTTATGCCAGTCTTATTCTGATTTTCCACAAAACACAGCTAAATCTAATTCTGTTATACTTGGATCAGAGAAGCTGGAACTCATAGTACAAATGTGGCTACTAAGACCTGGCCCTTCTGCAAGACTGATGGTTAGGGGCAGGTACCAAAGAAGGAGTTTTGGATGATTCAGTCACCTTTAAAAACATACTGTGTAAAATCTTGTATCATGAAGTTGCTGATCAAGTATTAGTTACATTATTATCCAGGATTTTTTATGTGTCAGGATAGATGCAAGGTGAGATTTAGAAACTACTCTGCTTGTCTGATTGTTGTCCCCTGTATATCAGGAGATATATATATATCTCCTATTCGTAGCCAGTGAAACAAGAGATAGCTAGCTTATATTACTACTGGTATTTACTCATTCATCCATCAGAAATATTATTTAGTGACTACTGTGCACCAAGTACCATTCTAGAGATGCAGCAATAATTAGTATAGTAGACAAAAAAAAATTCCTGCTCTCATTAGCTTATATTATAGTGGAGGAAAACAGATAATGCCCAATCAAAACAAGTAAAATTTATATATGTCAGAAGGTGATAGGTACAAAGAGAAGAATAACAAAAAATGAAAAATATAGGAAGTATCAGCAAGGTGGCAATTTTAGATGGGGCAAGTAGAGAGTGTCTCACTGAGAAAATGGTGTTTGAAAGAAGGCGGTAAGGTAGCAAGCCATCCATTATTTGTATGAGAGCATTGTAGGCAGAGAGAAGAGAGAAAATGCCAAAGTCCTTGCTGCTGTTTTGTGAACAGACTATGTGTGGGGCAGGAAACACACATAGGAGAGAGGCGATGGTGATTCGGACCAGTGGTAACATCGGAGGTGTTGAAGAGTAGTTAAATTCTGGATAACTTTGGGAGACAGTGCTGACAGGATTTGCTCTGAAGGATTGGATGTGACTTATGAGTGAAAGAGAGAAAACGAGAATGACTTCAAGAATTTTGGCCCGGGCAACTGCAAGGATGATGATATCATTTACCGAGATGTTAAAGATTATATGAGGAAAAAGGCATTGGAAAGAAGATCCTAGAGTCTACGGAATCTAGAAAATTTTGAACTTCTCTGTTGATATTCTAATTTCTGCCCATACTTTTAGTGGACCCTGTTTTGGCCCTCCCCAGACCATACTCCTTCTTATAGGATGAGGCTTCTAAGGATCCAGAGGATGTGGCTCTCAGCCTCTACTTCTAGATCAGTCTCCATTTACGATTCTTGGATTCCCTGTCAAATGCTCCAATTTCATGTCTGTGGTATGTAGATGTCCATCTTTCCAAGAGCAAGGCAGACTAGCAACACATGCACCCCTAGGCCAAGTGTATAACTAAGGGATGGCTGAATGTGGGGTAGGAGGGGTTGTGGATAGAGCTAGTAGTGAGGCACCCACACATATCTGTGCTAGGCCCTTTGCAGAGTGGGACAGAGCCAGGAGTGGGAAAAGAGTAGGGGCAGGCCACAGGCTAGTGACCTTGTCCACTCTGCCACATTCCGGCATGGAACTCCTACGAGTTAGAATTTTAAATTCAATGCCAGTCTTACAGGTCATTATGAAAGTATATTTAGCAAGGTAAGAAGATAGTACATTTTTATTCAGTAATTTGATAACTTGACTCAAATATTTAGATATGGACCTATATGTATAAATACTCTCATCCCAGGCTCTGAAAATTATAGGTTTTGGCCTACATTGCTGATCATCCTGCTACTGGTATCAGAGATATATTTTTCTATATGGCACCCTGAGAAGTAGGGTCTGCATTCCTGAACATAATATCATTACTTTATTCTTCTGTGGTAACAGACATAGGTTTATTTTTTTCAGATGAGATTCTAAAAGGTCCTCCCTGTATTTGCTCCCATAGTCTTTAGCTCAGTTTTGAGAATCTGTGCTAAGTGTTGAAAAACTACTGATCCTCTCTGTTCCCAGTTTTCATACCTGGAAAACAAATGGAATTAACACTTAACTCAAAGGCTGTTGTGAGAAAAAGTAAATAAGAAAATGTAAAGAAAATAACTAAAATGTTAAGCATACTGTGTCTCATACATAATGAGCACTTAAATGATTAGTGTTCTATTCCCCATTCTATAAAACAGTATCTTACATTTTTATGCAGTCTTAAGTTCTAGAAAAATATAGATAAATGCAGAGGCAAAGGAAGAATTTATTTAAATGCTTTACTAATGCTCTCTGAATTCTCTCTCCCTTGAAAACCTGGCAGAACATTTAGATGCAGATCAATAACTCCTGTGTTCTGTTTCAGGAGCTGGTGCTGGGCTTACTTTTTGAGTCAAATACATAATTCCCATTAGTGTTGATGGTAATTACCCCTGCAGAACAAAGCGTGATGAGTAAAGCCCCTGCTGAGGAATTACTTTAATGACTTTGAACTTTAAGAAACTTCAGAGAGCTACACATGATGACAATCTCAGGGCCTGAACTCCTGCTGCCTCCCTACTATTCAGTTGGTGGTTCTGAGCAAGTCACTTTTGGGGCCCTATTGTTCTTTATGCCTGAAGATTAAGAAGCACATTCCAGAAAAAGTGCCTGAAATTAGGAACTCAACATTTGATTGTTTGTAGTGGTACAGATTCCTTTCTTACCATAAAATATCCAGCTATCAATTCAAAAGGTAATCTTTGTCACAGTGTAGTAGCAGTGACAGTGGTAGCAGTAGTGGTTACTGTAATAACAGCATCCACCTACCTATATTACTATGATTATAAATTTCTGATCACCAACCTAAACTGGGGCCTCAACTGAACTAGCATTTTTAGTATAATCTTAATATGTTCTTGTTGTATCTTATTCTCTACTGACCATAAAACTATATCTTCTCTACTCTTCATAGTCTTCATTGAACCACACTGGGAAACAGACCACACAGTTTTGAAAATAAACTTTCAATCTATTAAGTATATATACTAAATAAAACTTTTTGTTAAAGCTAAAAATAGAACTACTATATGATCCATCAATTCCACTTTTGCATATATGTCCAAAAGAATTGAAAGCACTCTCAAAAAGATATTTGCACACCTGTGTCTATAGCAGCGCTATGTAAAATAGTCAAGAGGTGGGAGCAACCCAAATGTCAATTGATAGATGAATAGATAAACAAAATGTAGTGACTACCTTCAATGAAATATAAAAAGAAGGGAATCCTGTCACATGCTACAAAATGGATGAACTTCGAGAACATTCTGCTAAGTGATATAAGCCAATCACAACAAGACAAATACTGTACGATTACACTTAAATGAGTTATCTAAAGAAGTCCAGTTCATACAAACAGAAACTTGAATGGTGGTTTCAAAGGGCAGGTGGGAGGGGAATTGTTTAATGGGTATAATATTTCAAACTTGTAAGATAAAAGAGTTCTGGAGATCTATTTCACAACAATGTGAATATACTTAACACTACTGAACTGCACGCTTAAAAATGGTTAAGATGATAAATTTTATATACGTTTTCTACTACAAAAAAAAACCCGAAAAACAAACAAGCAAAAAAAAAAATCTTTTTGTTTCATGTCATAGTTCTTCGACAAATATGCTTTTATGCTTACTATGTACATACCCTGCACAGTTTCAATATTTGGGCAGTATTTTATTTGGCAATTAATATTAGGGAGTTAGAAATTTGATAGTATAATAAAATTTAGAAACACAACGACATAATTCTGGGTGTTTATACCTCAAAAAATATTATGTGAAGAAAGAAATGCTCTCTTTTGCTGGGGAAATCTTGTGTTGATTTCTTTCTCTTTCCTTCATACACACCCTCATCTTAAACACCTTTCTTGATTCTGCAAGTCCAAAGTATCTACAAGAAGCATCTACTAAATAGCAAGAGGGATTTCAAATGGCCTGACAGGCATTCCTTGGCCTGAGATCACCTGTACAAATTCCAGGAGGAAGGACGATTTTGGGGTTTACCTATGTACAAAAGCAGGTGTGTTCCTCAGAAGTTGCTTTAAATGCAAAATTCTCAGTAGCAAAGCTCTTTTCTTGCTTATGTTTAAGAATTGGAAAATTGTTTTTATGGAAAACATTTCGTTCTGAGACATAAATTGCATTCTAATTACATCTACAAGGCAGTTTTTCAAGAATGCATTGACTGCATTGGCAGAGTTTTTGACAAAAGACACAAACTTAGAAATTCTATCAGCTAATTTGTTGAAAAAGTCATAAGATGATGGACAAAGCCCCTGGTACATCTAAAGAGTTACAAATGAAGCCAAAACACACTCAAAATTCTTTAACTTGGGCATCGAGTAATCTCACCAAACGGGATTTTTTTTAATTGTTGTTTTCTTTTATTCTTTCTTTTTCTCCCCCCGCCCCCACCCCTGGCCCCACACTCAGAGATGTCATATACCAGGGACTGGTACATATTTTCTTAATGGGCCAGATAGTAAATATTTTAGGCTTTGTAGGACATACAGTCTCTGTTGCAACTATTCAGTTTTGCCATTGTAACACTAAACCTGCCACAAACAATAAATAAATGGGTATGGCTGTTTTCCAATAAAATTTTATTTACAAAAATGGGTGGCTGGCTGAATTTGGCCTGTAAGCTCTAGTTTACTGACTCCTGTTTTAGGTTATAACCAAGAATTTGGATTTTAGTCTAGTGGCGGTAAAAACCACTGTGTAGTTTTAAAAGAGAAAATTAATATGATCTTACTTAGGTTTTATAAATATCATTTTGGCTATTGAACAGAGAATGAACGGAAAGGACTGGCAAGAATGGAATCAGGAGGCGAGCGTATTAGTCCGGGCACTACATGAAGGTGGCTTGAACTGAAGTGATAGCAGTGAAGGTGACATGCAATTTAATTCAAGAGAGAGGCCGGGGTTAGAGAGAAAACTTTGGAGTCAGCAACATATTCATGGTATTTAAAGCCATAATACTAGATTACTCAGACAGAAAGTGTAGGTTAAAAGTGTGAATAGAAAAAATGGTCAAAGACTGAGCTGAAAAATTTTATTTATAAAATATATGGCTGATATTCTGGCTATAGTTTACCAACCTCTAACTTAAAATACTAATTTTTGTTCTTTTCTTTTCCAGACTTCCTTTTATGTGACCCTTCTTCTTGTTAGTCAGTTAAATTATTATAAATGGGATACAAAGAGAAAAGAAACTGACATATTTTTTAACTGCCAAAATGAGCTCTTGAGAATTAAAACAAAAATTTCAAGGGAAGAAAAGCAAAGAGTTTCTGTCATAATACCAGAAATCAAAAGAAAATAGAAAAAAAGCCAGACAATCCCATATATATTCTTTTCATCTTCCCACCGTTAGTTCTCAAGAGAATGTATGATAATCACTGGAACTGAGGAGATTAGGGAAATGAAGATGCGGTATTACTTTGAATAAGGGATAGAAGGGGGAGATGATAAGATATAACAAGGATAAAACACAAGACAGGAGTGAGCATTAAGAGGTTCTGACTATAGCATAGGGTGAGTGCCAAGGAGATTCACAGAATCTGTGCCAATATCTACAGATCATGAATCACCATCTGTGAGAGCACCATTACCTTATTCTTTTCATTTCTGTGAGGTAAGGGTCTTATGTTGACAGCCCCTGGTATATTATTTGGTATATTATTATTAAATAGGACATATATTCATTTACAGCCTTTGCTGAGTCCTATCCAGTTGGCACCATGTGAATATTACCCCTCTTTAACAGCCAAACACTCTTGTCATCCTTTAAAACAGCTAGTAGGATCCTTGTCACTTGGAAAGGGGTGGTAGTATGAAAAGGAAAGTTCCGATAAATAGTTGGAAGAAAATTAAAAATGTTGTAACCCATCTCTATTACATATAACCATCATAAATATATCTTCCGAGTTTAGTGAAAATCTGTCTCTTTTTTGAGTGAAGTAATATCTGACAGAGAGAAACTAATTGTGTCCCGTAGATTTGACAGAACTTCAAGTTGGGATAAAGAAATACTCAACCAGGTGTGGTATCCATAGCTGCTAATTTAGGAATTCAGTTTTCTTAATCCTTGAATGTATTCTATTTTCTGGTTGTTTTAAAGTCTTTGCTATTTGCCTGAATCTCATTCTACTAGTTAGCATTTTTAATTTATGCAATTAATTATTACCATTTAGGCATTCTGCAAAAATTTCTATTCCATGTCAACCACCTATGATGGCACCTATGGAACACTATCCCTGGTAGAATAATGAGATTATTAGTTCTGCAAGGGCATGGAAAATAATCAATTTCAACTTCCATATCTTATAGATGAGGATACTAAGGCCCTGAAGAAGGAAGTGGCATATCCAACATCGTATGTGTGGAATAAAGACTAAGATGAGAGGTTTTCTAACTCTAATCCATGTTCTTTCCAGGATTCTATGGCACTAGTGATGTCATTTAGTTCCATAGTTTCCTGTGGAGATTGAATATGTCTTAATGATTATTTGAGATTTCCTAGGTGGAAGAGCCCCCTTACTGCACAAAATAATTTTGCAAAATAAATTAAAAACAATCAGTAACCTACTGTGACATTCCACTAGCCTATTTGGACCAAAGACAATACAACTGATGAGAGCACTCATCAGCAGTGCAGTGTTAGTGTCAATTCCACAGCACCGTGGACTACCTCCTCCAGCAACTGCCAGTGGGTTTCATTCTTCTGTTTCTGGTTGCTGTTCTTTCTTACCAACATTCTTTTTCTTCAAAGTCAGGTCCCTTGAGTTGATTCAAAAGGAACTGAGTGACACTTAAACCAGCCTTAGTAAAGAGAGATTCAATATGAAGAATCAGGGATATTTCCAAAATCCCCAAGGAAAGAAATTCAGCTCACACTTTATCAAGAACTCTCTGGAACCCCATGGGTTCTTACCTCTTCCACTTTTCACATCTGCCTCTATTCTCCTGTTCTGGTTTTGTTTTTTGTTTTTTGTTTTTTTTTTTAAATCAGGTCGGTTCTGTGAGCACTATATTTAAACGCAAAAGAATGAAACAGGACCTCCACTTCATACCATGCACAAAAATTAACTCAAAGTGGATCAGAGAGACCTATTGCAAAAGCTAAAAGTAAAAACAAACAAACAAAAAGACACAATTCTTGAAGAAGACATAGAAGTAAATCTTCACTCTCTGGAACCCATGGGTTCTTACCTCTTCCACTTTTCACATCTGCCTCTATTCTCCTGTTCTGGTTTTGTTTTTTGTTTTTGTTTTTTTTTTAAATCAGGTCGGTTCTGTGAGCACTTGCTCATCAATATACATAATCCAAAAATTGCTACTGAGAAACAGCAGCCTCAGTCCCCAAGTTCACATCTCTCACAGACAAAATACCTTTTCTAAAAAATTTGTGGGAGCATAAAGTAAGTTATTGAAATTTCTAATGTAACTGAGTATAGCAATAATGCTCACTGTCAAAATTTCTTATGTAGGTATAAAACTGTAAAATTTTTTAAATGCTTACACATTCTCTTATGTTTACCTCACCATAATCATCAAGGATGTGGCCAGGTGTCATTGATCCCATTTTAAAGCTGGAAAAACAAACTCAGAGACTTTAAGTGATTTATTCCAGCAAAGTCAGCTCTTTTGGCTTCTAGTCCATTTGCCCTTTCAAACCTACATCTATAGCCACTGGCTTGTGTAGGAAGAAATAGTAGTAATGTTATGAAGGTGATGACAGAGGCCAAAGAATAGGTAAATTGAGTAGCCACCTGACTATTTCAAAACTTGGTTCAGATTTCTGTCATTCTATAAACTGATTATTATTCTTGGACCCCACTGTACCTTTTTTCCTCTTTTTTTTTGCTCTTCCATATGAATATACCAAATTATTTTAATCTGTTTTCAAATTTTACTTAACTTTTAACTTCCTGTAGTCAGATTCCTCTTCTGGTAGTGAACCAAGAGTGACCTGAAAAACTGGCAGAAAATAATGTGGATGATGATAGTAACAACAATAACAACCCAAGGCAGGTCATCTATAGGATTAGGGTTTCTTTTGAAACTGAGGAACAGCATAAAAAAAATGCAAAGACAGATGTTAAATATCTGCCACTAGATGAAAGAATTCCTTATTCAGTGATTGATATGACGTCTGAGGAACTAACTCCATGTGTTAAAACACAGCAGAAAACTTGAGTACAAAGGTATTATGCAAACAAAGAACAGCATTTCCATGTGTATAAGTTTAACTGGGTCTGGCTGAAGTAAGCTCTGGGGCACCTTCCTTAACACAGAAGGGAGAATCTGGGATTTGTATCTAAAAGTTTTGCATGGTTAGATCATTGTTTACATAAATGTAAGGTGGTAGTTTCCAGTAGGGTATCCTGAGTGAGAATCCGCGAGTGAAGAAAATATGGGCAAATATTTTAAATGTTTCCTAGTCATATGTAAACAAATACAAAGTTAATATGTGATGATAACATCAGGCTATATTAAGTTAAGCAGATAATATCTCCATATCAGGTTTCTTCCACCTAGAAATGTGCCATCTGAGAACAACAGGGAACAAATCTCCACAAAGCAAATGTACTTTTTAAACTTAAAACAGAAAAATCTATTCACAAGGCTCATAAGCCCAGCCTAAAAGAAAACTGTAGCATTTTAATTCAAATGGAAACTACAACTGATCTTGCTCACTAAAATGTACATTTGCACATCTTTAATTGACCACTTTATGCTCTTTATAAAATGACCTCAGCCTTGAATAACGTCCATTATTACACTAATAATCAAGAAGAAGAAGAAAAAGTAATGTCTTGTCCTATATGGGAAATGAACATTCTTACAGCAACTTCTAGTCTTCCTTTCATTTAAAGCTTCCTCTTTAGCTCAACGCACATAACTCTCCTTCCACCTGATTACAATTTCATCAAGACTCTGTTCTCCTACATTCACCTCTCCCTTGGCTGATGCACTGGATTGTAAGAGTGATGGTAAACCATGAAAGAACAAACCAAACCAAGCTATGAGAATAAAAGAAAAATGCTGGCCAACAGAAACTCAGTCCTTGAACCCTGAAATCTCAAGATTTAGAAGTTGAAAAGACACTATGAAAGAAAGCAATGAATCCCATGGAAAAAAGCAATGAAATGAACAAGTGACTGGCAA
>NW_006441955.1:22184112-22248370 GCF_000325575.1 Pteropus alecto
TAAAAATCTCCCGCATGTGACCAAGTCATTCAGTCTCTTGGAAAGTCACTTTTGTCATTTGCAAAAAAAGAATACTTAACCCTGACTAATTCAGAAGGCTGTTGAAAGAATTAAATGTAAAAGTTATTTAGAAATTTGTTTTACTATATAAAGCACTATGTATACATAAATAAATCTAAATCTAAATGGGCTTTTTTATTTTACTGTTGTTTATTACCTCTTTTATAATCCTCGCTCTTCTATTCTAACTTCTCATTAATCGCTTTTCCTTTTTCTTTAGTCTGCATTTAACTTTAAAACATGAAAGTCTTTTGTTATAATTCACACATAGTTGAAAAACCACTTGGCATGAGTAATGCTTCAACTCACAGAAACAGCAAGTTCTGCACATGCTCGCAAGTTCAGTGTCATTTCCCTGCCTGTCTTTCACCATGTCTAGCTCATGTGGCCAGTTAAGGGTGGATGGAGTCTTAGGATTCCTTCTCTTCTGGGTTTGGATGGTGCTCAAAACCACCTAAAAATCCCCTGGTACTACATAAAGTACAGTTAAATCTGGGGAAAAGTAGAAATAATTATGGTTTTGTAGGGTCACTTTAAGAATACAAGCATCTTTTCTATTGTTTTTCTTTTCTTTTAAATAACCCAAAAGTAATGAGATTTCCCAGGGATTAACTTGTTCATCTGACCAAATCTGGCTCAACATCCTGACCATGTCTGGTTATAAGATGTGACTACCACAAACATAGCTTCTCATCCCCTACACCACGTTTTACTCATTACCTGGCAAAGGTACAAGCCAAAATTCTCGTAAACCTCCTGATTTCCTGTTCATAATTTGGGGAAGTAAACCATGGCTGAAAAACCACATGAAACTCCATTAAATGAATCTAAATAAATTATATCTCTGCAAATGAATCACCACTTATCCAAATTCCATGTACTGCAGAGAGACAGGAATGGTCAATAAATACCAGACTCCCAATAACCACAACACACAGATTCAATCTGTGGGACAACCCCATCTCGACTACATGTAAGGAGAAAGCAGTATCTGCAATTCTTGGTCACAACCAGAAACGTGCAGATCAAACAATAGCCGTGTGTCTGTGTGACTGCCTCCCCATACAGGATAAATTAGGAAAACTGAATCAGAACACTAACATGGATGCCAATTTTAGACAAGAGCAAAGAAGAAAAGATATTAAATACTGAAGACAATTTTGAAAGAATGCACATAAAGTAACCTAAATTGCACAACTTTTTCATGATCACGATGAGGCCATTTTCATGACAAGGTCGTACTAGATTGTCCTTTATTCCTTAAATAAATGTTTGTGAAATTCTTATTTATATTTCAGGGACTGTGCTAGGTGGTAGGAAAATAATAATCAACAAAAATATATTTCCTACCTTTGTGGGCCAAATGTAATCCATTGCCTGTTTTTCATATATAAAGTTTTATTAAAACACAACCATTTGATTATGTGTAGTCTATGGCTGGTTTCATGCTGGAATGGCAGAATCAATTAGTTGTGACAGAGAATATGTGGCCCACAAAGCCTAAACTATTTACTATCTGTCCCTTTATCAAAAATGTTTGCCAATCTCTGGTTTAGGGGGAAGAAATGGACAAGTATATAGGAAATTATATCAGTTTAATAGGAGCTATGATGTAGGGATTTTGCAGTTTCAAGTAAAAATTTGGAGGACTAAGGAAAACTATGTAACATTTAAACTGAGACCTAAAAATGAACAAGTAGTAAATCAGTTAATGGGAAGAGAAAGTATTCCAGGGAAGGTCACGTGCAAAAACCAGGAGGCAAGAGAGAACATATCCCAGTCAGGAACTGAAAATACAGTACATAGCTGTACAAAGAGAGTGAAGGGAGTAAGGATGACAGATAATGGCAAAGAGAAAATTAGGACCCAGATTATAAATCTTCCTTTATGTCATCTAAAGAAGTTTAGAAATTATTCTGAGGGTTTAAGCTGTGGAATGAAATAATTGAGCTGTATGAACATATGATTCAGTATTTACATAAGATTTATGAAAAGGCTCGTTTCTGATATAGCCACCAGGAAAACAAAAGCAATGAACTTGAAATTGAAAGTAGCCAGGAAATACTAACATTCAAATTAATCTATCCCTTCAACCTCTAACAACCTACGGCACTGAGAATGTAGTGGCTGCGACAGCATGATACAAAAATTTCCTGTAACTCAAGTCAGTACTTCAACTCCAGTTTGTGCTGACAGTACAACCAAAGCTCATCTGAAAAGATAGTGGTGGTGCCGAAGAGGAAGTCAACATGCCCTGCCTGAAAACTGAAGCAAGTGAGGTAATTTAGGTTTGATTTCTGCCTTTCCTATAAAATGTTTATATAATTACCCATGGTTTTTACCCTATTTCATTGGCTGCTCCATCTCCGTCTTATTTCCTTATTCTTCCTCCTCTAAACCTCTCTTAAAAGTGGAGTGCCCCAGTACTCAATCTTTAGACTTATTCTCTAACACTAACTCTCATTCAGTGAATAAATCCAGTTTTAGTGCTTTAAATAGCACCTATAAGCTGATGATTCCCAAATGTATACCTTTAGCTCAGGTTTCTCTCCCGAACTTCAGTTTTGTATATCCTCTTGCCTATTTTATATCTCTAATTGGATGTCTAAACTCTATATGTCCCTCACCAAACTTCTTCCTCTCAGAACTACTCAACCTGCAGTCTTTTCCATCTTATTTGATAGCAACCACATCATTTCCACTATTCAGGTCGAACATGTTGAAATCATCCCTTGCTCTTCTCTTTTCCTCATGCTCTTTACTCAATCTGTCAGGAAAGCCTGTGGATTCTGACATACAAAATTTGACCTTTCTTACCAGCTCCACTGTTGCCACCTACCACCAATATCCTCCACCTAGACTATTGAAATAGCTTCCTAACTGTTCTGCCCAATTCCATTTATTTTTGCTTCAAGTCTATTCTCAAAACAGGAGTTAGAGCGATTCATTTAAAATATAAGTCAAAATGTATCACTCTTCTGCTCATAAACTTATACTGACTTCTCATCTTACTCAAATGGCTATGCTCTCCCTATGACTGGCCCCCATTGCTTCTTCAGTCTCTACTCCTATAGTCTTTTCCTCACTCACCACGTTGTAGACCTGCTGATCTCCTCATTGTTTCTCAAATATAATAGAGTATACTAGGGATGCTCTTGCCTTGGGGTTTATGTACTGGCTGTTTACGCTACCTTGATGCTATCTTCCCAGGTAATCACATGGCCAGTTACTTTACCTACTGTAGTAGACTGAATTGTTGACCTCAATTCTTCATCCCACCCTTTATCCACACTATTGCCTTGTCATGGGTACAGAGTACTTTTCTGTCCCTTGACATTTGGCTTGGCCATTTGACTTCACTTGACCAATAGTATATTGGCAGAAGCTACACTGAGCCAGTTTTGAACCTTGCCTTAAAGAGATTTGCTCTCTTGAATTTTCATCAGCATGAGAAGTCTTCCCCCTACCTGATTGTACTATTCAAGCTATGCCCTACATGGGACAGAACTGCTCCAGCCAATTTACAGACCACTGAGCAAGAATAAATGATTGCTCTTTTAAAGCAGAGATTGGCAATCTTTTCCTACAAAGAGTAAGATGGTAAATATTTTAGGCTTTCCAGCTTAGTCTGTATAGCCTCTGTTGTAACTACTCAATGATGTTACTGCACTTAAAAGCAGCCATAGACAACATGCAAATACACATGGGGCATGTCTGTGTTTCAACAGGACTTACTTACATAAACAGACAGCAGTGAACTAAAATGTAATTGGTCTGTCTGACTCCAAAACTCTCTCATTGATCATTAAATCATTATAATATCATTTAATTCCATTAAGGCCAGTGTCTGGGGAAAACCATAATATTTCATTTTAAAAATAAAAATGATTCATAAATATTGTTGATAAGATACATCTAGCCAATTCAACTTTTATTTCATAATGTTTTTTATTTGTCTGATAATCATGTATCATCTAGCCACTTGTTACTTTATATCATGGTATATGATTGCTAATTTTGCCCAAATTTTCCTTATTAAATAAGGCCTTTCTGACCTGCTTTGTATTCATGTTCCTGACTCAGTCTGTGTCTACCTTGAAGATATTAGACTAACCACCCCAAAGGTAATCCAACATTTGTAAATTCTAGCTGGTCTTTGGGCTTTCTTGGCCTGCTACTCCACTTGACTTTGTACTTGAATTACCTCAGTATGTATTAAGTCATAGACAGTACTCAAGAACCATATGCCGAACTAAAGCTTTTTTTTTTTTACTCTGGTCCAGCCTTAGACCATACAAAATGAGCTGCCAACCTCTCAATATTTTATGAGTGTTCATTTTCACATGTTAGAATTAATAACACTGCCAGTCAGTATTAGTTTCCATTCCATTCCCATTTGTAGTAAACTGGCAACTTTTACCTTCAGCTTTCAGAAAACGGAATTCTGGAGCCACTTTTCTATTCCTTGTAGTAGTTTAGGTGAACCTTAAAGACGTCTGTTTCTATCACTTATGCCTCAAGAGTATCAATGCCCTTTGATGAAAGCCCATTCTGTGAAGTAGACAGACCTGCCTTTAGTTACTGATTTCATTATTAAATAGGTATGTCCATTTGGACAAGTTATGTAATGCCTTCAGTTTCCTTATCTCTAAAATATTTTAATAAAACTAACTTTATAGAGTTTGTTTTCAAGGTTAAATGAGATGATTGATGGATGCTTAGATAACATTTTTTAGAGATAAGTAATATATATGTAGTTTCCGCCCCCCCTGCATTTTCCTTTTTAATTTACTTTCAGGAAAATTGATAACCAGCTCCAAGCCCTTTACTACAGGGAGAGATATATGTTAGATGAGAAAACAGAAAGATCCTATAAGATGATTGGTTTCTAATTTATAAAAAAATAAAACAAAACAAAAAAATCTTTTAGGGGAAGGGATTCATTAGCACAGTTAGAGTGAAATTAAGATGCATGAAAGCAAAATGTTTTTCAACATAGAATATAAGGATTACCATGTGCTAGAGAAGGAGATATGAGGAATAAGTCTCTGGATCTCAAAACCAAATAGAACAAAACCCCTGTGGTACTCCTGGAATTTGGCAAGATGCCAAGAAATCACATATGCCTGGTATGTCTGGTTCATTAAAGATTATAATGAGATAAAAATCTAGGCAAGTGGTTTGGAGGTCAGATTTTGCCACTTTACACAGTGTAAACTACTTCATTTAACAGGGGGTGCCAAATTTTAAGATGTAAGATTTCATTCAAGAGCTATTTTAGGAAGATTAATTTGAGAGAAGTCAGAATTGTAGAGAGAAAACTGAATGAGAGAGAAGCTGGTAGCAGAGGGATTAGTGAGATAGAAGATAGGGTTTATTGCAATAGCAGAAATCTGAGGCGATAAAATCTTGAACTTATAATATTTGATCCTCCCAATTCCTGGACTTTAAAGACTGAGTGAAGAAAGCACTTCGGCCAAGATTTCAAGATGCTCTTGGCCTTGCCAGACATAGTTACAACCACCTGTGAGCTAAACCAGAGCTTGAAACAGAAATCCCATTTAACCTGGTTTTGGTATGCTAGGCATATTACAAGATAGACCTTTGTCTTCTCTTCAGTAATTCACTTAAGATAACTGTAGGTCTAAGAGGTATAAAACTAGATACTAGTGAAAATGACAGTCTGAGAGAGCATTGAGTAGCTCACTGATTGTAATGGCTTCAAAAATCAGGCTTGCTGCTCTCTTAAAGGCAAAGGGAGTGTGCATGGTGTTTTCTTTTACATAGTATTTAAGAATCCTTTTACTTATTTTAAAGATCATTATCGCCATTAAAATACAAACTGGACTTTCATTGTCATTAAATAACAAATATCAAAAAGCTGATGGATGTCAGTTAGGCTTAGGGAAGGTTTTTCAATGTCCTTGGAGCTGTTTTCTCTCATCAGTAAGAAAGTCAGAATTCTCGGTTACAGCAAAGCATTAACAAGATATTTACTGAGTTTGCCTAAAAATTTAGTAACTATTGAATATAGAAATAAATATCACATAATCAGTTATCTCGTAACTACAGAAAGTAATTATGGCCTGAAGATTATTCACATAATCACCACTTTGTCTTAGAATGAAATCTGTAGAGATTTCAGTTGAACTAATTTTTACTTAAGAAATAAAAGAACAAAGATTCAAAACTTTTGAGAGTCTACTATGCTCCAGATACTTTGCTAGGCCCTTAGCATGTGTTATTTCATTCAAACTTTATGGCGACCCTGTAATAAGCTAAACATTACTATTTTCATTTTACAAACCAGAAAATAGAGCCTCAGAGAAATAAGATCACTTGACAAAAATAAAACACATAAAAGTTTTACTCTAAGCTTGTCTCTCAAATTTTACAAAAGATAATATAGAGAAGTATATGACTAATTTCCAAACAAAATATATAAGACTACTGATTAACATTAAAAGAGAAAAAGGAATACAAGCACTTACAACATGTAAGTTACTTTATATGTGCTACCTCATTAATATTCGTCCCATTTTATTGATGTAGAAATTAAAGAGCTGGAATCGAATTCTGTCTTTGTGACTCTAAAACTCCTGCTGCCTCCCACTGCATAGAATCCTAGAAAGCTAGAATAAAAAGGTACCTTATCTCATTCAACATCTTCATTTAACAGCTGAATGAGTAGAGGTCAATAGGTAAGTGATTTGTCCAAAGGCAAACAACTTGTCAGTAATCAAGAGTTCTTGTGATTGCTTCTGGGGTTCTTACCAAGTGCCTAGGCCCTTTGGTCTCCTAAATTATGACGACTGTCACTCAAGGTCTATTTTTGTTAACTTTTACTAAGGATTTGTCATTCTTCAGGGTTGCTCCTTTACTACTCTAAATGCTTATCTTTCACTACATCTCTCCTCTCTAGAACAATGATTACTACCTCTGGTTTTTTAATACTCAGTTTTGTTAAATCTGCATCCTGTTCATTCTTCACTTTTTTTTTTTTTTTTAATCTATCTGGTAAAAAACAGAAGCCATTCTTTAGTAACTTATTCTGTCTTACCTGGCTCACATTATCCACCTTAATAGTAAATTTATACTGCCTTTATAACATATGTCCACTTCATTTTATCTCCACTGTCTACCATTAATCCAGTCCAAATTATCATCATCTGTCACTTAGTCTTATACATTCGCTTCTAATGGATATCCCTCACTGAACACCCCATCTCTCATCAACTTTGTTCTTTTGTGATCTATTCTCCACACAACTAAAAATCAGAGAATCTTTTAGAAATACTAATCTTATGTTTTAGATTTCTTTAAAACTCTTCAATGACCCTCAGGTGCTAGTATAACCTACCTGAATCTATCTCTTGGATTTCCTTGTACCATTCTTCCATCCAATACTTACTTCCATCACTACACTTCCAACACATTGACTATCTCTTATTCCACAGACACCTTCAACACACTCTTCCAGTATTTTCTCAATTTAATTGTAAATTCCAGAGAGGCTTTTGCTGTTCTCTCTAAACTAGTATCTTTTTTAATTTTTCATCATAGGAGCCTATATTTTTGCTTTGTTGCACTTATCTCATCTTCTAAATACTCACCTGTTTTTGTGGTCAGTCATTTACTGTTTGTCTCCCTCTCTAAACTGTAAAGATCATAAAGGCAGGGATTAGGTCTATTTTGTTCTCTGCTAAATCCTCTACCTTATCAAAGTAACTGATACATAGTAAAAGCTCATAAATATTTGGTGAAAAGATGGATGCCTAAACACTCAAAAATAACTCAGTTATTTTATGATTTGTAATGGGATTCTCTCATGATAGAACTTATTTAAATTGATTAGCTTTGATTTAAGAAAAATCAAAGTTTCTATACTAGATAGTGGCCAGGAGAGAATAAGAGAAGCATTAAAAAATACAAGTAGAGATAGAAATTAACATGTTATATATACCCCAAATGGTGGGGAATAAATTTTAAATATGTTTTACTTCCTAAAAAGTATTTAATAAATGACTGCCTTCTCTGCCTATTCCAACCTCAATTTCTTTTAAAATAATGAAAAGTAAGAAAGAACTGGCCTTAATCAATTTTTCTCTAATCTTACTATTCCCTGATTAAAACTGGTTCTGGAGATGATAAATATCCACAGAGTAGGCGAAAAAAAAATTCTGGTTTATATGAATAAGGGCAGATGTAATAACCTACTTAGAATATAGGCGATACATATACACACACATACAATATAACATCAGACTGGTTTTATATACATAAAAGAGAATGTACTGTTACACCAAAAGGTATCTGCCTAAGAAATACATGACAATAAAGAAATTAGAAGTTCTTATCAAGCATTTACTGACTGACAGACTTTATGATTCAGTTGGATGCTGATAAAATATCCTTGATGGGATTGCTCGATGAAAACTTTTCTTGTAGTTTCCTGTCAATAAACTGCTCATACTGAGCACAACAAACAAAATTATCATAAAATTCAGGTAATTAAAAAAAACCATATAGGTACGTATGTGTATATTACATACATATATTTTATATGTCGATGTTATTGAAGCAAAAGGAATTGTCCTTAGCATCTTGAATTACACACAAATTCTTCATATAATTTTCCCTGTATGGATGCAGCCACTATATAACATATATTCTTTCATATAAATTCTACTGGAAGAATACAACTAAATCAACACTTAGAGATAATTTACTACAATTTTGACAGCATTATAAATTAGACAGACTAGCTCTCAATCAACTCTCCCACCCAACTTCCTCAAATCTTTTGTGGAATGAGGCAGAGTAAAAGTATTTAAATAAATAAAATAACCTGTTAACTCTATCTTGCTTTATGAATGTTATAAATGGGGTCTCAACTCAAATGCATAAATCATTATCCCTGTGAGTCCCAACTAGGCTTCTGTTTACCAGATGGAAGTAAAAAGTGACAGTATATGCAACATGTGCTCCAAATCCTGCTGTCAAGACTTTTACAAAATGATATATCTCTAAACATTCCAGTATAGTCCAGATGTGTTGAGCTTGATCTGAAAAAATAAAAATAAATTAAAATAAAACAGCTACAGGTACAGGCAGGAATCTGTTCCAGCTTTATCAGGAAGTTTGCTTGAAACTTCTTAATGATCGTTAAAATAAAAGGCAGTATAGAGCACAGAGCTAGAGAACATCATCAAGACCTGCTTGAGAATGCTTGAAAATGACAGGTTATTCTAAGCCTCAATCGTGCTCTGGAAGCTATGTTAAAGAAAAAGCACCTCCTGACCAGCAGAGGGCAAGATCAAGAAAACAAGCAGATAACCTTTTACAATGATCATTAACAAAGTACTTTCATATACCTTCTGCTATGGTCTGAATGTTTGTGTCCCCTTATAATTCATATATGTTGGAAACCTAACCCCAAGGTGATGGTATTAAGAGGTAGGGCCTTTGAGAGGCTCCACGCTCATGAATGAGATTTAGTGCCTTTAAAAAAGAGGACCGAAAGAGTTCCCTACGCTTTCCCCAGGTGAGAATACAAAAAGTCTGTGACTGGAAAAGGGCTCTCATCTGACCAAGCTAGCACTCTGATCAAAACATCCAGCCTCCAGGGCTGTGATACATTAATTTCTGTTGTTTATAAGCCACCTAATCTGTGTTATTTTGTTATAGCAACTCACACGGTAAGATACCTTCTTTTATCTAATTCTGAAAGTGACTCTCTGTGACATAGATATTATTGCTCCCATTTTGCAGATGAGAAAAATAAGACACTGAAAATTTAAATGACTTGCCCAGTGTCATCACTGCTACTAATAGAGTCAGCTTTTGTATCCAGTTCTTCATACACCAAATTTACTGCTTTTCTCACAATATCACCAGCAAGTTCTATCTACCAAGCTTAAGCTCCTAAGGGACTTTTGAATCTTGCCTTTGTTCATACAGATCACATTTCTCAGGCCACATCAAGTTTAAGCACCTCTATTAAGAAAGAATATACAGTAGTGTAAGTGTGAGTGGTGGACAGCATGGAACCTGATAACTAATTGAATAGTCCTTTGTAGCATCGCTAGCTCTGAGACACACTGCCAGAATGGGAACATGGTCTTGAATGAATGAATTTTATCTCCTGAGCGCTTTCAGGTAGGTGCAGTTTTTGTTTCATTTTTTGAATTCTCTTTTATTCTTTGACTCTCATAGCGCTGTTCTCTTTTGCTCTTTTCTTTACTAAAATCTAACCTGTAGACTTAAGAGACAGCCAAATTAAGACAAAATAAAACTAAAAGCCACATTGTAGCTAATAGTGATCCACATATTTTTTCTAATGTTATACTTTTGATTTCAATCTGTCCTTTAGGAATCAGAAGCAATCTCATATCTTTCATAAAACCTCTTTCCATAACTCTGATCTTCAAGAATTAAGGAGAAAAAGTTCATCTCTATGTAAAGAGTGTAAAACTTGATATCAATTGAGCATAACACTGTTACATAAGAGAAAATATTATTTCTTCATTATATCTTCTAATATATCTTGTATTTTATGCCATTATGTTTATATTATTAAGCAAATTATATAAAGTTTAAAAATCAAGCAAAAAGATTACATGTTCTTTCAATGTTATACTTGAGCATTGTCCAGCAGGTTTATTTCCAAGGACTATTTGACAAATTCAGGGTGGGTGTGGCATTATTTGACTACTGGTCAAAGGGCCAAACACTGTGAAGTTTCATGTTATTTTGCAGATTTTTATCTGGTAAAATTTCAAATGACTTCTATCTATGACAAAGGGTATACTCAAGGATTATAGATATGCTCTCTAGGACATTAACTGGTGCGGTGTATAACCTGCCATCTTATTCCAACATTCTTTCTTCAATGCCTATAAGTACTCAGTTCTTCAAATACTCTTTGAATCAGTTTTATTATCTTGCTGACTCTCTTATTTTATTAATGAGTTCAATCTTGACACATGCCCATTATACATTTGTATGAATATTGTATTTTTGAACTTTTAAAAATTTATATAGCACTTGCTCTTACCTTATGCTTTTTTAAATGAACTCTTACTTAGTTCCCAAAACAATCATATGAAGTAATACTATTATCCCCACTGTAGAAATGAAGAAATACAGGCTTGAAATATAAAAATGAAAAAATATAGTCAAAGGGATTTTCTTGAATTTACACAGCTGGGAAGTGGTGGAGATGGGCTTCAAGCTCAAAACTCTGATCTAGAGCCTGAGTCATGGTCACAAAGACCCTTTTGCTGGAGATGTAGAAATTTTGGTCTACTCTGAGATAGGGTCAAAGAGCAGCAGAAGAGAGGTGAATCTCCATGAGCAAGGTGCTCTTTGTGACTATGGGGTTCATATAACAGATTTACTGAATACTATTCATTCATATATTCATTCGATAAATATTTATTCATTGAGCGCTTACTCTGTGTCAAGTGCTGTGTTTATTGATTTGGGGGAAGGCAAGTGATCAGTAGTAAAAGATAAATCAGGCACAGGTTCTACTCTTTAAAAAACTTACTGCTGGATACTTGAAGATACAGCAATAAATAAGACACTATGCTCTTTGTCTTCACAGTGTTTATTTTAAAAATTCAAACAGTAAACATGCAATTATAATAGTGATGAGTATTTTAAAGAATACCTATAGTATGTTTTGCAAGCACATACTCAAAGAACTCTACCTATAGGTGTTTTGTTTTCTTTCAACTCTTTTGAGTTTTCAAAAATGTCAAAAATGCTGAGAATACTAATTTTATAAGATAGACATAAATAAATATCATTTTTAAATACAAAATTAAAAGGGATATGTGTCATAAGAGCTATGGGTAAGTAAATACGAGAATTCAGAGGAAGAAGGAATTGCTTCCGGTAAATGTGATACAAAGCAACTATATGGCCTAGTGGTATTTGAAGGAAGAACTGATATCAAAGCTGTACTATCTATCTCTTTTAGCATGAGAGGCATATCAGTTATATGCACTGCCAATGCAAACCTGCTTCCTAACTGGGAGCAATGATGAAAAGGGACGTATTTTTGAAAACTCAGAAGAGTAAAAAGAAAACTCATCCCTTTGATGGTAAGTGTGAACTCATGACTTACATTGGTCATGAAAATTTTAGTACAAGTATGTCACTTCTTTGAAAAAGCTTCAAAAGCTAGTCATTAATTTGTCTTTCTCTCCCCCATCAAAGTAGTTCTAAAAGTTTATGTCATAACAGAGCCTCCATCACCATGGGTGCCTGAGTGGCTACACTGAGCAGAGTCCATGTTGACTTGTCTCATACCTATAGCATGAATTCAGAAGTAGGCTATTACTATGTTATGCCATAGGCACTTTTGAATCTCTGTCACTGTAGCATAACCAAGCTTACCCAGACAGATGCAGTGAAGAAAGGATAAACTGTTCAATAAATTAATCTTAGTCAAATGAGTATTCATATAGAAAAAAATGAAAGGGGATCCTTATCCCACAGCATACACACAAATCGATTCCACAAAAATTAAAAACTTAAATTAAAAACTTTAAAACTTTTAAAGAAAACAAAAAGACATATTTATGACCGTGGACTTAAAATTATATCTTAAATCAAACACAAAAAGTCTTAGCCATAAAAGGAAACATTGGTAATTTTGACATGAAAATTCATGTTATAAATACAAAACCAAATTCTGATGCATAAAAGAAGAAAATGATAAATTAGATTTTATCAAAGTCTAATAAGCCATTGACTGGGAGAAAATATTTGCAGATCCCATACCCAATGAAGAACTTGTATCCACAACATATAACCACTCAAAATTCACTTATAAGAAAACACAATCCATTTTTTTTAATGGGCAAAGATATGAACAGACACATCGCCAAAGAAGATATATGTATTGCTAATAAGCACATGAAAAAATGCTCAGCATCATTAGTTACTATTAGTTATTGCAAATTAAAACAAATTAAGATGTCATTACAACCTTATTAAAACAGATAAAATAAAAAATTTTGAGCATACTAAATTTTGGCAAGAATGTGGAACAACTGGAACTCTCATACACTACCAATTGGAATGTAAAATTGTATAACCACTTTGACAGTTTGTCAGTCTTATAAAGTTAAACAAATCTACCATGTAATCCAGTCATTACACTCCTAGATGTCTACCCAAGAAAAATGAAAACATATGTCCACACAAAGATGTGTATGTGAATGTTAATAGCAGCTTTATTTGAAATTGGCAAAAAGTGGAAATAATACAAATGTATCAATATGTGAATAAATAAACAAATTGTGATATATTGCTATAATAGAATACTGCTGAGTAATAAAAAGAAACAAATTATTAACACATACTACAGGTGAATCTCAATATAATTATGCTGAGTGAAACAACCTTGAATCCCACTCCCTAAAACAAAGAGTACATACTCTATTATTCCATTTATATAAAACTCTAGGAAGCGCAAAGTAATATATAATGGCAGAAAATATATCTGCGATTGCCTGGAAGTGGAAGAGGTCCATAAAAGGACAGGAAGAAACTTTTGGGGGTAATTATCTTGATTGTGGTCATATTTCACAGGAAAACATAAGTAGAAATGTATCAAATTATGTATATTAAGTATGAATTGTTTCCTTATATGTCAATTATACTGCAATACAGGTTTTTTAAAAAAAGTTAAATTACTACAAAGAAATCACAAGGAGTTGGTCTTTGTTGCATGTTCCTTAGTAGTGATATCTTTGCTCTTCTCCCTCTGCCTGCAGAATCACATGTGACCATCTTGCTCCTTGACCCATGCTACTCCTGATTGCTCACCCGCTTTGGACACTGTCCTCCTAATCAACTGCTACAAGGTATGTACTAAGGCTGATGGGGAGTCTTGGCCCTTGAAAAATGAAGCCCAAGGTCCTCACCAGCACTTTGATGGATAATACCACCAAGAGGTAAATCTTCTCATGACAAACATACCGTATCCAATAGTTAGCTCAGGATATATTTGACTGATGCTCCAGGAGAGTTCAGGCCTCAATGAGTAACTAAAATCAGGAAAAGTTGAAGAGCCAAGATAGAATGTCATTGGATGATGTGGCATGGTTCCAGGTGACCCTTTGCCAAGGCATTCTTGAGATGGAAGAAGAGGAAGACACCAGAATGGACACATTTTAGTGTCCATATGATGAGGCAAAACTATGGACAAAGTGAAACAGGACATAAACTTCAAAAAGTTGTAAAATATTGTCCCCAGATATCAAAGCCAATGTTGCTAAAGCTAAGACAGAGAAGATTAGGGCAAACTTGAAAATAGTGTGCAACATCTTATTTCTGCCATCAGGGGTAGTGGCCCCATTTATACCACTTTCTGTCCCTGCCTCCAGTATATGTTATTAACAGATTTTGAGAAAGGATGTCTGAAGAAAGATCAATGTGAGTTCTACAGAAAATTTCATTTTAAGGGGAAAGAAAACAAAACTGACCTTCAAAATCATGATGGGTGAGGAGGTAAAGCAACCTTTCTTCAATAAAAAATTGAGAATTAACTATAACACGTGTTAAGAAGTTTTTTTATGCTGTAACTGGGGAAGAAAGTCTTTCCACCACCAAAAAAAAAAAAAAAGAAAAAATATAAGCAGCAAAACAATGGAGAAGATATTTAAAGCAGCTATGATTAACAAAGAATTAAAGATTAGTATTTATTTAAAATAGAATCTTTCAATAATAAATAGATTAAAAAAACAATAGAGAAATAAGCAAATTAACTGTCATGCATCTCATAAAAGAGGAAATATAAGTAGCAAATAAGCATATGGTTAAAAGGGTAATCTCATTAGAAATCTTTGAAACCAAACTAAGAGAACAATAAGATGTCATTTTATCACTACGAAAAAAAAAAGAAGAAAAAAAAAAAAAGAATTATGAAGATACCATGTAGGTAAAAATATGAAACAATGGGAACTTTTGTATATTACTATCTCAAGTGTATTAGTTCATTCAATTTGGAATTTGGAAAATAATCTGGAATTTTTTCAAGTTAAACATGGACAATTTCACTCCTAAGTACATAGCCTAGAGAACTCCTTGTATCTATGTACCAGCATATATGTATTAAAATGTTCACAGCAGCATTGATTGCAATAGCCATATATATGTAAAATATACATATATGAAACAACACAGTAGGAAAATGGAATGATATGAAATAGTCTATAACAGTGAAAATGAATGAACTATATCTTCAACAACACAGATTTATTTTACAAACCCAATTTTAGTTTTTAGGATACTAGCAAGTCAAAGAAGACTTAGTATAACAGCACCTTATAAAGCCTAAAAGTTACGCAAAACTAAAAAATATATGTAATAAAATGAATTTTTTTAAAGCAAAGGCAAGATGATCCAGGGTGCTGGTTTTCTCAGAGGGTAGGAGAGGAACAAGGGAAGGAAAGAGCAATTTAATTCTATAGCATTGGTGGTGCCTGGTTCTTAAGCAGGGTAGTGTGTTCATAAATAATCATTTTATAATAATGGTTCAAAATTTATACATTTATTATTTTATGTGGCAAATATTTTATAATAAAATAATTTCAATTAAAAAATACAGTAGATAGAACACAATGAGGTGATGAGGAAAATGAGTATTTTATATAGGATGGTCAGGAAATGCCTCACTAAGGTAACATTTTAGGAGCGACTTCGAGGAAATGAGGGAGCAGGCTATGCAGATATTTTGGGAAAGAGCATTCCAGCAAGGGAGAACAGTAAAGTCCCTGAAGCCAAAATGGGCCTAACGTGTTAGAAGAGTATGGAAGAGCCCAGTGTGGTTGGAGTGGAGGGATCACAGAGTGAAGTCATAGAAGATAGAATGGTAGTGACTTAGGTAAAAGTCAGATCATATAGGACTTTCTAAGATAAATAAGAAAGTATGAAGCTTATTGAGTGATAGCGGAAACTGTCGGAGGATTTTAATTAAGAGAGAGTGACATCATATGATTTCTTTTCTTTTCTTTTTTAAACACCTACAGCACCTGGTCTTCCTAGGTGGTCTCCCATCCAAGTACCAGGCCTGACCCTGCTTAGCTTCCAAGATCAGACAAGAACGGGCATGTTCAGGGTGGCATGGCTGTAGATAATCTGATTTCTTTTTAAAAGGATAATTCCAGCTGTTATGTAGTAAAAAGACTGTTGAAGGCAAAAATGGAAATTGGTTAACCAGCTGAAAAGTAATTGCACTAGTCCAGGTAAGAAATGATGGTATTAGCTGTAGTAGAAAAATCGAGAGAGATTAGATGTTAGATATAAGCAGGACTGTGAAAGAAAGTGAAGATGCAATGCCCCTTGTTCAAAAATTAATAATTTTTAGTTGTGTTGAGTCTTGCTTGCCTTCATTCAGTCATCTTTGTATAAATCCAATGGTTTTTGTTTTTGTTTGTTTTAACAGTTTTAAGGTGATGTTCATAAAGAGCACAGCCAGTGAAAGGAAATCCTAAGAAGATGTGTTTCTTTACCAGAGATGTGTCATACCATCCTTTGGATCCTTTGCTGGAAAAGTAAAATCAAGCTTCAAATAATGCCTTTTAATTGTATTCTTTATTATTACAGATGTAGGACAGTACAGCATCATACCTCTGTGGATGTAAAATTTCTTGTACCTGCTTTATGATATGCATTAGTGACATTTCTTTATCAGAACCATTTTAATGACTTTATTCTAGAATGTTTTCTTTCCAGATGATGATTGAGAAGATAAGTTTAAAAATCATGCCAGATATCACAATAGTAAGAGAACTTTGCTGTTTTCTGGGTTTTTGTTTTTACCTTTTACTTTCTTTTTTAACAGCGAGTGCTGGTTGTCTCTATAATTTTGCTCAGATTATTATAGAACCTGGAAAAGCTATTGCTGTTACTGGTGCATAACATCTTTTTGTATAAATAAATATATGCATACTATATATATAATTTGGATTTTTGGAATCTTTAGCCATGCTGTTAACTTTGGAAAAAGTGTCCCAGTTCTACCATGTTGAGTTGGCACTGTACAGAAATTAATAGCCATATTAGTCTAAAAACGTCAAGCTTAATTTTATTTCCATTTGTACAGGGATAACATACAGTATTAAATATGTAAGGTCTTATCTACATGGGTTTCATTACAGATACTAATAAAGTATTTTCTAAATAATAAAAAAGTATTAATAATTTTGAGATGACAAGAGCAAAGCATTAAATCAACCACCAGACCCTTTTAAGGGCAAGCTTCTGTTTACTACACAGGTCAGGTATCCATGAAGTTGGCCCTGAGCGCTAGAGGAAGAAGAGAGTAAATAATTATTCCAAAGCTTTTTACCCTGAGCCAACTGGAAGAATAACATTATCCTTTACTGAAATTGGAAGAACTGAGAGAAGAGCAGTTTCAAGAGAGAGAAATTAAGATTGTGGCTATGTATGTGGTAAATATAACATATTTATAAGTCATCTAAATTGAATTATCAAATAGGTGGTTCAGTATATAAGACCGAGATTAAGGGGAGTAGTCGAGACTCAATATATAAGTGGGAGAGATGTCAGCATATAGCATAGGGTTATAGATGTAATTATCTAGGAAATAGCATAGGTAACAGTTCTCAAATGTGAGTTCTTCAACATACCAACATTTAGACTTTGAGAAGGTAAAGAGAAACCAGTGAAAGAGCTTAAGGAGCATCCAGTAAGCAAGGAGAAGGACAGGAAGCAATAGTGACCTAGAGCCCACTAAAGAAAAATCCCAGAATAAGAGTGATCCCTGTGTTAAATGATGAAGATTCTTCAAATAATTAGGGGACTGATAAGTAACCAGTGGGTCTGGAAATGTGAATCTTATGTGAGGCCTTGATAAAAGCAATTTTGGTAGAGTGGTAGGGACAAAAGCTTGACTCGAAGGGGTTTAAGAGAGGAGTGTAGGAAGAAGCATGTAGACAAGGATAGAAATTTTGCAGAATTTTTTTCTGTAAAAAGGGGCAACAAAATGGTTGGATAACCTACTACCAGCATTTTAATCCTTATAACTACCCTGAAAACTAGTATTATCTCTATTTAACAGATGAAGAAACTGAAAAATTAGAGAAGATAAATGACATTGAACACAACACTGTTAATGATGGAACGGCCAGGATTTGTACTCATGTGTTTGGTCTCAAAGCTGCAATAATTCTGCTCCATTAAGCCACATCACTATCATCTTGGTGTCTATTAGTTTAAGCAAAAAAAGATTACCTGTATTAAAATATATGCTTATTCTAGATTGGGGTTTCTAAACATATGCTATGTGAGTTCAATAGGACATTAATAGATATTACATAAATAAGGATTTCTGTGATCAAATACATACCCAAAATTTCAGACCAAATGAAATTCAATAGGTTTTTTAAATTCAGGCTCCCAGGTAACATGAGCATATAATAAAGTCTTCTCTCCTTACTCCAAATACATTAGGAAAAAAATATGTACATGTTTAAAAACACTTAGACATACTCAAAACAAGAAGATCTCCATGTCCTAAGATGAAGAAGAAATTCAGAATGACAAATAGGACCTGTAAATTTTAGATCACAGACAAGATATGATAACTGAGGAGAGAAGAAAGGAACAAATAGAATAATAAATGTACCCCACAATTGATGTAAACAAACATTGGTTTTCCATGTGAAGGCGGCATTTGGCATCATACTTTCAGTAAAAGAACTGTATCTATAACCACTCTCTTTGACACTTTGATTTCATATGGAAAAATGTAGCCTTTACCAGTAAAGATTTAAAACAAACAAACAAACAAACAAACAAACAAATAAATAAAATAAAATAAAAATAAAACTGTACTAGGCCTGTGATATTGTCTCTTAAAATTAGAAATATATATTTGGTCTTCCAGTTTTTGGCACAGAACTAAAACCCTTGGAATTTCGCAAGAAAAAAGCAATTAAGGTGTCTTTAGTTATGTTAGTGAAATGGTTTTTAGACTACACCTAAGGATGGGGACTGGCTGCCAAGAGAACAAAGTGATTAGAGAGTTGAAACTTTCAGCCCCTTCCCACCCCCAGGCCCCAGAGAGAGAGAGGAGAGGGTGCTGGAGGTTGAATCAATTGCCAATGGCCAATGATTTAATTAATTGTGCCTGTATAGTAAGGCCTCCATAGAAACCCAAAAGGACAGGTTTGAGAGCTTCTGGGTTGGTGACTATGTGGAGATTCACAAAAAGTGATGCACTTAAAAAGGGCCTGGAAGTTCAGCACCCTTCTCCTGTCCTTTGCCCTCCACTTCTCCTCCATCTGGCTGGTGCCTGAGTTCTATCCTTTTATAAGCTGGGGACCTAGTAAATAGGTCTGAGTTCTGTCACTTGATCTGTAGATTCAAAGCAAACCCAGTCAAAATCCTAAACATGTGTGTGTGTGTGTATGTGTGTGTGTGTGTGTGAGCACAAACATGTGCATGTGCAGGACTAGAATTCAATAGTTTATGGAAATTTATAGAGCCAAGAACAGCCTAGATCTATCAGATATGAAAAATGTATTATAAAGCTGTAGTAATTATATCTGTATAGGATTACTGCTTAAGGAGTTAATTATATGTTGAGATGATAGCAAAAAATGCAAACAATTTAATTTCTATCTTGTTTCTGTATGGTTTTTCTTTTATTTATTTATTTATTTATTTAAGTTTATTGAGGTAACATTGGTTAATACAATTATATAATTTTCGGGTGTACATTATAATTTGACGTCTATATATTCAATTGTGTGATTACCACCCAGAGCCCTGTTTCCTTCATAAGGATATATGCTACCATATATTTGACTCCCTTTACCCACTTCGCCCTCCCCCAACTCCCCTATATTTGACCCTCTTTACTCTACCTCTTCCCTCCTCTCCCACTCCCTACTCTCTGGTAACCACTAGTCCGTTGTCCATGTCCTTAAGTCTGTTTGTCCTGTTCATTTGTTGCTTTTCAGTTTATATCCCACATATAAGTGATACCATATGATTTTCAACTTTTTCAGTATGGCTTATTTCGCTTAGCATGATTATCTCGATATGGCATTAGGCTATGTTTCTGTTCAATAATGCTGAAACAAGTAAGACAAAAAGTGTTGATGATGTCACTTTAAAGGGTGTTATGCTATAGGATTCTGTCTCTGCTTTTTATATTTAATATTCTTAATAAACAACATCAAATAATAAAAGACTCAAGTTTCAAAATTATCTCAATAATTATTTTCTTTAAATTTGCATATACTATGAATTTCATAAAACACATTTCATAAGCATTATTATATTTAATCTTTATAACAAAGCTATGAAATAGAGAGAGAATATAATTTGGAGTGGAATAAGTTGAAACCCATTATTGCCTGAAGCCAACAGGATGCAATGGCCTGAATTTGGTTTAAAAAATAAATTATGCAAATACGAATGAAAGAGATCTAATTTAATGGCAAAATTGAGTTGAAAGGAATCTTAATATGAGAAGAGAATACTAAACAGAATTGACAAAAATGTTTTAGTCTGTTTAATAGTAGCAAAATATGCGTTTCAAGGGAAGTGTTGGCAAGCTGTACTCTGCTTTGGTCAGATTATATTAGGAATGCCATGTTCAGTTCTAGATACCATTTGTTGAAGGACATTTATAAACTAAAGAACATCTGCTGGAGAAAGACCAGGATGATTAGAAAATTAAAACTGTCATGAGAGGAATGGTTGGGATTAGACTGGAACATGAAAGTTTTCATCAAATATTTAAAAAGGCATTATGTAAAAAGAGAAATAGAATTATTTAATGTTGGCTCAGATACTACATATATGGCCAACAGATGAAGATTATAGAAATGGATATTTCAGTTCAGTAAAGGAAGAACTTTTCTAATAGAAATTCAAAGTGTTCAACAAACTCAAGGTTTATATTGTGCAGATTAAAAATCCAGATAAGTGCCTGATTTTTCCTTCTTATTTATTGAGGCATAACCTGCATATAATAATGTACACTGATATTAGATGTATAGCTCAATGTATTTTTATGTATGTAAACCACCATCTAAACCAAGATAAGAGTACATTTTTTCAGAACCCCAGAGACAAGAGCTGTGCTCTCATGGAATTTACAATCTAGAGAAGACAAAAATTAGAGAAGTACAATAGAGTATGGCAATAGGGAAGTTCTGAAGGTTCTGTGAGAACATCTAATAGGGAATTTAACCTGATCTAGGGGTAAGGTGAAATATCCCAAAGATGAGACATTTAAACAGAGACTTGAGAGATGAGACATTAACCTGGCAAAGGATGAGTTTGTTTTGGAGTTTTTTGCAAGATGGGTACAATATATGCAAAGTTTCTACCATTAAAAGGCAAGAGAGAGTAAGAGAGAGTGTGGAATGTTCAAGAAACAGAAACAACTATGAGAAGAAATATAGAATAAAAATTCAGGTAGATAAGCACAAAGTAACTGCATTATTTTCTTTTACCTGACTCTTAATAGCTTCTATCATCATCATATAATATTGATGAGAAATAAACTAACTGACTTGAACAAACAAAAGAATATGGTAATTTGTCTTCTCATGTCTGAATTTTCCAGAACCTTCTATTTAGGCCAAAGACCCCCTTTCCTAACTGTGTCCTCTCAATTCCTGCCCAGTTTCCCTGTTTTATTTCTTATATTTCAGTAGTACCTGGTCTTTCCAGCTGTTTGTTACATAAATATTTCTCTTTCAATTCTATAGGTTTTAAGGCAAAATACTTGACTCTTACTTCCTCAAGAATGGAAAAGAAGATGAAAAAAGCAACTGATATTTTGTCTGGAAACATGTTAATAAATTATATCATGTGTCCCAGCCTAGAAGAGTAGTCTCATCAAAGTGTTATTAATTAACTATAAAAGGAAAAAAAATGTTCTTATTTAAAAATACTAATAATTACTATAAATTAAGATGTCAAAATTTTTGAGGTAATCTTTTCAATTATATCCACAATTTTTGTCACATGCCTTGATTTTCACTTTCTGTGAATTATAATAATTACTAAATTCAATGAAAGCTTTTCTGAACCAGGCCTTGTTCTAAGAGCTTTACATTTATTTATTTAAGTAATTTTTACAACAACCTATGAAGTAGCTATTATCATTATGACTATTTAACAGATGCAGAAATTGCCCAGGGTCACACAGCTAGTAAGAAAGTACCTAACCCAGACAATCTGACTTTAGATCCCCCAGCTCTAAAAGAATGCTTGCTAATGACAACAATGAAAATCTGTAACTATAGAAACTACTGGTTTGTAGAGTTTCTCCTATATATCATTGAGTCCATTCATAGAGAGTACTATAGAATGCAATGTATCTTTTCTTGCCTAAATAGGTCTATAAAGAATTTCTGAAAAAGGCAGAAGGCCAAATTCCCTAACCATGAAAGAACGATGGTTAGAAAATACCATGGTGCCTCTTAGGAGCTGTGGCAAGAACAGAACTATTATCACCATGAGCAATCTTAAAGAGTGAAGTTGGTCTTAGGATTTCTAGTTCTGTCTTTGCTATCTTGATTCTTTTAAATCAACTCCGTTTCTCACCTCAGCCCCACTCCCTATCCAATACTGGGTCCCAGTGTCCTTGACCACCTCCCTATTCATTTTGACCCAAAGCACCTTTTCAATTCTCTCCCACCTCTGACCCATCAATCTACTCAACTACCCTGTGTATTAACTAGTGAGCCAGCGGTCTCCTATATCCTTGCTGTAACAATAATACAAGCATTAGATTTGGAGTCAGAAGCTTCCATCCGCCATTAGTTATATGACCCTGGGCAAGTTATGTAACTTTTCCGAATCTCAGTTTCTCATTGCTAATAGGAAGGCCCACAGAAGTACCATAAAGAACTTTGTAAATTATAATGTACTGGAGAAAATATAAAACTATTAAGATGTGAGTCAAAAACCCTTTAAGGAAGTCTTATTTCTAGAGATAATACATTAAAATCTGTAGGATGAATTTTTATGATAAGAATGTTAGATAATGCAGGTAACTCATGTAGGAGTTTATTTGGGGGCTGAGATGATCTTTCTGTGGCCTTTGAACAAACATCAAAAACAGGTATCTCTTCTTCCCACACAATTCTATATAATAATCAGGTGTATAGTTTAAAGTACATGTATCTGCCATAAAGAACATTTACATTCCAATCTATTAGCAAATACAGAGTCTGAATCATTGGGGAGGTATGAGGGGCTAGGCTATTATTACAGCTTTGGTTTTGTACTGCCCCAATCAGCCTTCTGAACAGTAAGTTGTTTTGTATGCACATCGTAAGAAACACTGAACCTCAAAGAGGACCCACAGACATTTCAGCAAGATGCCTTCATTTGGTATAAACTCCAGATTACTGCCGAAAGGCTGTTTTGTGTTTCAAATGGCTAGAAAATATACTACCTTTTAAAACTGTAATTAAATATTGTTTTCTTAAGCATAAGTTATTGAATTTGGTCATATGCAACCTTTAGATTTGTTGATATAAATTTGTATTTGTGACTATTAATAGCAGAATAAAATCTATAATTCTTGTCCACACAAATTGCAGTAATTGACAGATCATCAAATTACTGTACTAAGAGGAAAATAGAGATGGTTGCGGAGTTCATAAAACAAATATAGCATTCCAAAAATAATTATAGAGTTGTCATCTTAAAATAGTCAATTGTTTCTCAAAAGTGATCAGTATTAAGTAAAGATACTTTCATTTCATGTTATATTTTATTGATGTTACAGTTACCAATCTCCATATTTTTCTGATATTTTAGAAAAGTTGGTCTTTTTTCTTTATTCTTCAGCAAAAAACAAAGTAACATATGAAAATAATACTAAAACATTTACATGGATACACAAATTTCATTTGTAGAAAATTACATGCTGCTGATGTTATATGATTTATGAACTATCAGTATAATCTGTTAACTATAGAGAATTTGATTTTAGAACCCTAGGAAATAAAGTTAGTTTTTTATTTATTTGTTTTGCTAGCTTTTGGAGTAACACTCTCTTAAACAAACTAAACTTATTAGGAAACAGGCTTTTTAAGCTCCCACTGTCCTATGCTAATTTTAGTTTTAAACAAATTATTCTATGCATACACTAAGCTTATATAAATGCTCGCACAATTTAAAAGTTTTTTTATATATTAAGTTTATATGGAAAAAGACAGAGAACACACCCATTTCTCAGCATAAAACTAAAAACAAACTTTAAAATTTATGTTTAGTCATGAATAACCCTGAAGAAAAGATGACTGATAAGATATTCCTAGAAGCCAACAAGAACACAAACATGAAAATTAAAAATTTTCCTCTAAAATAAAACTGTAAAAAAAAATGTATAAAAGTCTACAGTTCTCTATGTTTTAATGACATTCAGAGCTAAGTAGAAGTGATTTGTTTAATTCTAAACCTTTTATAACCATTTTACACCATTATACAACCAAATCAAAAGTTCACCAAAAGTTGATGAATCTTATAATATATTCAATTGTTTTACGTAAGCTCGACTCAGAGGGGGAAAGTTACAAGGGTTGATGTTTAATGCTAATTTTGATTTCTAATGCTTACAATAAATTAAGTCAGCCACTTTCTAAGTTCCAGACTGCCACACATGATCTAAACTGCTCTGTGGGGATAAAACACTTTAGAAGCTTATAATTCCTACAGAGTGTTTTGATTATTTTATACAAACTAAATTCAAACAGCAAAAAATTTCACAAGGGAAATTGTTGTGTGGTTTAAGGTCACATAATCTGGTTTCAGCTCTTGTCTTTGCCTTGAGTTAAAGGCATACTCATTAACTTGAAACAATAAACTCAAACCTTAACATTTCTGGAAAGAATTCAATTCAGGACTTTGGCAGGATCAATGGTAAATATTACACACAGGCTCGATGTGATCTTGTACAGATATACAGGACATGTAGGTAATAGAGGCAGTGCCAAAGTTTTAAATGAGCAACAGATACATTACATATCATTGCTTTAGATATGTGTTCTGCTCCCTCATTAACACACACAAGATTTTCTAGCTTTCTCAGTTTTTCAGTTTTCTCAGTACTGAATTATAAGTTGTGGTTATAACTTAAACATTTATTTAGACTACAAATGCAGAATAGAGTTGGAATGGTATTAATTAAATACCACATTAAGGAAAGCTGGGCCATGCAAAAGTAGACTGAAAAACAACTATCCATTTAGGATCTATAGCCAAAAAGGAACGACGCAGACTAAGCAAGCAACCTCTTAACACCTCAGCCAAATGTAATGGAATTGGATAAGGCACTATCACAGAGAAAAGATTAAAAAAATGATTTTTTAAATGGGTAACAGTTTTTTTTTCTTTTGGACGAAAGTAATGTGAGTTGAATTTAGGTGAAAAAGAAAAATAGTGAGATGCAGCATATTGAAAAGAGAAGGAGACATTGGAGGAATGAGTAGAGAAAAAAGAGGGGTGTTGTTAGAAGGCGGGGAGACTGAAGAAGGAAGAAATTACGTTCATATGTAAGAATAGTCCACAGCTCAGCACATATTTCACCTAGATGTGTCTAAAACATTATCAGATAGTTTAGCTCACTCAAACATAAGACTATGAGCAGGCAAGAAAATAATGGAATTTGGTGATTCCAAACATTTTTTCAAAATTTTAACTCTCCTACACTAACTGCACCTTTTTCTTTGTAATAGTGAGGTTGGAAATCACTAATTCATACCAAACTAGCCGTTGTATATTTTTAAGAAAATTATCATATAGTAACTTTTTAAAGTTAGAATACTAAAACAAAGTAAAAACATTATCAAAGAAAATGTCATTTAATTAAAAATAGGTTTGCTAAAAATAAAATTGGTCCAAAGAGAAATCCATCATTCCAAGTCAATCTATCCAAATTTAGGGACTAATTTTCAAAATTTTACTGGATTGTAAACAAAACACTTACTGCTGCCTCCATACCCACCCTGCCCTGATGCCACTCCAGCTCTGAACTTTGAAAACATTTGTTGAGTAAGCTCTAGCTCTATCTACATTGTCCAAATCATACATATATTTACTGCATGTGTGCTAGACACTAGGCTAGGCCCATTTTTATACATCCTATTTTGTTATAATAACACCGAGTATTAAAAAGTACAATGTTGTAGAACTGTGTTTCAAGTCCCCAAACATGGTACCATATGCGTACCATAAGTGCAACTCAACTATCAGCCCAAAGCCTTATATCTGCTACTTCTCTACTGTATTATTGTTTACTCACTCATTTAGCTGATCAGGATTTATTGAGTGCCTATTACATACCTAGCACTGGCACTGTAAATAAAACCTTCATGGATCCTGCCCTTGAGGAGCTTAGAGCCTAGCAAGGTATTCTGACAAGTTTCAATATAATATGGTACATGCTAGGATATGGTAAGTACAGACTATTATAAGAACATATAAAGAGAACACCCAATTGATGGGAGATAAGGTGGAAAGTAAAGGTGGTTTTCCTGAGACTGAGACCCAGAGATATGGCACAGGTGAAAGTTAACTTCTAACTTGTCTCCTATAACCTTGCAAAATCTTATCAGTTTCTAAAAGACTTCAAATATTCTTTAAATATTCCTTTGGCTTAATTAAATCCCTTCATGGCACATTCTGCTTTAAACCTTTGCTATTCTGGTCATTATTTCAACGTTCATCTAAAAGAGTATGCCATTGCCCTTTGCCTTTTTTTTTTTTTTTAATTAATAGATAATATTTATCAAATGCTTACTGAGGACTAGGCACTCGTTCTATGTGCATTACCCACTTTATCTCAATAATCCTCCTGACAACTTTATGAGCCAGGTAATATTACCATCTTTGTTTCACAAATGAGGAGACCTAAGTTTAGGAAGTTTCAGTAATTTACTCAATATCAGATAGCTGGTAAGTTGTAGATCCAGGTCTTGTATCTGGATCTCATTTGAATCCTAAACCTGCATTCTTAGCCACTACACTCTAATGCTTTCTTCTCTTTTGGTTCTTCAAAGCCCAGGTTAATCTCATCTCCACCATGCACCCCTTTCTGCAGAAGTCGAGGTGAATGCCACCAGGCAGAAGAAAAAAATAGATTTTCTTAAAAAAAAAAAAAAAGTGAAAAAGTTATTCCTAACCTAATACCAAAACCAGACAAAGATATTAAAAGAAAATAAAAACTACAAACCAATATTCCTCATGGAGATAGATACAAAAATCCTCAGCAGCAGTATATGAGGGTTCCTTTTTCTGCTTGTCTTCTCCAACAGATGTTATTTCTGGTCTTATTGATAACAGCCATTTTAATAGGTGTGAAATGGTGTCTTCCTTTAAAAAATTAAGGCTAGAGCTACTGTATGACGCAGCAATACCTCTCTCTGGATATCTACTCCAAAATTCGAAAAAATTTACTCTTATGTACAACTATGTTCCTTGCAGCATTATTCATGGTAGCCAAAACATGGAAACAACCAAAGTGTCCTTTGATAGATGACTGGATAAAGAAGATGTAGTACATATATACAATGAAATACTACTTAGCCATAAGAAAAGAAGAAATACTGCCATTTGTGACAACATGGATGGATTTCTGAGAGTATCATGCTAAGTGAAATGTCAGACAGAAAAGGACAAAAACCATATGATTTCAATCATTTGTGAAATATAAAACAGAAAGCAACAAATGAAGAAACAAAACAAACAAACGAACTCATAGACACTACAGGGAAGGGGGAGGGAGAAGATTGAAGAAGATAAAGGGGGTCAAATACATAGTGATGGAAAGAGACTAGATTTGGGGTAGTGAGCACACAATGCAATATACAAATAATGTACTACAGAATTGTACACTTAAAACTTATATAATGTCATTAACCAATTTTACACTAATAAATTTAATTTTAAAAAACCAAAATATTAGTAAATTGAATCTAACAATGTACAAAAATATTATACACCGTGACCTAGTGAAATTTATTCCAGGCATGGAAGGCTGATCCAACATTCAAAAATTAATGTAACCCATTATCTTAACAGGCTAAAGAAGAAAAATCATATGATCATATTAACAGATGCAAAAAAGCATTTGACAAAATCCAATACTCATTCACGATAAAAACTCTCAGCAAGAATAGAGAGAAATTTCTTCAACTTCATAAATAAAATATACAAAAAAATGTTATAGCAAACATTTTGCTTAATGGTGAAAAACTAGATGTCTTTCCACTGAGATCAAGAACAAGGCAAGATGTTACCTCTAACCATTGCTTTTCAACAATACCGGAAATACTGAAAGTACTAGCTAATACCATCAAAAAAGAAAGGAAGAGAAAAGAAAAAAAAAAGAAAAGGTATACAGATTGAGAAAGAAGAAATCAAACTGTCTTTGTTCAAAGATGACATAATTGTCAATGTGGAAAATCCCCCCCAAAAATCCTGGAACCAATAAGCAATTATACAAAGTCAATATATAAAATCATTCATTGTCCTATATACCATCAAAGAGCAACTGGAATTTAAAATTAAAAACATGATAGCATTTACATTGCAGTCCCAAAATGAAATATTTAGATATAAATCTAACAAATTATGTACAAGATCTATATGAGAAAAAACTTATAAAACTGATGAAAGAAATTGGGGAGATATTCCATGTTCATGGGTAGGAAGACGCAATATTGGCAAGATGTCAGTTCTTCCTAACTTGGTAAATAGATAAAATGCAATTCCAATCAAAATCCCAGCAAAGTATTTCGTGGCTATCGGAAGTTTATGTGAGGAGGCAAACAATACAGAATGATCAACACAATATTGAAGGAAAAGAACAAAATCAGAGGACTGACACTATCCAACCTCAAGACTTACTATAAAGCTACAGTAATCAAGATAGTGTGGTGTTGGTAAAAGAATATACAAACAAATCAGTGGAACAAAATAGCCCAGAAACAGACCCATACAAATATAGTCAACTGACCCTTGACAAAGGAGCAAAGGCAATACAATGAATGGAGCAAAGACAGTCTTTTTAACATATGGTGCTGGAACAACTGGATAACAATATGCAAAAAAGAAATGAATCTAGACACAGACTTTATACTCTTTACAAAAATTAACTCAAAAGAATGATAGACCTAAATGTAAAATGCAAAACTATAAAACTGGAAGATAACATAGGATAAAATCTAGATGACCTTGGGTTTGGTCATGACTCTAGATACAACACCATAGGCATGATTTATGAAAGAAATAATTGATAATCATGACTTTATTAACATAAAACACTTCTGTTCTGTGAAAGACACTGTTAAGAGAATGAAAGGACAAGCCACAGACTAGGAGAAAATATTTGCAAAAGATATACCTGACAAAGAACTGGTATCCAAAAAACTTAAAACTCAACAATAAGAACAAAATCTTATTTAAAAATGGGCCAAAGAATAAAAATAGACAGCAAATAAGCACGAGAAAAGATGCTCCACATCATCAGGAAAGCACAAATTAAAACAACAAGATGCCACCACCCATCTATCTGAATGGCCAAAATCCAGAACACTGACAATACCAAAGGCTGGTGAAGATGTGGAGCACCAGGAACTTTCATTCATTGCTGGTGGGATGCAAAATGACAGAGCCATTTTGGAAGACAGTTCAGCAGTTTTTTACAAATTAAACTTACTATCTTACCAAACAAGCCTGCAATTGTTCTCCTTGGTATTTAGCAAATGAGATGAAAACATATGTACACACAAAAACTTCCACACAGATTTTTTAGCAGGTTTATTTATAATTGCCAAAATTTGAAAGTGACCAAAATGTCCTTCAGGGGGTGAATAAATAAATAAACTAGCACATCCATAAATGGAATATTATTCAGCACTAAAAAGAAATGAGCTATTAAGCTGTGAAACAATCTTAAATACATATTACTAAGTGTAAAAAGTTAATATGTTACATTCTATATGGTTCCAACTACGTGACATTGGGAAAAAGGCAAAAATATGAAGATTACAAAGATCAGTGGTCACCAAGGGTTAGAGGGGAGGGTAGATAGAATAAACAGAGAACAGAAAATTTTTAGGCAGTGAAACTGTTCTGTGTGATACTACAGAGATGGATATATATTACTATACATATCAAAACCTGAAAATGTACAACCCAAGAGTGAATCTTAGAGTAAACTATGTACTTTGAAGAATAATGATGTGTTAATGCACCAGTTAAAACAAATGTAACCACTCTGGTGTGGGATGTTGAGTGTAGGGGAGGCTGTGAATGTGTGAAGGAAGGGAGTACAGGGGAATTCTATATTTTCTGCTCAATGTTGCTGTGAACTTCTCTAAAAAAAGAAAGTCCAGTTTTTAATAAAGAATATAAACTCCTAAGGACAAAGAGAACAAGAAAGGAAATAAGTTCTGGAAGATGGAAAAAAGATGAAGTGAATAACAACTAGGTCAGAGAAAGTTGAAACCTAACTGCCTGGAAACGGAGATGCTGGTGAGAAACAAGCGCATTTGTGCTGCTGAACTCTAGAAAGATTCAGGAATTCAAGATACCAGGTGACTAAGGGGCAAAGTAGGGTAAGTGTAAGAGGATTGATTTTTGAGTCTGTAACAGGAGCATTTGGAATTTAGATGCCCTCCCCAGCCTACACCACCAGTCAACTACACCCCTCCCCACCAGGAGAAAAGAGGACATTACCCCAGGTAGAGATTGACTCGACGTTCCGGTTTGGGGAACACTAAGAGAAAGATATGAAGTTCAAGATATAGAAAATCTAAAATGAAAGAAACAGCACCCCAGAGTAATAATGGAGACGATCTCAAGAAAACTATGACATAGAAAGCAATCAGTTATATTGGATCAGAAAGATAGACAATCCAGGAGGGATATTTCTAAGGGGAAAATGTGGAACTTATCTCTACCTACAGGTTTGACAGTAATAAGAGGAACTTTAGCGTTTAGAAAGAAAGCTTGGTGCTGCAGAAGCAACAGGGACATAGGAAACTAAGCAAAAATGAATGTACAAGATAGTTAACTCTAGGAAAAACAGTAAGTAGCTTTTCAAAATGTAATAGATTATTACATGTGAATTAACTGTGACCAGATTTATATAATCCTAGTAATATAAACACAAAATTATTTACCAAGAAAAATTAAGAGAATGAAGGTAGGAAAAGTTTTAGTCGGAAAGTATAAGAAAGCTAAAGCATTGTGTTCCATAGTAGAAATCTCTCTATATAATAACTAAGATTGAAAAATCAATACAGTATAGATGTTATTTGGATAAATAGTTCTCAATACAATTCCTGAAAAAAGAGCTCCCAAATATAAAACATACACACACAAAAAAAATCAGCAGAGTTTAAAATAGTTGCCTCTGAGCAGCAGAAATTGGGAAGTAAGGGACTGCTATTTTTTTATACTGTAGACAGGGACTGCTATTTTCCACCATAAATCGGGTGATCATACATTCTTTTTTTCTCAGAAATGTCCTGTTTTATGCCTGTTTTCTCAGTGTCCTATTCAGTTAGCAATTCACTTTCATTTTCAAAGATGTGCAGCAAATTAAATGTTCAACCTCATTATAAGATTCTTAGTTATTTTACTTATAAACTATGCACATTTATTACTGTCATAAATAAAAGTTGTTTGGTTATTTTTTTAAGTGGGGCTGTAGAGTTGAAAAACTGAGTCGTGTCCTATTGTGATTTGGGATGAATTCCCTAACCTCTCTGTGCCTCCTTTTTTTCACGTCTATAAGATAAGAACTATAACAGTTCCCATCTCATAGGTTTGTTAGATTAAAGATTAAAGAATTAAAGATTAAAAGATTAAAGAAACAGGTTTTGAACGGTGTTTTGAACAGTGTTTTGCACTTAACTGATGCTCAGTAAATATAACCTACTATTGTATTAAATACCTATGAAATTTTTCTTGATTCAGAATGAATCTATTTCCTCATTGTGGATTTTTATTTAAGCCTTTAATGTTATAATTGGAAATTAGTGACAAGTTTAAAGTTACATTCTTTTTCTTAAATCTATGGAACATTTTGAACAGGGTCTCTGCATGATTGTTTGAAGAAAAGGCTAAATTTAAAACTTTTTTGATTACAAAGTGAAGAGCTAGTAAAACTATAGCCATTTAGTTCATTTGGATATTTTTTTAATCTTCAAATCATAACTAGAAAAATAAATAAGTCATTTGTTTTCAGATTGTGTGTGTGTGTGTGTGTGTGTATTTATACATTTATATATATATATTTCATTTACTACTTGGGAGGACTTTCTAGACAAATAACAATATATAAACACAGATTGTTAGCTATTGTGGAAGCTTGGCTGACTTTCCAAACTGGGACTGAAAGCCTTTCTTAGTCATTCTATGAGATTCTGGGAATACGGCACTATAAGGGATGTATAGTGTGTGGATTCATCAGACATGAGAAGAGACTCAAGAAAATGCATCTAAATGTACTAGGAGCTGTTTGTAAATATCTTCTCCATTGAGTTGGTTGCCTCTTTGTCTTGTTGATGGCTTCTTTTGCTATGCAGAAGATTTTTAGTTTGATACAGTCTCGTTCATTTAATTTTGCTTTTACTTACCTTGCCTTTGAGGTCCATGAATTTAGTACCTATCTTCTATGCAATTTGTTTTAAGTCTTAAATTCAGGTTTTGATCCATTTTGAGTTAATTTTGGTATATTGTGATAGATAGCAGTCTAGTTTAATTCTTTTACATGTGGTTTTCCAATTTTCCCAGCACCATTTATTGAAGAAGCTTTCCTTTCTCCATTGTATGTTTTTGGCTCCTTTGTCAAAAATTATTTGCCCATATATACAAGGGTTTATTTTTGAATTCTCAGTTCTGTTTCATTGGTCTGTGTGATTGTTTTTCTGCTAATACCATGCTGTTTTGATAATAGTCACTTTTTAGTATAATTTGAAGTCAGGCAGAGTGATATCTCTGGCCTTGTTCTTTTTTCTCAGGATTGCTTTGGTTATTCGGGGTCTTTGTGCTTCCATACAAACCTGATATTTTTGTTCTATTTCTTTAAAAAATGCCATTGGGATTTTGATGGGGATTACATTAAATCTATATAATGCTTTAGATAATAAATTCATTTTAATTATGTTGATTATTCTAATCCATCAACGCTAGACTATCTTTCCATTCCTTTGTGTCTTCTTCAATTTCTTTTAATAACGTCTTATAGTTTTCAGTGTATACATCCTTCGCATGTTTTCTTAGGTTAATTCTTAGGTTTTTTATTCGTTTTGTTGCAATTGCAAAAGGAATTAATTTTTTTCATTTATTTTTCCGAAAATTTATTGTTAGACTATAGGAAATCTATGGGTTTTTGTACATTGATTTTGTATCCTGAAACTTTACTATATTTGTTTATTATTTCTAATAGTGCTTTAGTAGAGTCTTTCGGGTTTTCTATATAGAGAATCATGTCATCTGCTAAGAGTGATAATTTGACTTCCCTGTTTGGATGTTTCATTCCCTGTTTGGAAGTTTTTTATTTCTTTCTCTTGCCTAATTTCTCTCGCTAGGACTTCCAATACTACATTGAATAATAGTGGTGACAGCGAACAGCCTTGTCTAGTGCTTGATCTGAAAGGAAAGGTTTTTAGTTTTTCACCATTAAAGGTTTTTAGTTTTTCACCATTAAATGTTAGCTGAGGGTTTGTTGTATATGGTTTTTATTATATTGAAGTATTTCCCTTCTATACCCATTTTATTAAGTGTTTTAAAAATAAATGGATGCTATATCTTGTCTAGTTTCAAATGATAGGAATAAGAAATTACAAAATAAAATGTAATCAAATGCTTAAAAAATTTTTAAATAAAAATAAATAAATAAATGTACTAGAGGATGTTTTCATCATTATTTCATAAGACTCCTATTAAGAGGTAGCACAGGTCAAATAAGGGTTAGGTCATTTTTGTAACATTAAGGACTTTTACAACATTGCCCAATATCCTTATGGTTGTTATTTCAATAAATTGCTTAAAGATAATGTTTAATTAGGCAGCTTCTGTGTTTTAAACCTTACATTCTAATTTTTTATGTTCCAACTTTCCAAATTTTACTCATTTGAAATCTCACATTTCCCCATGGTCTTTTACAAGAATTCCAGTTCATATGAGTCCCTTCCTTGACCTCAACTACCATTTTGACAATTGGGTTTTGTTTTGTTTTGTGTAATAGATTCTCTTATAAACTTTTCCAGCTATATTGAAGTGTAATTGACAATTATTTAAAGTATACAATGTGATGACTTGATATGTGTATACATTGTGAAAGGATTTCCACAATCAAGTTAATTAACACATGCATTATTTGACATACTTTTTTTTTTTTTTTGGTGCAAACTCTTAAGATCTACTTTCTTCGCAGATTTCAATTATATAAAATGGTATTACTAACTATAGTCACTATGCTATACATTGGCTCCTCAGAACTTATTCATCTTATAACTGTAAGTTTGTGCTCTTTTACCAACCTCTCCTAATTTTTCCCCACATCTCCCTGGCAGTCACTAACTGCCATTTTATTGTTTCTATGAGTTAGACTTCTTTTTTTAGGTTCCACATATAAGTATTTATATGCAGTATTTATCTTTCTCTGTCTGGTTTATTTCACTTAGCATAATGTCCTCCAAATTCATCCTTGTTGTTGCAAATGGCAGGATTTTCTTCTTTTTTAAGGCTGAATAATATTCTATTGTGTGTGTGTCTGTGTGTGTGTCATTGACAATTGTTTTTATTCTGCCTTCAATTATTCTTTAAAAGCCTTATGAGTCTCACAAAATTTCAATCTATCTATTGTCAGTGACCTTGTGTTCACAGCAGAACCATAAAGCAATGCATTTTTATTTTTAACAAGCACTCAACACTTAATACTTTCAGATGAAAATTGTTCTCTTCAAAGTAGTCACTTTGTGGTTCAGTCCCTGTTCAACACTGCTGCCGCTTCTAGCATATGAAACCTATAGTACATTCTTCTGTATAGCCTCAGTAATAATAAAACTTTTTTTTCTTTGAAGATAAAATTTATTTTGCAAGATGATCGGTAGTTATTCTCACCAGATCTGGTACCAAGGCAGAAGAGAAGGGCAGTGTTCAGACTGGCTGCTGTATAGTTTTTAAATGTAGTAACTTTCAGCCTTCTATTGTTTTGACGTTTTTGTAGACTTTACTTATTTTTATACATCATTTTTGGACCATTTGTTTGTTTTTAGTCTCATATCTCCCCCCTACACTTCTCCTCAGTATTATGTAAAATGAAGACATATGATGGGCACTCAACCAATGTCTATAATATTCAAACTTCTCTCCCCTTCTTTCTGGAGGAGGCGACCAGCAATCAGAAAGAGAGGTAATAAGAACCACCTGGGCAATTCCAACCAACTCAGAGTCCCTGGATTGAAATTACTGATTCCATTTACATCAGAAATTGCTTTTTTGTTTGTTTCTTTTCTTCCATTTTTAGAACCAATTCCAATACCTAGTAAAAAATTCTATTCGGGTCTGGATTTCAAATTCCAGAAAACTAAGGTAGAACTGCCGGAATACTATGCCCAGATCCTCTTGGCTTTACCCCTTGCACAAATAAATACATCCACTGCTGTCCTTGGCGAGGTGAGAAAACAGCTGCAGGGGAGGCAAAACCTATCCCAGCACAGGCTCAGAGGCTGACTCTCTTCGTTAAGGACTCTCATCATTCTGACATGTGAGTCTTGCAAGGCTGACAGGACCAGGCAAAGAGGTGGCTGGGGGGAGAGGGGAGTTAAGCTCACTGACCCTTGACTGAGCTCTGCTTCCAGCTGTCCCCAACTTCTGCAATTTGGTAACCTTTCCAATCTTGCCCTGGAGATTCCTATGGGATTGATGGAGTTCCTGAATTCCTACAAATGGGAAGAGATATTACAGGCTTAAAAACCCAGAGATAGAAAGGAGGAAGAGAAGGAAAGAGAAGAAAAAGAGGTGGAGAAAAAATTTTTTAAATTAAAAAAAAAAAGGAAAAAAAATCAACTGGGATGAATAAAGGAGGAAGAAAGGAGGACAGATCTGAGGATGAAGATCAGATAACCAGAAATTAGTTTTAATTTAAATTGGAAAAAATAGAGATGGGGAAGGAAAATAGCAAAAAAAAAAAAAAAAAAAAAAGTCTGAAAATTCAGATGAACTTTGCCAGTCACAGGAGAATTTTTCCAACCATCTTTTATCAGCTACTCTCAAGATAAAGAGTCCATACTTGTGCCTAGGTTGGGATTAAGAACATGGACTTTGGAGCCAGACTTCTCTAGATCTACCACTTCCTGGATGTGTGACAATTAATTAACTTCTTTGTTCATCAGTTTCCTCTGTAAAATGGGGATGATTTTAGTGCCTACCACATAAGATTATTATGAAAATTAAATAGGGCAATACATGTAATACAAGAGTTTTAAGTTGTACATGACATAGTACACACTCAAATTTCACTTGTTATATTTTAATGGTAACTGTGTATAGCTTCTGACAATTAAATCACCCAATAGAGATGACCCAATTCATCAGTCATATTTATTTATGTTATGTTCCCTAGTTCACAATTTTCCTATCCTGAAATGCCTACTTTTATCTCTTTACCTCAATCTATCAAAACCTATTCATCTTTTAAGCACCTAGCAGTTTCAAAAACACTTATTCTAAACTCATCCACGAAACCATTCTTGATTTTGCCTGTGAACTACTATAACATTTAACATCTATAAATTTGGCACTTAGTGGTTCAGATAAGCATCATCATCTACATAGTATCTTGCAAAGCAATGAGTGCCGGATAGCAGTAATTCCAGATTAGCCTCTCTTAGCCTACCTTGTATTAGGAAGAGAAAAAGAGAAAGGTCAAAATATATATGTAGAGCCTCCATGAAAATATATTTCTTATGTTTTTGGCCACTGCAAATTATGCAGGTCTCAAGCTCTGAAAGACCCTCCCTTTTTGAGAATCTCTTGAAGGATGAAGTCTCTTCAGATAGTGTTGAAAAAAAGAATAGGTGATCTGGCACAAGTTGCCAGGGAGGCAGAAGTACCCATAATAACCCAACTATATCCTCAGTTCATAATTATAACTGCTGAAAGATACCACCAAGTGGACTTTGAAGTCAAACAGAACAGGGCTTCTTCTTTGGCCTTCTATTTACTGGTTGTGCAATCCTGAAAATTTTATGAATCTCTATTATGAAGCTCAGTTTCTTCATCTATAAAATTAGCATAACAATGTCTTCTTCATAAGGCAGCTGCGAAGTTTAAAGAACTAAAGAATTTACTACAGTGCCTAGCCAAGTAAGCATTCTACAAATATCATATCCCTTACTCTTAGCTTCAAAAGGAGTGAAGATAGGAAACCTCAAAGAAAACAAACCATTCTTGAATCAAGTAATTCCACCTAGTCTAGAGCCAAAGTCAATTTTCATAGTGGACCTTTTAAAATCAAAGAGCCAAGCATCACTTTGGTCCTAGTTATGACTGAATTAGATGCTATTTGGGAGGATCGCAGTCCCAAGAGATATCATTTCGGCAGTTAAAAATCACACCCACAATAAGTTAGAGGACTAAAAGCATAGGTCAAAAATAGCTTTTTTTTTTTTTTTTTTGGTTGTTATAGCTTGTTTGCTTACTTGCTTTTTATTATAAGCAAATTGTAGAATGCTGGGCCTTCAAATGAGTTTGGTCAATTCTCACCTGTTCCTTTTCACTATAAGTTTATCTTATATAGAAAGATAAACTTATAAACTTTCGCTATAAGTTTATCTTTAATGGAAGAAAAATAGATAATTCAAAGTTCTAAAATATTTTTTCAGTGAGAAGTAGTTCCTTCTGAGCTGGGATTAACTTGTTATGCCATTATACTAGAAGAGACTTGTGACCTAAGGAAAACCCTCATAAGTACAGTGTTAATTTGTCTCCTGTGGAAATACTATTGTTATAACTTTCTGTCAGAAAGATAGCACTGTATTGCCCAGAATGAGGGTGGTATATAAGTAGACTCTTCCATCTGTAAATGGATGAAATTAATATTTAATGGACAGACTCAGAGAAAATTGTGATTAGTAAGAACCAAGATATGTGAAAGTCAGGGGGTGACTAGCATAGCCCTGGAATCAGACTGACCAGAGTGGTCAATGTGAGCAGAAGAAAACACAGAGTTAAGTGACGAGATGAAAGGGGATTTAATATAGGATTCTGAAGGATTCTGAAGGCTAAAGGATGAAGCCCCCCAGTTTTTCCACTAACCTCCACCAATACCAAGAACTTGACATTAATGAAACCACTGGTACCACCATCACCAGGGCTACTGATGCCTCGGAAACACAACCCTACAAATAATGGAAAATTATCACCACTGCAGCTCCTACCACCCACATGAGGAAAATTGGAAGCTCATTTTTAGCCTCCCAATCAAAAGCCTGAGTCAAAGGTAATTTAAGTGCAAAGGAAATTTTGAATTTGAGTTCTGACATATCCCTTGGAGAAGAGGAAAAAATGGAGATCAAAGTGGACTGAAGTGAACAATAAAATAAATAGAGAGAAAAAGAAGGGACTAGGATTATGAAACTAGAAAAAATTTTAACTCTATGGAGAAGAATTGGTAAATATAACAATAAAAACATAATCAAATCTGCTGGTAGTTCAGCAACTATTATATGCCAAGCACTGTATATATACTACTTCTAAATTTCAGAATAACAATGTATGTCAAATATTACTATCTCCATGTTATAAATGATAAAACAGGAATCAGAGAAGTGACATGACCAATATCACAAAGCTAGCAAGTGGCCATGCCAGGTTTGAATACAAGTCAGCTTAACTCTTCACCCTCTTCATATTCCTCTTTCAGAATGCTATCAACATAGAATACTTGTAGTTAGAAAATATTTATACATAAATAATGTAGTAAATGTATTCATACCTTAACTGTATATTTTAATGATTTTTTAAACAATTGCTTTGATTCTAAAATTCCCTGTCAGTGATATCTGTCCTGCTGCAAAACTGTCTAAGTTCGAGCAAATAGCTTTTTTTTTTTTTTTTTTTGCTAATGAAAAAGAAGTTAAGAAATTTTTCCACTCAAGAGGTGGCCACAGAGCAAGGAAGGTTACACAAGTGACTCCAGACATGGAGAATCTAGAGCTTTTCTGTTTGGCCTCAGGCAGACTACAGAAGTACACCCTCCTGAGAATGGGAAATGGATGAGGCCATCATCTCCCTGCTATGTTTTTCTGCAACAAAGAAGGCTTTTCCCAACCAAGGAAGGCCCTGCTGATGATACCCAATTAAATGGCCCTGCCACATTTAAAACTTCCAACATGTTTATCGTCATCATCAGGACATATTTTTATCTCGTGAATTTCCATTAATATTTCTGCCAAAGAGTTCAAAGATATGTGTTCTGGCTGACGTACTACTACAGGAAGGTTTATAAAAGCTCCTGATAGTAAATCCACATGGCGGATAATTCCTTTGTCTGATTTTGCCACTTTTAAATTTCTCTTTCTAATCATCCTTGAAAATTTGAATAATGTGGACTTGTTTATGTATGATATGTGTGGTATAAATAATTTAGTCACCATGAACAATCCTTTATTATCAAAATGAAAGCATAACAGAATAATATATTTAAAATGGAAATTGGATCATGCGATTCCCCTGCTTAAATCCCTTCCACTGCTTTCGCAAGAAATTCCAAACTCCTTGTCACAGTGAAGAAGGTCCTGCGTGATCTGGCTCCTGCTAGCCTCCCTAACCTTTTCTGATAGCACCTTTTCCCAGCATATCATGCTCTAGGATATAGGCCTGCTTTGATTTCTGAAATATACCAAGTCCATCCCCACTCCAGGCTTTTACACATTGTCCCTCTGCTTAGAGTGCTCTTTATCCACTTCTCTGTGTGGCTGCCTTTTTCTCAGCTTTGGGTCTCATCTTAAATGCCACCTGCTCAACCTTTCCTATTACCCTATCCCTAATGGCCTATTCCGTATCTCATCACTTAGACATTTCGACAATACCTGGACATTCCTCTTGTAGTACTTATCACAACAGATTTATTTGTGTATTTATGTGTTTCTCATCTCTCTCAATAACTAGATTATGGATATGAGAGGACAGGGGTATCATCTGTTTTCATTACTGTACCCTTAGTACGTCTGGCAGGTAGCAGTCACTCAATAAATTCTTACTAATAGAATAAATAAAACAGTGGAAGAATAGAATCAGCATGGTCTGTGCCACCTATCCTACCTTAAAGTTTTCTAGCTTTTTATTTCGTGTCATACCTTGGTATTCTAGCCACATACAGTAAATGTTCCTGCAGTTCTTGGTTGGGTTATAAGGCCCTACTTCTCTTATCAACAAGAACATCTTTACCTAGTTTGACTCCCTTTACTTCAAGGCTTTTACCTCAAAAGCTACCAAGTCCTTATGCCACCTTCAATTGTCCAGAGAATTTGTAGTTTATTCTATGGTCTGCCCTTTATGCAAGCTGGAATTTAATGTATTCTGTTGTAATGTATTTGTTACTTCAATGTGGCTATCGTTAGCCATTGGTAAGGCCTGAAGACTTCTCCAAAGTCATTTCACTTGTCACCCTGGTGCCAGAAAGGTATCTCAAGAATGCAGAGGAATGATTTTAGAAGCTACTGAAAGCAATAGATTTGAGGGTACCTTATTTATTTTTCTGAATCAATTAGTTTCTTAGGATAGAAATCATCTAACAGTGAAACAAAATACAATTTGATTTATATAGGTAAGGATTTTGTTAATAGCTGGGCGAGAAACTCCATTTCCATATGTTCTATTCCTTTAAAAATTGATCACTGTGCCCATAATACCAACTATGAACATTACCATCAGGTAATTATAATTTTTATTAAAGAAAAAAATCTCAAATATGGTGAGGGAGAAGCTAAACTAAACTCTGCAGAGATTGTCTAGAGATTGAACATTCTTGTTCACACGTTTAAAGATATTTCATGGCATAACAACATAGTATAAATCTTATTTTCAAAGTAATTTAATTGTACTTCTGTTTGGAGGGATAAATTATATTACATAAATGATTCTCTTATCTAAAACATACCCAGGGTAGGTATTCAATATCTTATCCAACACTCACTCTCATGTCATATACTCTTTACAAGACAAACCAAAACAGTATTTGAAAGAAACACTTCTTCATTGTGGCTGAGAGTGAATTTAAAATGGCTATGAGACAACTAAAATCTCTACTTTCCAAAGAAACTGTGTTGTTTGTTTTAATCTTTAAGATAAACATTAAACTGAAAAATTAGATATATGCTCTTTAAGTGTATTGGTAATGGATAATAAGTGTTATATATTTTACTGTATCTCTTACAATGATTTCCAGTACTGTCACATCAAAATGTCTGTTTTTAGTCTAGCTCCTAAAAGAAAAAAAAGAAAAAAAGAAAGAAAAAAGAAAAAAAAATCAACACATATCTAGTCCAAAAACTAAAAATCCCTTAAGACTTTTGTCCCTCAACCCCCACACGTTTCCAATCATTTACTGACCCTGTAATCTTCCCAAAGCAGTTGCAATTCACCATGGTGCATGTGAGTGTGTGTGTGTGTGTGTGTGTGTGTGTGTGTGTGTGTGTGTGGTGTCTGGTTGAATAATGATGAGCTAAGCTTAATTACACCATTAGGCAGAAGACCGCAGATCTCCTGCTGCCTTCAGAGACTGATTGGAATTTTAAAATATTATTTTCGCTTAGAGGAATCTAAATTAAATAAATAAATTCCATTAAAAAAAAACAACTGTGTTACCTTTGCTGTTGGTTTCTGTCCATTAATAATTGTGCTAGAGGCCAAGGTGCCCAAAGGGATATATGATTATCTTCTTGCAAACACCTAATAATTCTATTTAAAATATGACTGACAAGACTTTTTCTGTTTTACCAGAATATACTTACTTTTTCAAAGCATCTTCCTTTCGTGCACCTCTAATATATTTCCCTAACATTATTCTGTACCTCCCAAATTATTATTTAATGTAAGTCATTACTGTATGATGAATGGGCTTATGTTTCTTTTTATGTTTTTATACATTTACTTTAGGGTGGCATTTATGGCTCTATCCAGCCAACTGTTGCAATCTGAAGAAGGCCGAGAGCTAACTTGTTCTGCTCTTGAGTTACTCCTAAGCTATGAGAAAGGTGAAAAGTTAGAAGAACTTAGAAATCTGATTTGGGGTCCTAAAAAGCTAAAAGCATTAAATAAGTACTTTTAGTACTCCTATACAAATCAGACTACTTCTTTGTGTAAGCAAGGTTATAAAATTGTTTCTATCCTTCCTAATTAAAGACCTGAAAAACATGAATTTTAGGTTGCTTACTGAGTCAGGGTCGGGTTTGAGGCACCACAGGCCACCCAAGGAAAATCCAGCTGCATCGCATTTGGAGCTGTCCTATCATGGTATGGAAAAAAATGTTCCAATCTTAAAAATATGTCTAGACCACTTTATTTCATTCCTGTGTGATTCTTAGGTGAAGTGGGGGTGGGGTAGAGATAAATGGGTAAGATGGGGGTGGCAAATGATCATTCTACATGAAAAGTCTTCTCTAAAAAGAACCTATCATTCTGCAATGAAGCTGATTTAGACTTAAAAAAAAAAAAACTGACATTGTTGATCATGTGTGTACACCCTTCATTAGTCTGTCTGAATTTGCCTACAAATTCAGAGCTTGCAAAAGGTCCTTCTCAATCTCAGGTACTCAGGAATGGCCCCAGGTATGTTAGAGGTGGCGTGTCTTCACAATGGCCTCACTTTCCTGTAGACAAGCCCCTCGCTTTCAATCCCTGTGCCTCCATAATCCCCAGATCTTCAAATTCTAGTGTGCAGCAGTTTGCCTGGGTCTGTTCTCCCCAGTAGAACCATCATCAGTCTAGGATACATCCATTCTCCATAATCTCTCAATAAAATTTACCTTCATTCACTTATGACCCTCCTAGATAAACTGTTAAAATTTTCTGTTTAGAGACAAAATGGGCTTGGCTAAAAATGTCTTAGAATCTTATAACCATATAATCTTGGATTTTTTTAATTAAAATTATTGGGGTACCATTTGTTAATAAAATCAAATAGGTTTCAAGTGTACAATTCAATAATACATCATACTTATATTGCAATGTGTGTTCACCACCCAAAGTTAAATTTCCTTCTGCCACCAAATACTTGACCCCCTTTACTCCATCTACCTCCCCTCGCCTCTTCTTCCCTCTGGTAACCACGAATACATTGTCCATGTCCATGAGTCTCTGTTTGTCATGTTTGTTACTTTTAGTTTTAGACCTCAAAGGTTATTTTACAAATAAGGAAGCTCCATTCCCAGAGAAGTTGTCCGATTCTTTCAAGGTCACACAGCTACTTAATAATTTACATTTCTCAGTTCCTAATTCATTGTTTTTAATATGTGGCACCAAATTGCTTAATGTTTCCACCTTCTAAGGAAATACTATCATTTAGACATAGGCTTTCTATTCCCTTAACCAAATGAATAAGTAAGATGGTGAATTTATGTTCTAATACACACTCTTAAGTATAATCAATCCTCTGATAATTGTCTTTCTAAAACAAATCTTTATAGTCCACAACTTATTTAACTGAAATGGTTTGAATTCCTGTTCATTTGTGCCTGGCAATGCCATCCTCTAATCACAGGAGAGGAGGAACTGCAGGAGTTTCTTCTAGAAATACTGGCAAGAGTCATTCCCCTGAAAAGCAGCAAAGAAACAGTGACTTTGGTCTTAGGTTAAGTGTGTCACTTAATAGAGGAGGTAGGGACAGCCTAGACATCCCCTTATGCCATCCCATTAACACACGTGAATGCATGAGTGCAGGAGAGTGTCATTAGGGTAAATGGACTTTCGTTTGGGGATTAATGCTGTTAACATTGATGCCTGCTGATCTTAAGAGAAGGCAATCTCACCCTGTTAAACAGCCTACCACCTGGGGATCTGAACTGCCCACAGACAGCAGAGACTGGCATAGTATTAAGAATGAGCTTCAAAAATATTCAGAGCTGCAGGAATATTATAAAGAAAGGGATGCAAGGAAATCTTTAAACATAGAAAGAAGTCAAGGGAAAACTAACCAAATTAACATTTTAAACTATCTTACAAAACTTGGGAGTACTGTGGAGTGACTGATTTGGTCCTGAAGAAAGTATTGGGTGCAGATGTGAAGTATTTTGGCTTTTCCAATACTCCAATTATATAATTTGCCAAGGTGACCTTGTTTGGGGGTTTCAAGTAGTTCTTAATTGGTATTTTTTTTTCCCAAAAATATACTACCGCTCTTATGAATATATTCAGAAAATATATCTGTGGCTTTCTAACAAGATGGCATACCAGCACAGAGTATGAGCTCCTGTCCTTCAAAATCAACCTGGAGAAACTACAGACCTCAGAATGAAACATGAGTCTGAATAGCTAATACAGAAACAATGAGGAAACTCCTAGGGAGAAAGCTATGGAAGCCAGTGTTTCGGGTGGCAGCAGCCTGGGGCAAAGGCTACTGTGTCGTACAGCATTAAGGACTGGTTTGGAGAGAGCTTCGAAATTCTATTCATATCTTGGAATAGCCATCATCTGCCCCATCACCAAAGAATCTACAACAACAGTCCTGGTCACTGCCACAGGGTAATATTAAGACAGGATAAAAGTCCTGCTGGCATGAAACTAAGTTCCCACCAACCAGTTACATGCCATGAATCACTCTTCTCTTTTCCCCTATCTAAACTTCCGGAGCTGGTGGATTACGGCCTAAGGGATTGTCTCTGCCTAGGAACATAAAGGAATGCATGGAGGAGTGCCAGTTAACCAAGATGTTCTATAAAGATAGGTCCTAACATAAGTTATTATGATAAATGTAAATGGTTTTAGTACTATTTAAAAGAGAGCCTCGTGCTAGTTTTTAAATTTAAAAAAAAATTAATAACATGCTCTTTACAAGAAGTGTCATTTAAACAGAGGATATAGAAAAGATGGAAAAAGATAACCTAGCAATTATTCAAAATTCCAAAGAAAACTGGAATTGAACTCTTAACATCTGACAAAAGTCCATGGGAAAAAAATCATAACAGACAAAGGGAGATATTATACCTTGATAAAGGGAATAATAGAGCAAGATCATTTACTCATCATGAACATAAATGCATAATATAAGTAGATAGCACTGAGGAGAAAAACAGATAAATCAAAAATTATAGCTAGTGGGCAGATAACAAATCGGTAGGATATATTATCAATGCCTAAATCAAGAAGGTATAATATTTAAAATAGGGGGGGAAAGCCATGCAAACAAATAAAAAAAAAGAGAAATCAGAAGTGATCAAAAGCTATTTACATACTATTCACATAAGAGAATATCCAAGACTTAAAAGCATATTAGGAGATGCTAAATTTTATTAGGAATTAGAAAAATAGACATTAAAATGATGATATATCATTCATATCCACCAAATTGGCCCAAATAAAGTAATACCAAGAATCAAGGATATAGGGATGTAATGTGAGGATATAAGGACATGCTTGCACTTTTGGTAGGAATGTGGATATACCATTCTAGAAAACAGTCTGACAGATCCTAGTTAAAATAGGTATACATATGCTCTTTGGCCCAGCAATCCTGCTTGGGAGCAGATATCCCAAGAAATCCTCATGCAGATACAAAAGTTGATACATAAAAGACTGTTCATTATAGAGCTGCTTTTGGTGGTAGGGAAATGGAGATACTGTAGGTCTCTATCATTGAAGGAATGGGTAACTAAAATGTGGAAGACTATGAAGACCTTAGACATAAGGGGGATCTGATACATATAGCACATAAGTCTTAAAAGCAGAGTGACAAATAAAATAAGAAACGGAATGAGATTTATAGCACTAGGTCATTATTTAAGTAAGAATGCATGCACAAAAATAATATACATTATAATAAATAAATAATAAAATAAATATATATTTTATAAAAACACATGAAACACATTAAAATGGTTGAGAAAGAAGCATAAAAGGGACAATAAATAAATAAAACAAGAAAGGGTCATTATATAGACTAGTGATGACAGTGTACCATGCACTAATATAACTATCTCAGTCTTCTACATTTTAAGTCCAAGAAAAACAATATAAAATTTACACATATAAATTGCTATAATATTAGGTCTCCCTTTATTATATATATTATCACTTCCTATACCCCTTAAGGTATTTTCCTAATATAACAAGCAATTCTGTGAACCCTGTAAAAATTCATTTTCTAGGAAAATTAATAATCTATGAAGTTGACTGGAAGATAGGACTATGCGGGACATAGAGGAAAGAACTTTAAATGTTGTCCATGTTATCTCTGAAAATGTGAGTTCTTCTAATACTAGGTCTTAGTATTATCTTCCTTCGTCGCCCTAGGCTCAGCGATGGAAATCTGTGTTCCTAGTGAAACTCTATTTATAATTGCCAATCCAAAAAAGGAATAGAAAGGAGTTTGGGAAGAGAATCAGAAGAGAACCAGAGGAACAATGAAAAAAATATGGCTAGTAAAACAAGTATCTGGCTTTTCTATTTAATGTAGACCACTATGTCTTTAGGGTTAGGAGAAGAAAAGCAAAGAACTGAGAGTGGAGCTAGGTCTCCACATCAGTGAGACACCCAACCATTTATCAGAATCCTTGCCTGCTCCATCTCCTTCTCTGCCAGCTAGCTTTTCTGCTCTAAGGTTCTCAATGGCTGCAGGCCAAAACTGGTTGACTTCTTCCACGTTCAACAGCACTATTGGCACCTGTACTTATTTCCTCTCAGAAATGAATACACAGTGATATTTTAAAAAATAGATTTAGCCTTTCTATTTGCATCTCATTTTGTCAATTCCTTACTTTAAAAAACAGTTTTGTCTTACTAACCGGGCACCCTCCAGGTCCTATAGCCTGAAAAAACCCCAGGGGATCTGTGTTCTCCTAAAGTGAAAATGGCCAACTGTTCCATCATTCATCTTGAAAAAAAAGAAACCTAAAACTAATTCTTGCTTCAGGTAAACGAGCACTAATGTTTTCATTTTACTAGAGCAAATGGATAAAAAGTAAACAACCATAGCAACAACCACCACAACAATAAAATGTTAAGGGAAAAACAGTTAGGCTACATTATGGATATATGGGCTCATTATCTTCTTCAATAAAATATATCCCACATACAGGGCTGACTTCATGGATGGGCACCCAGTGCAATTTCACAGGGTCTCATGTTCAGAAGGTCCCTGCTTGGGATTTAGTGATCTGTGCTTGAGGTTTAATGCTCTGGGTGGCAATCTCAAAACTCTTCTACCACCACTGTCACCCTCTGCATACAGTCTGATTTGGCTGAAGGAGGCCACATCTGCCTCTTCCAATCACCCTCCCTGCTCCTTCACAGGGAGCTGGATTCAGGGAAGGTCCAGGTCCAGTGTGCACCCCATTGTGTCTTCAGCTGACAGAGCAGCAGTGAATTCAGTGGGCGACTGCATGGGACCTTTCCCCAATTCCACCCAGGTATCAAGTGGTGCCTAGTGCTAGATCCTATCTGCAACAAATTGGCCAGCAGCAGTTCTGTGCAAATGAGAGACTGACTCTCTACCCCTGGCTGAGGCTCCACCTTTTTATTTTGCCCTGAGCCCTGCAAATTATGTAGCCAACTCTGCCTAAATCCTTCCAGGATCAGTACTGAAAGGAAACTTTCCCGGTGGAAAAAAGAAGCTAACCGAGTAATGTGACTGTGTTCCTCTAACTTGATCTTCTTCTTGGGGGTCTCTCACTGTGGCACCATCACACTGGCCTTGGGTGCATTCCTCCCTTAATTACTCTGTAGATTCATATAATCTTCTTTAAGCCACTTAGTGCAGCTAAACCAGGCCAGAAATTTCAGAAAGGATTTGTTAAACTGTAAAGAAAACAAAAGGAAAAATAAATACAGAAAACACAAGGAATATAAATAATCCATCTGACAGAGTAAAGGTTGTGGTCCTAGGCTAGCAGACTTGTTCTTTCTTAGGAAGCCCATGACTCAACCATTCCACATAAAAGCCTATTCTTCTCTACCTCCCCCACAAACTTTGCCTTTAAATAGTTTTAATTATTTCAGACAGTCCTAGTTTCCCCTCAGAGAGACCTATCTCTTCCCTGGATGACTAATACCAGGAATTAAGTCATATTGCAAAGAAAATGCAGCCTTCTCAAAAAAAAAAAAAATAATAATAATAATAATGTAATTTTAGCTCTGTATGCCTACCAGGATAGCCATATCTTAATAAAGTAAAACATTTCATTTCTATACTGAGAAATAAGTGATATAGTAGCAAGGACACCATTCTCTAATGTTGGAAATGTTAGGCTTTTTTTGTTTTCATTTTAAGTCCTCTACATTCAAACAGTGATGTGTTACTAAAAAAGTAATATAGATACAAAGAAAGTAACATGTTCCAGCTTCTCTCTAGAACTCTGATATTCTACTATTCCTAAGAGTTTGATCCTACTGTTTTAATTCTTCATTGATTCTTTCAAAAATGTATGACTTAGTCTATAGCCATGCTACCCTGAATAAACCCAATCCCGTCTGATCTCGGAAACTAAGCAAGGTCAGGCTTGGTTAGTACTTGGATGGGAGACCACTTCGGAAGACCAGGTGTTGTAGGCGTAAACAATAAAAAAATAAGGGATTGTAAACTGACAAGGTCCTTGCAATCTGTGAGGTCAACCAAGGATTGCCTCACCTATAAATATATGAATGAATGAATGAATGAATGAATAAATAAATAAATAAATAATAGATGACCTAATTGTAAAAAGAGTATTTGATGATTTTATTTTTCTTTTCGGTGTCATACGTGCTATTTTTTTTTTTTTCATATTCCTTCCTTATGCAATTGGTTGACCTGCGGCTATGACAGACTTTTTGTACCAGTTTACATAATAAAAGGCAGCGCTCTGCCAACTAATTTCTAAGTTCTCTTAGGCTAGTACAAGTATAACTTTTGACTTTCACAGAATGGTGAATATTTTTAAAGTGAGGGTAGAACCCACAAATGATTGCTAACGTCTTATTTTATCAAATAAAGACATTTAAAAGTAAAACATATTAACAATATTATTTTATGAAAGAAAGGATGTTTTAATTCTGAAAGAAGTCCTTTTACTGAACAAATTAAGTAACAAACTTATGACATTCTTATTTCTCTGGGGAACACTGAAGAAGATCAAAGATCATCACTGGCCAGCCTCCTGAATCACATGTTGGCAAAAATTTTTAATTCTTAACAAATATTTCTCGCCAAACTTTTCAACTATTTTAAGTATTTCTGTAAGTTTTATGAACTCTTATATACGAAAACATATGAGATTCAATGGTATAAACTCTGGCTTTTCAAAGCCATCCTAAATTTAAAAACCTTTGAAGTAAGCATTTCATTATGCTTTCTTCTAACTACTAAGAACACTATACAGAAAGCACCAAAAAGTGCTGTTGTCTTCTCCTGAACTGCTATTTGCATTTAAAAATTTTATTCATAAAACAATAGAATGCCACATAGTACATGACTGAGATGTACCACAGGTTATTTTTAATACCAATGACATTACTTAACTAATAACCTAATGTGACAAAGTAGGCCTGGTAGTCTCTTCGCTTAATACCAACATAAACATCTTCACCCTTTAAAAGGCTCTTTTCTATATTTAATTCCTCTTGGAAAATATACTTTATATACATACACATAGCCGAAATTGTGTTAGCAATTTTTAAAATTCTGATGATGTTCTTTGCTTAATGAATGTGTTCCCAAATATATTTTAAGCATGTCTTTTTAGGTTTTTTTGTTACTGTCCATAAAACAGAACACTATATAGAATTAATAAACTATAACTTGACCCTCACCTTTCATTATGTAATAATCATTGTAAGATGTTATAAGGAAGTATTTATTATATTAAAACAAAGGACATTATTCTGATAGCTGTTGGGTCTAAAATGTAACATTTGACTTTCAAAGCAAGTAAATCAGCAGAGCTCCAAATAGGGGGACTCAACCAACAAAGGATCATGAAGTTAAAAAGTCTCTGTTAATCAATGACAAATTTAGTACTTGTTGCTACAATTACAAAGATAATAGTTCCTTTATGTCAGTGCCTTTGGTTTTGCAGCTGTAAAATAGCTTTGAAATTCAGCATTTCAAGGAACAGAAATTAATAGGAGGTCATTTCTACCAGAGAAATTTTAGGGGCCCATCCTCTCTAATCATCATTAAAAACTAAATCCGTAGGAGAAGAGGCACTTTACTGATTGTCAAGTGGAAGCTATTATTCATTTGATGAAGCTCTTGGCACTGTGCCATTGATTCTGCACTACAGCCTGCTGCTTGTTCTCCTTCATCTCCTGCAATCAGGGCTGTTTCTGCCTGCCAGGAGCTATTTATAGAGCAAGGGGGAGTGGGGGGAGCAAAGCTGATATGTTCTCCTTCTTGAAAAACAACTTTCAAACTTTATAAGTACAAATCTGTTTTTTTTTTTGTCACCAGACTGTGTCTGCTCTTTCCGTCAATGCAAAAGATAAGGAAGCTGACTTTCAGACACTGCCCTTCCTAATAATGAGTATGGAGTTGGTGGAGTCACAGGCTACAATCATGCTGCGTCTGACTTCCCAAGATTAATACTCCTCAAAACTACACACACCATCCTATGCCCGTGGTATAATTCTGTCATTTCTGTGACCATTCCAGTCTGTATCTTGAAAATTTCTAAAGGACACTCCCTGCTTTCTTATGCTTATTAAAAGTAAATAGATTTTGAAAAAGAGAAAAATTATACAAAACGAAAACCTCAAAATATAATTGTAGGAAAATACTTGGGGCTCCATTTTTCAGAAGTTGGTTCAAACTGAATTAACAGGTGTTGATGAAACTGTTCTTCCTAAAACTGAAACAGAAGCTGGATTTTCATAAATTTTATTTAAAATTGGTCATCCCAAGGCAATATAAACCTCTATTATTTAAATTTATCCACACGACGTGGATGTGGTAATCTTAAAAGTTATCTGCCACTCTCATTGTCTTGAGTCGCAGTTGTGAACATATTTTAAAATCTAAACTATACATAATCTTTATTTTTGGAAGTGGTTCAGGCTTTATCTCAGCAGTTGCAAAATCCATTTAAAATGTTTTATTGCCTAAAATAATAGAAAGAGAAAATAAAAAAAACAGAATGCATTTAAAATACTTATCATTAAGGATCAATAGCAATGCTTCTAATCGCTAAAATTTAAAGGAAAGGAATTGTATTTGTTAGACTATAAAACAACAAAACAAAAACCTGAGCTTTAAAAAAACATGAAAATGTAAAAATCATGTAGTTATAAATTGCCTGAAGTAGATTCTTTTGAGAAATTTAGTTAATAATCTTATCGAATGCTGTTTTAACAAAACGCAAAATTTTAAAAAGTAGCTATAGAGAGTCGCTAGTAAATATTTAGTTACAAATAGAACATTGAAGACCCCCCTTGATCATTTGAAAATACAGTAGAGGATCAGTTAAAATAGCCATTTAGCAGAACAACTTGAGATCGAAGGGTTATAAATAGATCAAGGATTTGTTTTGTTTGTTTTGTTTTAACTTCATAGAATATTTACATGTTGCCTCCCCCTCCCCCTTTGGATTGTGGTATTTTCAGAACCCAGGCTTACAGCAGAGACCAAAAAGGTATATTTGCCAGGGAGTCTACAGTATCCTTTCCTCTGAAACCTACATGCCTCCCACTAAGATGTTCACCTAAAAGAAGCTAAGAATAAATAAAATGCTCTGTTTGGGACAAAATCTACAGAATGTGAAGTGAAATTAAGTATTGTAGATCCAGGTGTTTTAGAAAATCAAATGGGATAATAAGAAAATAAGTCTAGCTGATTCTGAATTGCCCCAAATAACTCTGCATGGCCTGAACTTCTAGATAATTTCCAGTTCCTCCTCCTTTTCACTTTTAGCTCTCTAAACCTTCCTTTGTGGTCTTTCATTTTATACAATGAAAAAATTGAGGCATTTTTGAAACAGTATTTTGAAATCTCTGCCATTAATTCAACTGATTACCACTGGGGGTCAGAAGGTTAGGCTTGTGGAGCTAAACTCAATCTGAAACATTCAATAGTTCACTCAACAAATACTGAGTACCCATTATATGCCCAGCATCATGCTAGTTGTTTTGAGATACATCAAGAAACAAATAACATGCAAAGTTCCTATCTCCATTTAATTTACATTCCAATGGAGTTTCAGGTAAAACAAAACAAAGACCAACATCGAAAGAAAAAGAAACAAAACACATTTCTTCCATAAACATAGTCATATTTCTCACAGTTGTACAACATTAAACTGAAGAGTGACAATTCCATACCAGTTAGAATTTCTTGAGCACTGACCATCTATGCCAGGGACTGTGTTGAACACTGTTTTGTGCATTATCTCATTTAATTGACGCCTTTTAATCTTAATCTCCGAAAAAGCCCCACTACAGAGATAGAGAAAAGAAAATACTTAGAAGGGTTAAGTGACTTGCTGAGGTTACACAGATAAAAAGTGGCCAATTTAACACAGGACTCTCCCATCTATAAAAATAGTAATTCCAGGCAAATCTTCTACTGAAGACTTAGTAGGATTCATTCATTCAGTACGTATTCAACAAATGCTAAAAGAGCGCCTAAGATGTTCCAGGCACTGTCTTAACAAATGGGATATATTAATGAACCAAAGAGGTAAAGATCCCTGCCCTTGAGGATCTTAAATCTTAATGGAAAGAGACATACAATAAAAATACTAAAAAAGCAAATATATAATATGTTAGAAAATTAATATTAATTCATTGGAAAAAATATAAAGCCCAACTTTTTTTTCTAATAACTTGAATTTTTAACTTAGAGAGAAAGACAACTTTTAAAATTAAAAAAAGAAAAAAAGAGCTCAGGGTATCTATGACTTACGCACCCCCAAGAGGAAACGTTACAGCAGAACACAGTGTTAGAAAGAAGCGACTTCATACTGGGGAAATGGACACCTGTTTTCCACCACTGTGGAGAGGTGAACTTGTTTTAAGTCTTTGTTATCTTGAACATGAGAGGCAAGCAAATAAAGGGCAGAGCAGGGCATCAGTTATTACTCATCTGGAATACAACAAACACACGTAAATCACTGGAAAATCACGTGCGGTTTGATGACATTTATCCACTTTGTTTTCCACTGATTGGCATGCCAAACCTCAGACACCAAAATGACTAAGGTTGGGGAATAAATACCCATCATTAAATTTCCAGTGGTTTAATAATTATGCTTCTTCCTGGGGACATGATTAAACGTCACACAACAGCAAAACTCCAGCAAACTAAGTTGCTGGGCATCAGAGGTAAAGAGAAAGTAAATGAGAAAAAGAGGGGGTGAGAGTAACAAAGAAAATGAAAGAAAAATCAGAGAGAAAGCAAGGGAGAAACCACATAAGGGAAAATAAACTCTTATGGTGGTTATTCTCAACTGTCCTTTGTCTGAAAAGGATCACCCACAGTCAGTAAACAAAGTGATTAAGCAGCCACTGGGATGTGTGCCTCATTTGCATCATTCCAGGAGATGGGGCAAGTTGCTTAGTGGGAGCAAAAAGTACAGTAACACAGGAAACAATCCCACCTTTATGATAAGCTTTCCTTCTAGGGGTAAGGATGAGGTAGATCTCTTTAGCACAAAAATGGTAAATTTTCTCTTTTCCTGGAGTTTTAACTGGCTTTGGTCAATATTGCTTTATTAAGAGAGGAAAAAGTGGAATCTTTCTTTTTAATATCATGGCAAGTGATCCCAGAGTTATAATTGACCTAAACCTCAGTTAAAATTCTTCGTAATGGTTGAAAACCACAGAGTACCTTCATATCTGTGGAGTTTCCAGGCACAGCCTAAGAAAAGGTTCCCAGTTACCAACTGAAACTAAGGGAAGTAAATTGGCTACAAGATGATGATAAATCCCATTTGAGATATGATACCAGGGATTGTGTATTAACTGATCTCAAAGTCAGTGCTCCTTAAATGGGTTCCCTCTTAAATTTTCCTATTTATAAACTGAAAAATACTAACAGGCAAACTCCGGAAACCATGTCTATATTCCTCACCTCACCATTGTAGCTCTAAGATCTAACACAGTACTTATCAAATAATAGCACTCAGTAACTATCTGACAAAAAAGTGCAAATGAATGAACTTATTAATATTGTTTCTCAATTTCACAAGAATATGAATTGCATCCAAATACCAAAATATCTTTTATTTAGAAATTTTATTTTATAATAATATGCCAAGAAATTACTCTTCTTTCTAAGGGGTCATTTTACAATAAATGTTGATTTTCTTCTTGTGTTTTAGTTTGATTTACCTTAGTCAGATCAATCATGAAAAATGCAATGCAAAGAAAGTCACAAATGAGAGCAAAACAAACAAACAAACAAACACACAGAAGAGAATTGGAGAGACCCTGGGCAGCATCCTGGTAAATCCACTGATGTCCACCAGGAAAGACATGAAAAGCAAATCTGTCTTGATGAATACCAGTTTCCTGGAAGAGGGCAATTATGGTGTTCTCTTCTAGAAAGTTAGTTAGAAAAGCTAGCAGGACCTCTGTTTCCAGTCTCCTATAAATAAGCCCTGGAAGATGTCCATGGAAGCGTAATCTTATATGAAATTGAACAATCCTGCGGCAATTAAACTGATGGTGAATTTGAATGTAGGAGAAAAGGGTCCTACATTTGTAAATGAAGTAAACATTATTTGTGTTTTAAGCATTCATATCCCCTGCAGATGTATACTGCACACACCATTGAATTAATAATTACCAGAGTTCAAAACTAAGGACTTCTGTCAGTGTATTTCTATGCATGTGCCTCTAGTAGAGAAAAAAAAAATCCTCATTTTGGATTAAGGCTTATTTTTAACTGGCCTAACACAGAAAACCTCCTGCAATAATTGTGTTGAGTTAAGGAGGAAGTCATTCAGCAAAATTTACACAGAAAAACCAGTTTGATAAACCTATGACAGCCCCAAATTCAAAGTGCTCTGATTACCTGATCAAAGTTTCAGCATGGGGGTATTGCCAAGCTCTATAAGTGACACCTTATCAGAAGCAGATATTAGGCCATAAACAATAATTAGAATCATAACTTACCAAAAATTGGCTTATGTTTTCCTTTCATCTTACCAATCTGTATGTACTGCACCTCAGTCTTCCTCACCTTAAAATAGAGTTTGTAACAATTCCTTTCTAAAAAAAGATATTGTAAACAGCATCAGGTCTATGCAAAAGCAAATATATATGTAGTTTCTTTTGAAGGATAGCAAAAGGTCCACATGTCCCCAAAACATATCATCCTTTCCCACACAGTACTGGTCTCAAACAAAGAAATTTGGGACTCGTACATATTATATGTTAATTATCCATACACACACGTGCCCTTTGCTTTAAAAGTAGAATTTGTGGTAAAAGACAGAAATCAGGTGTATTTCAATAGGAGAAAGAGAACAATTTGGAACATCCATGGAAAAAATCAGATCTCTAAATACCAGTAAGATAAGTAAAGATGCCAGAAGATATGATAATAGAAATTTGGAGTAAAGGTAAATTTTTTTAACTTAATAACATAATTCATCAAGCTCATCTTCCTTAGGAAGATTAAATAATGTATGCATAGCTCTCTGAACTCCTTGAAAAAGAAGCCATAGAAATACAGAAAATAATTATAACTACATCTCCTAGTACCTAAACAAGTCTTGGCTGAAAGCCTCATTGTGTTCATTCATATCAGCACACTACCTCTTAGTAAACCAAAGGAAAACAACTCCTACGTGCTAGTCAAGGAGCCAAAGAGTAAAATGCAGCTTGCAAGGGTTGATTCCAATCAGAATTTAACCTGGGTAGTGTACAAATCTGGTTCACATATTTTAATGGGCATCCTTCATACACTTAAGGGAAAAGGAGATTAATAAATTATCTCCAAACCCTATCCCTATCCCTATCCCTAACATGTAAGGCTGCCACCTGTCTAGGATTTGAGTTACATAGGCATGTTTACTACATCAAAGCATCAAGGGACAGGCTTTGAGGGACAGCAGACAAGATCGAGAGACTTCCATATTTTAAATAAGACACAAAACTTACATTACTCATTCACAAATCTGAGGGCCCTTAGTGGGTTAGACTTACATTCACACATCCTGGAAAAGGTACTCTATTCAAAATGAAGTTTAAAGGGGAACAAATGTATTTTATGGGGGTTTATAAATTAATAAAAGTATTCTTCAAGGTGCTTTGAAAGTCAGAGATTAAAGAAAACTGTGAAGCCATATAAAATAAAGTATTCACTTTCCACAGGGCTGTGAGAATATGAGTGACTTTTCTCAGCTGTTGTCAAAGAATGTTTTCCATCTTTATCCTTTCCTGGTGCTATCTATACCAATAGTTTTCTATACCAAAAACAATAACATCTTACACTTAAATTAAGCTTGGAAGATTACAAAGGGATATTACATAGGCTATCTTTTTTGATCCTTAGATATATTTTGGAGATAGTTAATTTCATCTCGATTTTAGAGTTAAAGCAACTAAGATTAAAAAATATATATTTTTAGTGGTTTACTCGAGGTTACACAACAGGTACATAGTGGAACTGAGTGAAATCCACATCGGACTCCAGGTCCATGACGCTTCCTCCCCTCAGCATAGATTTACCGATGGAGTGATAATATAGACAACTCTCATTCTCATTCTCTCCCGATTTCACAAGAAAGACATTCCAGTCAGACCTGTTAAAATAATCTATCTTATTATTAAGGCAAAATTATAGTAATTTTCATTACTGTTGGTAGAGAGAAGGTGCAAACCAGAACTCTTTTACATGATTCACACTAAACCAATTGACTGGAGACTTCATATTGTTCCCGGATCTACCTAAGTGCTGCCATCTTAATGCCAGGGGATTTCTTTATTTGGAACCTTAATGTGTGTCTCAGCAAACCTCAAGATGTGCTGAAGCAATCCACATGCGGTGTTATGAAAAGCTTCCTGAGCCATGGTTCCAGGAGCAGGTGGTTCTTTCGATCTTTATAGTCGTAAAGGAAATATTTGGTAATCAGACTGAAGAAGTACCCTAGCAAAAAACAGGAAGGCGTTTGTACAATGACATGAAATTCTTCTTTCTCTGCCTAAATCTCATTCTGCCAGATGTACAGGAGTCTGAAGGAGAATCCTTGGAAAGTAGAAAGATCTTCAGAGGCCATTGTTAGAATGGTTCTTGGAACAGCAATAAAAATAGAGATAAAGAAAAAAAATCAAGAGTAGCTTTTTTTTTTGTTATAGCTTATGACAGAAAACCTCCACAGCAGTATATTTCAGTTAGACTTTGCTGGGTACCAAACCATACCTACACTAAATCGTTTTTTTTGTTTGTTTTTTTTTCTTAATTTTTATTTTAGGCAAGGCAATCCTTGGTTGACCTCACAGATAGCAAGGACCTTGTCAGCTTACAATCCCTTATTTTTTTATTTTTTATGCCTACAGCACCTGGTCTTCTTAGGTGGTCTCCCATCCAAGTACTAAGCACTCCCGATCCTGCTTATCTTCCAAGATCAGACGGGATTGGGCTTGTTCAGGGTAGCATGACCATAGACTTCTAAATGGTTTGAAAAAAAAAATTGCACTATTCTGAGGGTTTGGCTGGGTGGTTCTCTTCTGATCTCACCTGTACTTACTAATGTGCTAGATTTACCTGTAGAGTCAGCTAAGAGCCTGTAGTCAAGGTGGGAAAATAGACTTCACCTGTTGATGGGAAAAGTCACATTACAAAAGTTTGTGAATACAGGGAGGCATAATTCTTTGGGGTCTATTATTATTATAATAATCAGTCACACTAAGATTTTTAATCCCAACTGTACATACAATCATCTGGGATACTTTTAAACAAATATTAGTGACTGGTCTCACTCCAACAAATTCTGATTTAAGTGGTCTGGGGTAAAGCTCAGTCCTCAGCATTTTTAAGAAGTTCTCCAGGTAATTAAACTTAAGCCAGATTTAAGAAAAACTGCTTTATATTCTGGTGATTGAATTATAGTAGTTGCAAAATGAGTAAGTGAGAGTACTTTGCAATAAGAATTTCATACTAATGTAAATGATGAAAGGCAAGGTAAAATAGAAAACAAATAGAAGACAGAAAAGTATTGGATAAAAGTCAATAATTAGAACCAGAACCAAGACATGAACTCAGTCCAAAGTAGCTACGGGTTTTTACCAATACTGTAGTAAAGGGATATTGATAATTAACCTAAGAACAAAATTGGTCACCTATATATCACTATGTCTTATATTCATGATTTGTTGTATACATACTTGCAGATATGCTTAGCTACTTAAAACCCAAAACACAGTTCACTCACTTGTATTGTTTTCGTTTTCCCAAATTGACTCTGTATTTTCCCTCTAACTTACGGGTTCTCAAGACAGGCTGAACCTAGGATTTTTTTTTTAAAAAAAGTCTAATGCATAAACCCAATCCAAATATTCTGATTTAATTGGCCTGAAATTGGACCCAGACATCAGATACCCAGGTAATTCTAATGTGAAACCAGGCTTGAAAACTATTTCTCTAAGATGTCATTTTAAACAAAACTTTTTAAGTATTGTTAAGGAGAGTTTGGCATTAACTCTGATGAAACCAAACAATATGGTGGTCTCCCGAGTGGTTTTAAATAGTTATCTGAGGGAAGGATCTATATCTTCTTCAACTCTGTATATCGACACCCTGGCACAGGGTGTAGCATAAGATGTAGAGTGGTACCTGTCTCATAGAATGAGCACCCTAACCTACTGTTGTGTGAGTTTGGTTGAGAGCTAAATTGACCACAGTTTCCAGGAACATGATATACCTTAATTCATCAAAGCATTACTGAAAATCTACTATTGAAAAAGCACTGTGCCAGTTACTTCACATATATATTAGTTGTATTAATGCCAGGCCATTGAAAATATTTTTTTATTCAACCGACAGTTACATCCAAGGTAAACTAGTAATTAGAAAACTTTGTATTGGTTGAATACTCAAGGATTAATTGAGGTAATCCTCTCCATCAGACAGAGACAGAACTTGCACTTGAAACAGAGACCGTTAATAGTCAATACAGCTATACTCCAGAGCTTCTAATAAAGACTGACCTCCCCAGTGACGCAAGACTTGGACATCCTAGCTCAATGCCAGGTAATTATCTTTTATACTTTGATACCTTCCACCTCTCATCCTTGCTCTTCCTTCCTCACTGTGTTCCTAAATCTATCTAACTCCTAATCTTCTTGGCTTAATCTTCTGTTCTTCATTGAATATTTAGTCCTTGGAATTTTATTTTTCTATTTTCAACCCTCCATTCTCTCTAGCATATAACTTAGACTAATTCCCTGAATTTTCTTATTCCAAGCCAATACCAGAAAATCATGTCAGTGAAGCTCCAGACATGGGGCACCATCCATAATGTCCCACTGGCCTGTGTCCCATGTAGGTGTCTCCCTCCTCTCCAATCCATACACTTTTCAGGTCAACCACTCACTGAGACTGATACTCATTCTACTGATTGGTGATCAAATCCCTATTTAGGACATGTGAACTCAGGGAATTTCAGAAATCAGGGTTCCCAACTAATACTGGGCACTATCCTAGAGAAAAGAATTTATATATAAATATGGAAAATGTCCTGTATATAGATTTAGCAAAACCAAGTAGATTTCTTTAATGGAGGTCTTCATAGAGCCCTTATAAACACTGAACTGTTAACACCAGGTGGCTAATGCTGCAAAAGAAGTTCTGGTGGCTTGAAAACTTTTGCGAATTCTCACCAACCATCTAAAATTTAAAAGTAAATAAACTGAGATGAAATAGTAAACTGAGATGGGATGATATCCTTCTTCTGTCTCTGTCTCTGTCTGTCTCTCTGTCTCTCTCTCTCTTGATTAGCTTGGGAGAAAGGGTAGGAGATAGGATGTGGAAACATATAGATTAGAGACTGGTGAAATTAGAGACATTTTTATGTCAATTATTGGAAACAAAGGCTCTAGGGATCCATACTGAATTAAGACAGTTATTTAAAACCCTAAGGTATCTTCTCACCATGGGAATGGAATATGTTCATGCTAAGGCAAGAGAGCAGGGAAAATTCAACAAAGACAGCTGAAGTAAATAGAAAAAATATATAAGATCATAGATTTTCAATCCAAATATATCAGTAATTATATTAAATGTAAATGAGTAGTTGAATTAAAAGACAAAGATTTTCAGATCTGAAAAAGAATATAACACCCATATGCTGCTTGCAAGAAACATAGTGCTGATTAGAAGTAACACAATTTAAGTATAAGAATAAGGAAGGGTTAAAAGTAAATGTATGAGAGAAATACATCATGCAAGCACTAATCAAAACAAAGCTGATATACCTATACTAATAGTTTTAAAAGTAGACATTAAGGTAAGAAAATTTTTTAGAGTAAAAAGATATTCACAATGACAATCTTTCCATTTAGAATTTAAAATTCTCAGTTAGTGTGCATCTAACAACACAGCTTCAAATATATATGTGTATGTATATACAGAGAGAGAGAGGGAGAGAGAGACAAAAAGTATACAGAAGTAGATAAATCCATATATGAGAGAGAATGGAGACTTACATAAAGAGTTTTATGGGTCAGGTCTGGAAGTGGTATACATCACTTTTACCCACATTCCACTAATATTAAAACTTCTAAGCAGTAGTGGTTCTCATATCAAGTAAAAGATTAAGATTTGACTTTGAGTTTTAAATAATTTTTTCCATATGTATTTTTTCCAACTTTCAAGTATGTAATACTGTATTATTAACTATAGTCACCATGCTGTACATTAGGTCCCAGAATGTCTTATACCTGGGAGTTTGTACCTCTTTTAAAACATCTCCCCCAATTCCTCCCAAACACCAGCCCCTGGCAACCATCATTCTACTTTATTTCTATGAGTTTTTTGGAGTTTTTGTTAGTTTGTTTTCTTTTTACATTACACATCCAAGTGAGATCAAACAATGTTTGTCTTTCTCTGTCTGACTTATTTCATTTAGCATAATGCCCTCAAAGTCCATCTATGTTGTCAAAATTAGCAGGATACCCTATTTTATGGCAAAATAATATTCTATTATATGTCACATTTTCTGTATCTATTCATCTATTAATGGAAACTTAGGTGGTTTCCATGTCTTGGTTATTATAAATAATGCTGCAGTAAACATGAGACTGAAGATATTTCTTCAAGACAGTGATTTCTTTTCCTTCAGAAACATATATACAGAGATGGGACTGCTGAATCATATGGTACTTCTATTTTTAAAAATTTGAGGAAACTCCACACTGTTCTCCATAGGGGCTGCACCAATTTACATTCCCACCAACAATGCATAAGGGTTCCTTTTTCTCCACATCCTTGCCAACACTTGTCTTTTTGAAATAGTCATTCTAACAGGTATGAGGTAACATATCATTGCAATTTGGATTTACATTTTCCTGATGAGTAGTGATGTTGAGCAACTTCTCATGTACCTGTTCGCTATTTGTATGTCTTCTTTGGAAAAATGTCTATTCAGATCCTCTGCCCATTTTTATTTTATTTTATTTTTGGGGGTGGGGGGTGGGAGACACGTATTTTTATTTCTCTTAGGTATATACCTAGGAGTGGGGTTGTTGGGTCATATAGTAACTTAATATTTATTTTTTTGAGGAAACAAAAAATTAGACTGTTTTCCAAAGCGATTGTAACAATTTATATTCTCACCAGCAGAGTATAGAAGTTCCAATTTCTCCACAACCTTGTCAACACTTGTTATCATCTGAGTTTTTGTTTTTAGCCATTCCAGGGGGTGTGAAGTGGCATCTCATTATGGTTTAGATTTGTAGTTTCTTACTGAATAATAATAGTGAGAATTTTTTAATGTACTTGTTGGCTATTTGTATATTTTCTTTTGAGAAATGTTTATTGAGGTCCTTTGCCCATTTTTAAATTGGATTATTTTATCTTTTTATTATTGAATTATAGGAGTTTCTTATGTATTCTAGATATAAGTCCCTTATCGGATGTATAATTTGTAAATATTTTCTCCCATTATGTAGATTATCTTTTCATTTCTTGCCAATATCCTTTGAAGCACAAAAGTTTTAATTTTTACAAAATCCATTATCTACTGTTTTCTTTTGCAGCTTAAGCTTTAGTGTCATATCTAAGACTCTGTTGTCAAATCAAGGTCAGGAAGATATATACCTATGTTTTCTTCTAAGAGTTTAAGCTCTCATATTTAGTTCTTTGACCCCTTTTGAGTTAATTTATATATATAGATTGTGAGATAACAGTCCAACTTTATTCTTTTGCATGTGGCTATCCAGTTGTTTCAGCATCATTTGTTGAAAAAGCTATTCTTTCCCTCATTGAATGATCTTGGCACTCTTGTTACTCAACAATTAACCATAGATGAATGGGTTTATTTCTGGATTCTCAATTCTATTCCATTGGTCAGTGCTACACTGTTTTGATTATTATAGCTTTGTTGCAGTAAATTTTGAAATAAGCAAATGTGTGGCTTTCGACTTTGTTGTTTTTCAAGATTGTTTTGGCTATTTGTGGTCCCTTGCATTTCACTATGAATTTTAAGATTAGGTTGTCCATTTCTGTGGTAGCTCTTATGCACAGATCTCATGCTCAGATGTGCTGGTGTGCAGTTTGGGTGTTTTTTGTTGAGTTTAAGATGTTCAGCTTATTGTCATTTCAAGGGGAGATATCTGGGGATGTCTCTCACTCCACCATGTTTCTTCAGTCCTCACCATTTTTTAATCAGATTAATTGGTTGGTTGGGTTTTTTGCTGTTGTTTTTATTGCTATTGAGCTGTATAAATTCCTTGTATATTGGGGATATTAACTCCTTATCAGATACAGGGTTTGCAAATATTTTCTCCCATTCTGTAGATTGCCTTTTCATTTGTTAATAGTTTCTTTTGCCACATATAAGCTTTTTGGTTTGATAGAGTCCCACTTGTTTTATGTTTTCTTTTGTTGCTTGTGCTTTGATGGAGAAAATGGTAATTTATAAAGGGAAACCCATTAGATTATCTTTGGACTTCTCAGCACAGACCATAAAAGCCATAAAGGAGTGGAATCAAATATTTAAACTATTAAGTGAAAGGAATTACCAGCCTAGAATAATGTATCCAGCTAGGCTATCCTTTAGATATGAAGGAGAAATCAAGACCTTTCCAGACATACAAAAATTGAGGGAATTCTCCACTATGAGGCCTGCCTGCATTATAAGAAATACTGAAAGGGGTCAGCTCACCTAAAACAAAATGACAAAAAAAAATTAAAAAAAAAAAAAAAAACACAATTAGGAGTAAAGTGACTATCAAGCAAATAGAAGCAGAGGAGGGTATTATGAGCTTAAATAATAAGGAGAATTGCAATGAACATTCAGCATACCTAGGGACAAATTGAGATAACAATGACTGAAAAGGCGAGGATTCAAAGATCCAAATTTGCAAAGGGGAATAGATATAAAGCACACACAGAAGAAAATAGATGACTGTATATATATAACTATCTTTTTCATATTTATGAGGGTAACCATACACCCTAGAGTCAGAACTGAAGTATATAACATAAAACAAGAAGAACCAAAGAAAAAACCCAGAAAAGCCAACCAAAATAAAGAAAACAGAAACACAAGACAAGGAAACAATGGAAACACTGAGCTATCAGAAAGCAAAAGATAAAATGGCTATAAGAAGACCTCATATTTCAATAATTACCCTAAATGTAAATGGATTGAACTCACCAATGAAAAGGCATAGAGTTGCAGATTGGTCAAAAAACAAAACCTAACCATATGCTGCCTCCAGGCGACACATCTCAGCTCCAAAGATGAAGATAGACTCAAAGGGAAAGGGTGGAAAATGATATTTCAAGCAAATGGAATTGCACGAAAAA
>NW_006441955.1:22251576-22302709 GCF_000325575.1 Pteropus alecto
GGATATAAACCCAAAAGCAACAAATGAACAGGACATATAAACAGAAACTCATAGACATGGACTACAGACTAGTGGTTACCACAGGATAGGGGGTGGGGGAGGAGGGGGTAGGTAGATGGTTAAAGGGGGTCTAATAGAGGTGTAGGGAGAGGGTGAAGTGGGTAAAGGGGATCAAATATATGATAGCTGAAGAAAACTGGACTTTGGGTGGTAAACACACAATAGAATATACAGATGTCAAATGATAATGTACACCTGAAAATTATACAATTGTATTAACCAATGTGTTACCTCAATAAATTTAATTTAAAAAAAAATACTTAGAATGATTTCAGTCTTCTTTAATTGGGTAAGACTTGTTTGGTGGCCTAACATATGATCTATCCTGATGAATTTTCTGTGTACAGTTGAAAAGAATGTGCATTCTGCTATTAGCTGGACTTTCTGTATGTGCTTAGGTCCATTTAGTCTGAAGGATAGTTCAAATCCAATGTTTCTTTATTGTTTTTCTATAAGATCTATCCCTTGTTGAAAGTGGGGTATTTAAGTCACCGACTATTATATTTTTGTCTATTTCTCCTTTCAGATCAGTTAATATTTGCTTAATATATTTGAATGCTCTGATATTGGGTTCATATATATTTATAATTGTTATATTCTTTGATGTATTGACTCCTTTACAATTATATAATGTCCTTCTTTGCCTCTTTTTACAGTTTTTGATCTAATATCTTTTTTTTATATAAGTATAGCACTTCTCTTCTCTTTTGTTTTGCATCTCCATGAAATATTTTTTCCACTCCTTTACTTTGAACATATGTGTGTCCTTAAAGCTGAAGTGATTCTTTAAGGTGTCATCTAGTTGGGTCTTGTGCTATTCATTCAGCCACTCTATGCCTTTTGATTGGACAATTTAGGCCATTTATATTTAAAGTAACTATTGATATGTAAGAACTTACTAATGCCATCTTTTAAACGTCTCAAAACATCATTGTTGTTTTCTGGCTGTTTTGTAGTTCTCATTTTTTCATCCTCTCTCACTCTATTCAGTTATAAATTGATGGTTTTTCTATGGTGGTATGTTTGCTTCTTTTCTCTTTATCTTTTGTGTATCCATTGTATGTTTTTGTTTTGTGGTTATCATGATGCTTAGATAAAACACCTTATAAACATAATAGTTTATTTTAAGTTGATAACAACTTAACTTTAATTGCATATAAAACTCTACCCTTTTATTCCCTTCTTATATTTTATGTTTTTGATATCACGATTTTCTTCTTTTAATATTGTGGATTCATTAACAGATCATTGTAGCTATAATTATTTCTAGTACCTTTGTTCTTTAACCTTTATACTAGAGTTAAATGATTAATACACCATCATATTACAGATGTATTCTGAATTTGACTCTATATGTACTTTCGTCAGTGTGTTTTACATTTTCCTATGTTTTCATCTTACTAATTAGTGTGATTTCATTTCCTTTTGAAAAACCCCTTTCATCATTTCTTGTAAGGCAGGTCTAGTATGAAGGAACTTCCCCAAACCTTTGTTTGGGAATGCCCTTATCCTTCATTTCTAAAGAACTACTTTGCCGTGTAAAGTATTCTTGGTTGGCACCTTTTTTTCCTTTCAGCATTTTGAATATTTCTTCTCTCTCCTGAATGCCAAGGTTTCTGCTGAGAGATCCACCAATAGTCTTATGGAGGTCCCTTATATTTAAGGATTTTTGTTTTTCGTTTTATGTGGGGTTTTCCCCCTCCTGCTGCTTTTAAAATTCTCTATTTGGCTTTGATATTAGACAGTTTTATTATAATGTGTCCTAGAAATTTTAGAGGGACAGTGAGTTCTATGAACTTAGATGACCAAATCCCTCCCATTTGAGAAGTCTCAGACATTATTTCTTTAAAAATTCTTTCTTCCCCTTTCTCCCTCTCTTCTTTCTTTTGGGACTCCAATAATACATCAATTGTTTCTCTCAATGGTATCCCATACTTCATGTAGCCTTTCTTCACTCATTTTCATTCTTTTTTTTCATTTTGCTCCTCTGACTAATTTCAAATGAAATGTCTTCTCATTCATGAATTATATCTTCTGTTTGTCCAAGTCTGATTTTGAAAGTCTCTATTGAATTCTTCAGTTCAGTCATTGCATTCTTCAACTCCAGAATTTCTATTTGTCTTTTACAATGAATCTATTTTTTGTCAAACTTCTTATTTTGTTCATGTATTGCTTTCCTAATTTCATTTACTTGTCTGTTTTTTCTTATCGTTTAATGACTTTCTTTAAGAGGAATACACATTATTTCTTATCAGACAGTTGACAGATCTCAATTTCTTTTGAATCTGTCACTGAAGCTTTATTGGTTTCCTTTGTTGATTTCGTGTTTCTTTGATTATTCATAATCTTTGTGGCCTGAGAAGACAGGAGCCACCCTGAAGTCTAGGTCTGTGGGAGTAAGCCTGATGTTCAGGCTTGACAGGAGCCTGGGACTTCAATAGCCAGCTGGTGCTGATGAGGGTTGGGAGCCCACAGTAGCTGGTTTGGAGTTCAGGTCCATGGGAGTTGGCCTGGTGATGCAGTGGGCTGGGAGTCTAGGGCCTTGAGAACTACTAAGGCCTACAGAAGTATCCAGGTCTTTGTGTAGGCTGATAATTGGGTCTATGAGAAAGTCAGGAACTCACTTTACTCTCCCTCACAGAAGGGTATCTATCTCCATGCGGGCTGCCCAAGCTTGGGAGAGGGGTGACGAGGTAATGTGAAACTTATCTTTTCTACCCTCTTCGATGCATCTTTTCTCATGCCTATGTTCCACCCAGGTGTTGTTAACCCTTACCTGGTATCATTGGCTCTTGCGAAGGTGTTTTTTGTGCATGGGTAGTTGTTCAAACTGATGCTTCTGGATGAGGGCAAGTGCTAGAAACTCCTATACTACCATCTGGCTGGCATTACTCTTGAAGATTAAATAATTTAAGGAGAATAAAGACTCAATTCTAGAGAGAGAAGCTAGCTAAAATACAATGAGGAGGTCAGGATCTCAAGCCTCCTGGCCAGACTCAAAGCTAAACTTCATATTCCGTGGGAGAAGAAGCAAATGGAAAATGAGTAGAACATTCAAGTATCAGAGCCTGAGAAAGGGTAAATTAAACAGACTAGGCACATGTGATGGAGATTATGTAGGGTACCAAAGCACAAGACAGTGGCCTCTAACACATTTATCACTCTCCAGGTCCTTAGACAACTATAGAAAGAACTTTTTTCAGGTCCTATTTATAAGGAGAGAGAGAAAGGCAGAGACAGAGAAACAGAAAGAGACAGAGAGAGAGAAAGACAGAGAGAGAGAGATAGAAAAAGAAACTGACTTTAAACCTCAGAAAACTGTGATAAGCCTAAAAATAACATACATAATTATAATCTACAGGGGGAAGTAAGGCAGACAGGTCCTAACAAAAGTAGTATTTCATCTGAGCTAAGTGTTGCCTAAAAGACTCTCTCCCCACAGCTCAAACTTCTATTCTTCCAAGGTCATTTCATGTCTCTTATTTTCAAGTTTTTCTTAACCACCTCATCCCTAACTCTTCTACTGGCAGCTAAACTCTCTTCCTTTAATTACTTCATTCCCATGACATGTAGGCTACAGAATTTGTTTGTGTTAAGGCTGAAAAAGAAGAAAAAAGAGACTTGAGTAAACTCTATGTGTAAGAATAGAGAGCCCAGAGGAAAATAGAATAATTAGCCATCAGAATAAGATAGAAAGAAAAATGGCAAGTGACCACAGGAGGATTATGTTATGGGAATTTTTACTACAGAAAGATGACAGATACCCAAGATATAAGTGTATAACATAAGCTCTAAGAATTTACTAACTGGTGTTTTATTTTGGAAGACCTATCAAGAAGGAGAAAAAATATGAAAGTTGGCTGGACTTATACCAGTAAGCCTAATAAGAATCAAGAACTTTCACATATTATTTAGAAATCCATAGTTATGTGGTTAGAGAAATCTTAAAATGCTATGTATCATGAAATTTTGGATAGATTTTTTTGTGTGGGTAGAAAATTTAAGTTCAAGCTGAACTTTTATGAGGAAAAATTGGCTGGAATTCTTTACCCTGGAGCCAAGAGAGGAACTTCAGATATTCTAGTCAGTGATGTATTTGTGAAAAACATGAATCTGAGGAATTTTATCCTGTCTTCATGTACTAAAGGCACAGACAAAGCTTAGCTTAAGCAAAAAAGTAAGGGTTTGTGTTTTGTAACTTCCCACTTCTTATATATCTGCACCTTATCTCCCATTACCTATATTCTCTATCCTGGAGACCCAGGCCTTTCATACTTCAGTCCAAAGCTGAATTCAGTAAAGATTTAAATTCTTTCAAAGTGTCCTATATATCTAGCTTCTTATTTCTGATTTTCCAGTGAAAAAGAATGTTCAGCGTTGTTAAGTGACTAGCTAATACAGATTAAAAGTTGTAGAGCTCATTTCCAGGTATTTTGACTTCTTTCCAGCCTTCATGCATTCATTAATTCATTTACTGATTTCTTTAACAAATATTTAGAAAGCATGCTGTGCACAAAAGATTTAATTTTTGCATAGAAACTCAGAACTTTTTCGTATATTCATTTTATTTAATCTCTACAATAACTTTCTAAGACAGATGAGTTATTAACCCCATTTTACAAATGATGTAGTTAAGGTTTGAAGAGATTAAATAATGTCTTAGGTAACCAGATTTATTAAGTGTCACTGCTGTGACTTGAATTTAGGTCCTCCAATGCAAAGTTCAGTGAACTTCCTGTTAAACAGTGCTAAGAACACAAAGAAGACAACATATTGTTCACACCATCACAAATTTTATCTAGTTGAAACCAAAGACAGAATAAATAATAAAATAAAGCAATATAGGTACTAACAAACATAGTATTTTAAGTGCCAACTAAATTATGTAAGCAATAAGGACCAAGGATTTGGAGAGGAGAAGCATCCCTGGTAACCAAGAGACCTTGGAAAGCTTCATGGAGGAGGAAAACATTGAGATGGCCTTAAAAGATTAAAAGAATTGGCTAGAAAAGGAAGATGGGCTTTCTTGGCATAGTAAATGATGTAAATAGTAACAAAGAGCTGTTAACATAGTAAGTTAATTAATTTCCCTTGGTTTTCTCATCTGAAAAATTAGGATAATGATATTACCTATTTCAGAGGGTCATTGAAAGAATTAAATGAATTTACAAAGCATTTAAAACAGTGTCTAAGTATTATCTAAGTTGAGTTAACTAAATAACATACTGAAAGTATTGTAAATATATTGTACCCAGGCATGGTATTAAGCACATTTTATTCATTTAATCCTCATTATCCTATAAGGTATGTATTATTATCTCTGTGTTACTGGTGAGAAAACTAGAACTAAGAGAGTTAAATTCTTAAGGTCACACTGCTGGTAATTACAAATGCAAAGCCTGGAATCTTAACCACTAAGCTATATTTTCTGAGTATAGGAAGCAGTGAGAAAATAGAGAAAAGTAGATTGAGGCCAAACTATGGAGGGCCTTGAAATTACCAGGGTAATATAATTAGATAATATACTCTAGGCAGTGAGAAGCCACTGAAAGTTTCTGGGCAATGGTGTGTTTAGAGAGTTTAATCTGGCCACAGAATTCTGTATGAATTAGAAACCTCTGGGCCACAGGAATATCAAGTAAACATGAAGATATCCCAAATGATCTTGCAGAAAGTAGGCCAACTTTTTTTGTCCTTCGAATTTTTCCTTAAAGATTTATCCCTCTATATAACCACATTTGATCTCTAAACCATAACCAGTAATAGCTTTAGCACCAAAGAACAAAAAGAAAAGTTGAGACTTCTATTACTTGATTCCGAAATCCACCTGAACGAAACAATAGTATTATAATCCACTGCCTAAACGTAGGTGCAGACATTCATCCATATCCATAATACTTATGGATATAGATATTTAATAACTAGAAAATGAATCACATATATAATGCTTCTTGATTTAATAGCCCAAGTCATCCTCCCAGATGCTTCTCCCAACTATAAAGCATTGCTGGAGAAAATGACGCAGCTTTATTGTCACTATGATAGTCTCCCTTACCTGAGGGGGATTCATTCCAAGACTCCCAGTAGATGCCTGAAACATGGATAGTACTGAACCCTATATGTAGAAGGTTTTTCCTACACATTCATAACTATAATAAACTTTAATTTATAAATTAGACACAGTAGGAGATTAACAACAATAACTAATAATAAAACAGAACAATTAGAACAATATACTGTAAGTAAAGTTATGTAAATGTGGTCTCTTTCTCACTCTCTTAAATATCTTATTTTATGATACTTACTTTTTCACTTAAAGGAAGCACTTTATGACTTCTTTTTGACAAGCCAGATTGCCATAATCACCACTTTGGGGCCATTATTAAGTAAAATAAGTATGACTTGAACACAAGCCCTGTGATATCATGACAGTCATTCTGATAACCGAGAGGCTACTAAGTGACTGACAGATGGGCGGTGTATACAGAGTGGATACACTGGGCAAAGGGATGATTCATGTCCTGGGTGGGACAGGGTAGGATGGCATGAGATTTCATCATGATACTCAGAATGGCATGTGATTTAAAACTCAAATCGTTTATTTCTAGAATTTTCCTTTTAATATTTTCAGACAGTGGTTGACCGCAGGTAACTGAAACACAAAAAAAAGGAAACCGCAAATAAGGGAGCACTGCTGTACTACAAATTCATGATCTTCAAACTCAGCTGGGCCTCAAACGCTGCCAAGCAGCTCAATCAGATATCTTTCCTATTCCACTCAGTGGCTATTTCAAATTTTCACCACTCTTAAGCCTTCTACACCTCTTTCCCATTACCAACACCTCCCACTCCATACACACACATGCTCAACAGGTGACTTTTTTCTGTATTTTTCTGAGAAATAAATTAAAATGTAATAACATAGAAATTTCTCAGCTCCTCACTTGCTACCATCATGAATTAACTATAAATCCATTTATTTTTATGTCTTTCCCTCCTGTATTAGTAAAAAGTTGTCCTTCTCTGTGTCCAAAACTTAATCTTTTCATCTGTACTCTGGATTCCCTCCCAACTCTGATATCACTCTACCAACCAATTTCTCTCATTTCAAAATTTTCAATATTTCCTTCTTTACCATCTTTCTCTTTAACACATTCCCTTAAACAACTCTATTATTTAAATTTTTATTTTAAGCCATGTCCTCCACGATTACTTCACTACTCTTCCTCTTCTCCTTTCAAAGTCAAGCTACATGAAAGAATAGCCTTAACTTCCTTGAGTTCCTTCCTCTCTTCATTCAATCTTTTAATTTTCCCTTGGACCACATGTTCACAGAAGGATTTATCATAACCTTTGGTTTATGACATTCATCATTGCTTTATGTATGGCTCACTTTTAATAATTTAGACTATCTTCTTTCTCTCCTTTATCCTGCCTCACACTTTCCTTTATACGTTTTTCCTAAAAAAACATTCCCTTAATGAATCTCATGACCTGAATTCCCATCTCAGACTCAGCTTCTAGGGAATCTTACCAACGACACTAAGGATGATAGAGCAGAAAGATAAAAATGAGCCTGAAACACTGGCTTAATCTTGGAACCACCACCCTAATCCTGGACATTTAACTCTGGGCTTCTTGTCATGTAAGAAAAATAACTCACTATTTAGTTAAGTTCTTGTAGCTGGGTTTCTTAGACCTGTACTTGAGCACAGTCCCTAAATGATCCTCTCCCAAACCTAGCTTCTCAGGTCAGAATCACACTTCTAAATTCCAGATACACACCTCTAAGTATTTACGTAACATCTCCATTTAGCACCTAGAACCCAACTTTCCCAAAACTGGACTCATAAATTTCTCTCAAAATATGTACTTCTTTCTGTATCTTGAACAATAGTAAATGTCACCTCTAACTGTTCACATTTTTTCAAACAAAATCCTTAATTAAAACAGAATTAAAACAGAACCCTGCATCCGTTACCAATCAGTTTCACCACTCCCCTCCCCCATATTCTCTGTCCCACTGTCCCACGTTGATTTAGTCACTGAGTCTGGTCCTGTGGATTCTATCTCGTATTTATCTCAAATCTCAAATATGTTCTTCCCTTGCCATTCCTACTGCCAATGACACTGCTTTGCTTTGGATCCTTGATATTTTGCTCTTCGATAATAGCCTCCTTTATGGTCTACTTGCTTCTTATCTTGAGCCTCTCCAATTCATTACTCACTCACGCTTCCACCAGAGGGACTTCATTTGGGCAGGAAGCAAAAATCATTCTCTTCTCCTCCCACAAGTCGTATACATAGTAAAACAGAATACATTTGAAGTGGTTGTTTTCTGAAAGAGAAGGAAAGAAACAAAGAGAAAAAAGGGAGCTAAATTCTACATCTGGTTGGACAAGATAAAGATTAAGGAAACATGCAAGAGAAGGAGAGGATCCATACACTGAATTAATTCAACAGAAACAGACACATTGAGCTGGAAGGCCTAGGAAATCCAAAAACACCCTTCTCTTCCTTGCTTGTCAGCTAAATCTCTAGCAAAATGGGGAGGGACACAGGACTTCCTCCACTTGTGGTTTGAGCTTCCAGTCATTTTCATTGGACTCTCAAGTGTTTTTGTACCTCACTAATTGCTGAGTTGCACCTAAATCTCATGCCATTCCTCTTCTTAGAATTTTTCAATGATTTTCTGTCGCCATCAGGAAAATCGTGAACATCTTAGTCAAGCGCTATGATCTGGCTATAGTAAATCACGGAGAATTTACTAGGACAAACTACCCAGGTCACACTACTAAATGCTTCTATGCCTTTTTGCATGCTGTTTCTCCTTCCTGGCACACCATTTTGTTCTACCCTTTCCTCTTTATCCTGGATGACGCAGTTCAAGCCTTTTCTGACCTACTATCATTAGCCCTTCAGTTTGAATGCCTTTCAACTGGATTTCAATATCATTATGTGTGAACTTCTGTTGAAGCATTTCTAAAACAACATAGTAATAGCAATGAATTCATTAGGGGAACAAAATACAACTCTGTGCCTCATACATAGTAATAACACTCTCCCCCAAGTTTGTTTAATGTTTTTCTTTGCCACTGTTTACTGAGGACTTACTATTTGCCAAGCTCTGTAATAACAGCTTTATGTGCAATTTGTTAATTCTCACAAACCTTATGAACTAGGAACTATTAATCTCCATTTTATAAATAAGAAAAGGATATAGAGGTTTAGCAATATATTCAATATATTCAATGACACAGCTAGTGACTAAGCATGTGTCATTAATCTACATCCCTACTAATAATAAACATTTGTAAATGCTTTGAAGTAGAAATGCCTATATGAGAAAACATACATGTAAGTAAAAACTATACTCATTCAATCATTCATAAGGAGAAAGGGGTAGGAGACATGGTTTGTACAACTATACTTCAGTTTCTCTAAGCGTGTCTTATCCCTTTAAAACAAATTTACAAAATAAATAAAAATAATTAAACCTCCTTTTCCCACTAACCTTCATAATTTTTTTTTTTTTTTGGCAAATGTGTTTGCTTAATTTGTTTGGACTAACATGATTTTACTCAGTTTCTGGACATGTAAGTGAAAGATATAGTGTTCGTGTCTCAACTGAAGTCCTGCATAGTTTTATTGGAAATCAGATCTTTCATTCATTTTTTTTTTAAATAACATAATTGGTGAAGAAAAGAAAGCAAAAAACACAAAAATTTCAATCTGCATGAAATATTTGGAAAAACAAATAGCTGTGTTAGTCAACTAACAAGGAGAGCTGGAATGAAATAAAATAGAAAATAAGTGCACCAAAATAAAAACCAGGTAAATTCCAAGCTTCAGGAGCCTAAATTCACTATTCGAAACAAGCCAACACTACCTGAAATGGATGTCCAGTCCAAATATACGACAAGAAGGAGGTAAATTCAAATAGCATTTAGTCTAAAGCTGAGTGTTCATTTACCATGAGACAGGCCATTAAAAACCTGTAGTTTGGGGTGTTTTCAAGTGAACCTGAATTTTCAGATGTATAAATTAGTTTACCTCTTTGGAAAGACATGATTTCCTGTTTTCAAGAGAAATGCAGGCTTCTAAAAGCTTACTTAAAAGGTTCAAAAGGCTACTTGGGCATCAAATAACTATTAAAAACAATATTTTGACTATTTAAGTGTAAACGAATCAGAAACATATGGATTACATTTCCCTTAAATTGCACATGCTCCAAACTGAAGAGTATAAGCATGGGTGAAACCTGTTTTGGATTTCAGAGAGCCCAAAACATTTGAAAAATCATCTGCAGTGTTCAGTGAACTCAAAAGTACAGCTGGATTCTCCCATTTCTAATTCATCTCTATCCTATACTTCTGGTCTTAATATAAGAAAGGGTGTAAGTACATGAATAGCTTACAGGTAAAATGTCTAAACTTAAATTTAGAGGTGATTTTAAAAAAAAAGAAAGAAAGAAATTTTAAAAATCTTTTTTTAAAATGTGTGTTTAAAGAGAAAGTCAGTTTTAAAGAAAATCTGAAATATTGTTTGACTCTTTCTACAATTTTATTTTTAGTTCTTTCTAATTAAAGATTTAATTTATCTAACTATAAAATGAAGAATAAAGTAAATTAACATTTTTTTTGAAATTCCATTGTGGCAGGCACTGTGCGTGGCACTTTCACAGGTATTATTTCTTTGTTCAGTTCCACCAAAAACCACCTTTAGGCCCCTATTAGGCACAGAGGAGGCAAGGCATTTGTATTTCACTCAATTTTATTTTCTTCACTTTGAGCTATCAACCTATTTACAGTAAACAACCTGAGTCTAATGGGTCAACTGAAAAAAATTACATTTTCTCAACAAATTAAGCTGATAACGTTAAGAACTGAAGTCCTTATCTATTAGTGAACTACATAGTATGGGGAGACAGCATAAAAAGTAATTAAGAGCATATGTTTTTAGATAGCTAATTAGTCTTTTTGTACCTCAGTCTTTTGTACTCAGTCTTTTTGTACCTCAGTCTTTTGTACTCAGTCCTCTGTATAACTGGAGTAATAATACTTACCTTATGAGATCATCGTGAATATAGAGTGAGAAGTTTTATGAAATGTGCCTGAGAATAAGTAATAAATGATAATTATTACATAAGATATATGAGTATATTGACGTGCTCAATACTTATTTCTCCAACAACCAGTAAAGTCAGATGGTGTCACTGACTAGAACCCTTCCAAAATGAGTCTGTCTGACCTCTCTCCAGACTCCTTGTGATGAACTCATCACCAAACACACCATAGACAATGAATGGTACCCACATATCCTGAAGAGGTTGCTTGCAATTGCCTTCATCACAAGTTACAACTCTCCACCTCATGGTGTGAGTTTTGTGGGATGCCATGCTGGCTACCTGAAGATTGAGGCTATTCTAACATGTATCAGGTCAGAAGTTACCTGTGTCAAACAACAGGGCCTGCCATGACCCAGCTCCTGCTGAGGTATAACGCCACTGTTACAGGAGTCTCCCTTTCCCCATCAAAATCAAACTGGCTCCTCTACCACCAGTTTAGGGAGTTTATGGGACTCCAAGAAGTCATAGCTATTTCTCAGGTACACCTGAGCTCCAGCGCTCTGCTCATCCACTCTGCCAGGGCTAGAGGAGCTGGCACAGCCCAATGTGCAGGCATGTTCAGGGTATCTCCAATGCTCAGATTCATTATTTCTGAGAAAAAAGAAGAGATATTGACAGCCCCCTCCCTACTCACCACTCATTCTTTCTTATCTGGAGACCATATCTCTGCCTCCCTTTGACCTTCAACTTTTGCTCAAGGAGGGAGATAGAAATGGGATGGCTAAGGAGAGTTCCCAGAACCATACCACAATTTCATATAGAAAAATAACCACAGGACATTTTTCTTCGATTTCTACCCCCAACTCTAACGCCTCCCTGCCTGCCTTTCTTTGGGGTGGTAGGGGAAGGTCTGATTCTATATTATGGCAGCCCATGAGGTTTTCATAAAGTTCCTGTGCAGGTTTTAAACTTCTGAGTTATATCAAACCTTGTCAAACTTGCTGGTTAGTCAACTTTCCATTGCCTGTCATCAGTAAAAAACTTGACCAGAAGAAGTATTCTGGCCAGCAGGGATCTGTGACTCACTTATTGCCATGAGGTTTTAATGAGCTGCATTAAGTCAAGCACTCTGACAAATCTGTATATAAGGTAATTGGTTATAAATGCCTAGTGAGAGGCAGCACATGGAGCAAAGGTGTTGAATGCTGTGAACTCACCACAGGTAAGAATTTTAAGAGGCAACCTAATGGCTTGAGAGCCTTCTAATTCTCAGTAGGTCTGTCTTTGGTTGGGTTGCTCTTTGTTTTAAGTTGGCAGGACCAAGGCCAAGCTTCAAATCATAGCTAAGAAGGTGAAAGTGACTGATACTTAACAGAGGGCTCACCCTTCAGTTACATGCTCTCTGAGAGAAGGAGGAAGAGAAATAATGGGAAAGTATCCCTTTCCTGCAGTTTCAATAATATTCGATTTTAGTTCACCTGTCAAAGGCAGGGTTAGAGCTACAGAAGTAAAATTCTGGGTGTCACTTAAGCTTCCACACCCCATTATCCACAATGTTATCATTCAGGCCAGTTTGGGAGAAGGCTGCAGGGTTGCTGGCAATATTGGGTTACCAAGGAAGGAGAAAAAAATCATTATTGGAGCTGTTGGCCTGGTAATAAAAGGTGATTGAGTAAAGACATAGGTTAAGGTCATACCAAAAATCAGAGTAACCTTAGACATAAGATTGTTTGTACCAGGGGTACATTTGTCAGACTTAGCATGGCAGAGGGGGATCTAGGCAGGAATTTACACTGGTGTCCTGGTAAATCATAACTGTGATCCAAGGAATCCTGTCCGTATCTGAGAGGTCTCCAGCCAACGGAGGTGGTAACTGTGGACTAATTTCTAGAAGCACAGTTCTAGTCTTCAAGAAGATAAATGAGATCGTCAGGACCTTGCAATAGCCCGAGTTCAAGCGGGATCTCTAGAAGACCTGAGTAGAATACTAGAAGGAGTAACCAAGCAGGCTACCAAGTAGGAAGTGGTGATCCCCAAACTCCTCTCTTTCCCATATTTCCCCTTCTTGTCAATATCCCATTCAAATGCCCAAGTCAGAAACCGAGGTACTATCTATAATACTTGTCTCTTCCACCCGCTTATTTCTAAATCCTTTGTTCTACATCCTCAAAATCTTTTGATTTGTCACTTCTCTCCATCCCGACTGTCATTACTTTAGTTCAGGACACCATTATCTTTGACTCAGATTACTGCAGTAGCCTCCTAGCTATTCCTCCTGCCTTCCTACCAATCCCCATTTCTTACTACTACATCTTTACAGTCTACACTCTAATCCTCCCCAATTATTTGCAGCTCTCTGCACGCTCCCTTTTGATTCTGGGATTTTCACATCTTCAGCCGGCTAAGTCTTATGCCTTCACTTCCTCAAACAGGACCTCCCAATTTCCCAAGACTGAGCTCAGTGTCCCACCTCTGTGCCACTACAGCATCCTGTAACAAGGGTTATAAATACCATAGTGCAGCTTCCTCTTTTGTTGTTTGTATCTTTTTGATCAACTTTGTACCCCCAGATCTTAGCACACTGCCTAGAACACAGAGCACAATCAATGAATATTTAATTAGTAAACTGGATTCTGTGGCTTGAGGGCTACACTCCTGACATATCGAATTCTAATCTAAATAATATTTTTTAAAAATTAGATAAAAGATTAAAAATATAACTACCATATGACTACAGTCCCGCTTCTGAGTATTCAAAGGAAATGAAATAACTATCTCAAAGAGATATCTGCACCCCCACATTCATTGCAGCAGTATCCATAATAGTCAAGACATGGAAACAACCTAAGTGTCCATCTATAGATAAATAGATAAAGAAAATATAGTATATATAAAATGAAATATTATTCAGCCATAAAAAAAGAAGGATATCCTGCCTTTTACAACAACATGAATGGCCCTTTAAGGCATTATGCTAAGTAAAATAAGTCAAAGAAAGATAAATATTGTATGATACAACATATGTGAAATCTTAAAAAGTCATACTCATAGAAACATAGAATAGAATGGTGGCTGCCAGGGGTAGAGGGTTGGGGAAAATGAGGAGATGCTGGTCAAAGGGTACAAACTGCCAGTGAGAAGATGAATAAGTTCTGGGGATCTGAAATACAGCATGGTGACTCTAGTTAACAATACAGTATTAAATACTTGAAAGTTGCTAAGAGAATAGATCTTAAATGTTCTCACCACACACACACACAAAAATGATAATTATGTGGCGTGATGAATGTTAGAAAGAGTTAGAGAATATACTAGATCCCAGGGACTGTGACCCCAGATTTTGAATCTGAGGAATGTGACTATTTTCAATGAAGAGACTAATCCATCAGGTTTGACAGAGAGTTACATGGGTATTTCAGTGACCCCACAGTGAATAACTAAAGAAGGCAAAGGGAAAAACAAAATAAAACAATACAAAAACAAAAACAAAACACAAGGGAAAGATAAGAATAACTTCTTATCTAAACAGAGCTCCTTTAACTTTCTTTGATGACAAGAAATAGTGATGATATTTGAAACTGAACATTATATGCTATAATCTGTTCAGACACTTCTTAGGGACATTTATATTTTTCAGGAAACTCCTTCTATCACTCATTCTAACACTGAGTCTAGACTGATATTTTCTTCTAGGCAATCAGAAATTCTCCTTGCCTTTCCACCCCCACATATAAATCCTACCTATTCCAAATTGAGGCTATCCCAGGCATAAGAAAAAGAAGACCTAACGTTGATAACAATTATGATGATGTTAGTGTGCTAAAATGAAATTAAACCTTTCTTGCAAACCTCATTTATATAAAAAACTGAACAATTTAAAATAAAACAAAAACAAGTTGAAATAAAACAGAAATTTTACATGATAATGTGAGAAAAAAAGCAAAGATTCTCAGAGCACTGTAATGGTACATCTAAGACTAGTCAGAAAACAAGGCTTCCTGATTCTATTTTAATTAATTAGCTAATCAAAACATGTTCGATTGATGTACTTGATACACACTGAGATTTGCCAAAATTTGCTAAGCATGGTTGACTTCATGTACTTTCTGTAAAGGTTAGGCAGCTTTCCCGTAAGATTGTGCAGGCTGCTCACTACATAAAGACACCCACCCAAAATTATGACTAAAGGCTGACATCCAGCCTGAACTCTGCTCAACAAGCATTGTGTCCTGGCTTGAGGCTTGTATCGCCCAGTGAACAGGATACCTTTTTCTAATCCACACAGAGGTACTATATGGATGGTAGTGATCCTTCCTATTTGAAAGGGTTAAGACTCAGACAATGTCATAGCTCACAAGTAACCCTAGAAGACTAAACTTCTGACTTACATGTTCCAGAGGTCCCAAAGGCCCTCATCAATCTGAGGATATACCATTCTGCCCTCTAATCATCATGACTTTGAGCCTGAACCATTAAATAAATCCACTCAACTCCTGCCCATCAGAACCTTTGCTTACAGTAGAAACTGCCAGAACTTTAAACCATACAACAACAAAGGCTATAAGAGTCAGCTTGAGGCTAGAGAGTAAGCAAACTCCAGTCTTCTGTTTATATTTCAGACCTGCTTCATTCCAAGTTCTTTGAGCACACTTGCGTCTTTGCTGGTAGTATAATATCTCGACTTTCCAGGAACCCCATCTTTCCTGGGACTGGGCCTCCCTAGATATCAGCCTTCTTGCTGACTTCCTGGATCTAGTTTCAGTCTCATGCCTCAGACTTTCTAATTCTACTCTCCTCTGAGACTGACCACTAGTGATAAATGGGATACCAAGTCCAATATTCTGCCCAATATACGAAAAGGTCTGATGTGGCCCAAGTGATGAGGCTGACGATGCAGTATATTTTATGGGCTCCAAAATTCCAAACTGCACAACAGCGTTTTTCTTTTTACATATTATTTCATTGTGTTCCTGAACTACTTGTCATAAAAATCTTATTGAGTGAGCCCAAAAGGACTCATCATATCCTTATCTTTATTAATAATGATAAAAACAAAAATAATAAATATCTACTCTAGTAAAGACCACAGAACTAAGTTCTAGAGAACAAAGATTTGTAAAACCTAGGCCCTCCCTTTGAACGTGGCCCCATAAATATATCATGTCTCAGAACAGCTCTCATTGGTGGGAAGTTCTGGCCATAACCAGGTTGCCAGAGGAACTGCAGGAGGGCAGCAAGATTGAGAAAGCAGGCCAGGGTTCAAGGTATCTATTTGGAGCTGTATAGCAGAGAATAATTCCTTAGTCCTCAGTTTTTCCTAAGACCGACCCTGTTACCTGAATCCTCTTCCTCCCTTAACAGATTCCTTTTAAAATCAACCCAGTCTCCTCTTTTGCCTCACCCACAACATCATCCCTTATTCTCCTCTAAATGCCATATTTGGTTTATGGGCTTGCCTTTAAACTAACTGGCCCTTTTTTAAATTCATTAAGTTTATTGGAGTGACATTTGTTAGTAACATTATATAAGTTTCAAGTGTACAATTCTCTAATACATCTTCTGTATACTGTATTGTGTGCTCTTTACCCAAAGTCTAGTCTCCCTCCATCACCATACATTTGGTTCCCTCTACACTCTGCATTCTCCCCTTACCCTGCTTCCCGTCTGGTAAACACCCTTCTGTTGTCTATGACTATGAGTTTTGTTTGTTTTATTTGTTCATTTGTTGCTTTCTGTTTTATATCCCATATATGAGTGAAATTATATGGTTCTTATTCTTTTCTGTCTTATTTCGCTTAGCATGATACTCTCAAGATTTATCTATGTTGTTGCAAATGGCAGTATTTCATCCTTTCTTAGGGCTAAGTAGTATTCCATTGTACGTATGTACCACATCTTTCTCTAATCACCCAATGAAGAACACTTAGATGTTTTCATATCTCGGCTATCATGTATAATGCTGCAATGGACATAGGGTACATACATCTTTAAAAAATAAATGTTTTCAAAATTTTCAGGTAATTACCCAAAAGAGGAATTGCTGGGTCATATGGTAGCTCTATTCTTAATTTTTTGAAAACCTCCATACTGTTTTCCACAGTGGCTGTACCAATTTACATTCCCATCAGCAATGTATTACGGTTCCTTTTTTTCCACTTCCTCTCCAACAGTTGTTATTTCTTGTCTTATTGTTAATAATCAGGGGTATCTCATTGTAATTTTGATTTGCACTTCTCTAATAGTTAGCAAAGTTGAGTATCTTTTCATATATTTGTTGGTCATTTGTATGTCTTCTTGGGAAAAGTGCCTATTCAGATCCTCTGCTCATTTTTTAATAGGGTTTTTTGTTGTTGAGTTCTTTATATATTTTGGATATTAGCCCCTTTTATCAGAGGAATTGTTTATGAATACCTCCTCTCATTCAGTTAGTTGTATACTCTCTTCCTTAAGACCCAGAATCATTTCTTATTCAAGATAAAGCAATAAAATCTCTATAAGCTTTTCCGGGACTCTTTAACAAACTAAGAGTTTTCCAGAGATGATGTCTAACTTTCACTGAACACTTTACAACTACAGTCTTGTGCTACTCTGGTGGGGCCCAGGAGAACCTGAGATTTCCTGCCCTCCTAACCTTCCAGATGGACCTACATTGACACCGATGTGTGGCTGGAGATTAAAATCTACCCTCATGTCACTAACTTTTCTTGACATCACTATTTTTGGCTGCACCATCCCTGTGATCTTCATGTTAATATCATTCATCATGCCCTCCTATGGTTCTAGTGGTCTTTAACTAGATTACAGTTTTTCTTGTCTGAGGGAGGAGGATAAGGAACGATAACTGCCTTAGGATGAAGTTGATGCTGTGAATGGCAAAGACAAAAGAAGAAAATCTGGGTCCTTGATAATTTTTTTTTATTGTGGTAAAATACATATAACACAAAATTTTCCATTTTAACCATTTTTAAGTGGACAATTCACTTGCATTAATTACATTCACAATGTTGTGCCACCATCACCACTATCTATTTCCAAAACTTTTTCATCACTCCAAACAGAAACTTTGTAAGCATTCAGCAACAGCTCCCACTTCCCCTATTTCCCATACCCTGGCAAACTCTAATCTACTTTATCCCTATAAATTTACCTATTCTAGTTATTTCATATAAGTGGAATCATGCAGTATTTGTCCTTTTGTATCTGGCTTACTTCACTCAGCACATTATTTTCAAGGTCCAAGGTTTGTGAGGTAGGGTACTCCTTATCAACAAGTATGGTTTGATTCATATCTTGTGTATTGGGTTATAAATTTTATATAGCATTTAACTCGAAACAATAAAATCCATTTGATTTGAATAAGTGGTGTGTATACATATGTGGCATGTGCACACTTTAGTTCCATGAGCCTTGAAAAACTAATTCTACAAATATCACATATAGACAGAAATGTATAAAGCTATTACATAAATCGATTTCAGAACAGTATTAAAATATTGTGAAATTACAGCTTAATAAATATTTATTGTAAAAAAAGCATTCAAAATTTCATTGTATTAGAATTTCATTCATTTTTAATTGCTGAATATTTCATTCTACTTATATACATTTGTTTATCCATTCATCTGCTGATGGACACTTGAGTTATTTGTACCCTTTGGCTATTATGAACAATGCTGCAATGAACACTGATGTACAAGTACTGATTTTCTGCTTTCCATTCTTTTGGTTATAAACCTAGGAATGAAATTGCTGACTCATGGTAATTCTACATTGAGCTTTTTGAGGAACTGCCAAACAGTTTTCCACAGCAGCTGCATTTTACCTTCTCACCAGCAACGTATGAGGTTCCAATTTTTCCATATCCTTACCAATATTCACTATTTTTATTTTTAAAACTATTATTATTGTCATCCTCGTAGATGTGAAGTAGCATTTTATTGTAGATTTGGTTTGCATTTCCTTCATGCCTAATGATCTTGAGCATCTTTTCATGTACTTATTGGCCATTTGTATCTCTTCTTTGAAGAAATGTCTATTCAAGCCCTTGCACATATTTTAATGAAGTTGTTTGTCATATGTTGTTGAATTGTAGGAGTTTTTTAGATATTCTGGATATAGATTTTTATCACAGATATGATTTACAAACATTTTGTAGGTTGTCTTTTCACTTTCTTAACAATGTATTTTGATGCACAAAAGATTTTAATTTTTATGAGGTCTAATTATCTTTTTTTTCTTTTGTTATTCTTGCTTTTGGTGTCATATCTAAGAATCTATTGCCAAATCCAAGGTCATGAAGATTACCCTTATGTTTTCTTTTAAGAGTTTTATGGTTTTAGCACTTATCTTTAGGTTGCTTACACAATTTAAGTTAATTTTTGTATATGGTGTAGGATAGAGGGTTAACTTGATTCTTTTGCATGTGGAAATCTAGTTGTCCCAGCACCTCTGTTAAAGAGAATATTCTTCAATCATTGAAGGACTTGGTACCCATGTCAAAAATCAGTTAGCCATTAACATGTGAGTCTACTTCTGGAATCTCAATTCCATTCTATTAGTCTATAACTCTATCAGATATTTATGACATTCATGACTTTATGCCATTCATGAGTTACTGAATTAACACATCTTGAAGGCCACTACATTCATTTTCTATTGCTGCTATGACAAATTATTATAAACTTGGTGGCTTAAACAAAAACAAATGTATTATCTTATAGTTCCAGAGGATAGCAGCACAAACGAGTTTCAGTGAGGTAAAACCAAGGTGTCTGTGGGGCTGCCTTCCTTTGGCAGCTCTAGGAAAGAAGACATTTCCTTATCTTTTCCCTATTCTAGAGGCCACCCACATTTCCTGGCTCATGACATTCTTCCACCTTCAAAGCCAGCAACAGCAGGCTCAGTTCTCACATTGAATCTCTCTGGCTTTTGCTCCATCATCACATCTCTTTCTCTGACTCTGACCCCTCTTTTGCCTCCCTCTTTTACTTTTAAGGACTCTTGGAATTACATTGGACCCATCCAGATAACCCAGGATAATCTTATTTTAAGGTCAGTTGATTAGCAACTTTATTTTCCCTTTGCCATGTAATGTTACATATTAACAGGTCTAAGGAATTAAGACAGAGACACCTTTGGAAAGCCATTATACTACCTTCTGCAGCCACTCTAGTTCTGGGTTTGAAAATAAAATGATATTTATTATATCATTTCATATAATAAATTTCCCTATGGTTAAAGCCTATATTATTTGATGCTGGGCTATATATATTTACCATAGTCCCTATTATCACTCAGCACAATGCTTGGAAAATAGTATATGATTGATAACTACTATTGAAAGATGTATTAATTGATACTCTTAGTGCCCAAATAGTTTAGGCCAGTGATTTTTCAAGCTAGATCCCACAGAATCCTAAAGTGGCATTGTTGTGTTTAGGGACCAGTTGAAGTGGGAGGGAAAACCACTAAGAAGACGGCTGAGCTAGGTCCCCATTTCCAGCCTAGGTTCAGTCAAAGCAGTCTGCCTTTATCCATTTCATATTTTGAGTTTGCATCTAAAATTTTATTTATAAGAAGAGATTCTGCTGCTATAGGAAGTCTAAATAACACTGGGGTTAGGTCATTGACAACATAGCACAATTTCAAATGTTTGCTTATGAAGATGTTGATTTTATAAGATAAACTGAACCAGCTGTCTAGGTAAGTTATCCATGTAATGAGAAGGACGTGCTTCACGTGGTGCCCAGCTGAAATTGGATTGAGTAGAACTGGAGCATGAGACAGTCTCTTTACAACTCAGCATTCTAAATATAGTTTCTTGTTCAATCCCTCAAATATTTTCTTCTAGCTAAACAATTCCTTTGGCCTTGTAAGTTTCTCAAAGCTCCTTGGAATTTGGTTGGAAATAAAGAATTGCCTTTTCCAAGCTACTGAGAGAAGAAAAACAATAGCGAGCATTCTGAAGTACTTACTTACTCTGTGCCAGGCACTGTGCTAAGCAATGTACACACATTATCCCTCTCAATTCTTGCCATAATCCTGAATTTCACTGATAAGAAAGCTGAGATGAATGAGTATTAAATAATTTGCCCAGGGCCACAAAGTTTGGTGAGAGATCTTTTAATATTCTCCCCATATGCTGGTTTAAAGGCATGTATAAGAATAGAGGACCATAGAGGATAGAAAAAGTAATCAAGGGGATTGTTTCATAAACTATATGAATGTCTAACCAATGTACTTTATACTTGAAACCAATAGTAAAATAAAATTTTAAAAAACAGTTATAAAAAAAGAATAGGGGACCATTTGTCTTGCTGTCCTAAAACGACTCTTTCACTTACACATCAGGTATCATTCACAGAGATTTTAGATTTATAGTTATGTTTAAGTGAAAAGTAAGCTACATGGACCGGGAAGTCTGAATAAAGGCCACACCTTCTGGTTGACTTTGGAATATCCAGGGAGTTACTATTGAAATCTGTACAAAACATTTAATATGCTTCCAGAGTAAAGCACAGTAAGCAGATGACTAGAGGACAGTTTAACAGAGATTAACAGCCTACTCTGAAAACAGTCAAGCTTAGGTGTGGCTTTGAGCCCAGCTCTGTGACCCTTGTCTAATTCTTAACTAAATTTTTATGCTCTCATACATTAAATGGGGTGATAATAGAGACATTGAGAGGGTTAAAGGAAATAATGACAATTGAAAGTGTTTGAAATAATCCCAGTCAGACAGAAAACACTCAGTAAATATTGGCTATTAATATAATTGAGGGATTTATAAAGTTTTTTGATATAAAATTTAAATCAGTTTTCATTTTACAGTAGCAGTCATAATTAGTACCAATGAAAATTGATCAGTAAAATAGCAATAACTGTCCCCTCCTTCCTAATCATCTATTGTCCCCTCTATAGAAATAATCCTATCAGCATCAAATGCAATGCCGATAACATGTTTTGTCTTAAAAAACAACTCTCCTGAGCACCACATTTCCCTTTAGCTATCGTTCAATTTTTATGGTCCACATTAAAAGAAAAATCTTTAAAAATCCTATTTACATTCACTGTCTGTACTTCCTCTCCTCCTATTCTCCCTTGAAGCCACACTAATGAAGTTTCCCAACATCTCTTTAAAAAATACTTTTGTCAAATCACCAGTGGCTTCCTCATTGCCAAATCCAGTCCTCACCTTACATTTCCTATAAGCAGCATCTGACATAGTTGGCCACTTTTCCTTTTTGACTCATTTTCTTCACTTGGCAACCATAACAGCACTCTCTCAGTTCTCTTTTCAATCTTCTCTACCGGTTCCTACTCATCTTCCAGAAGAACGTTTACTAGAATACCGGGCCTCAGATCTCTCTGTCCTTTAACTAACCCCACTCTCTAGTGATTTTACCCAAGTGATTTTACCCAGTTCTGTGCTTTAAATACCATAGATGAACAGCTTCTATAAATAAATAAATATATATGTATATGTGTATGTATATGTGTGTGTGTGTGCGTGTGTATATATATATGTACACATATATATACATATATACACACATATATGTACATATATACATATATACACACACATAGATATACACATACACACACACACACACACACACACATATATATAAAATCTTTTACTCTAACCTCTTTCTTGAACTCCAGGTTTGTATATCCAACTGCTGACCGGATATCTTCATTTGGATGCCTAGAGGGTATCTCATATATAACATTTCCCAACCTAAACTCTCTTTTCCTATTTCTAGCCCCACCTCCACCCTTCCTTAATGCTATAAATGGCAATTCCATTATTTTTCAATTGCTCAAGTCAAAAACTTCTTTGACACCCTCCTCTGCCACTCCCAGCCCTATCTAATCCATAAGCAAGTCCTACTAGTTCTACCTTCGAACTAACACTTTACCCTACAATCTAATAAGCAGTCAGAGTATTCTTTATTTTAAAATTTACACCAGATAGTGTTATTCTTCTGCTTTAAAAAATTCTATAATAGCTTCCTATCTCATTTAAAATAAAATCCAAAGTTCTTGCTAAGGTCTATAAGGCCTTCATGATGTTGCCCCTATTTGTCTGAGTACCTCCCAGTACTTCCCTCCTAGTTCACTCCACTTTGTCCAAAAAGAACACCTTAGTGTTCTTTGACTACTTTAAGGCTTTGCCCTTACTTGTCTCTCTGCTTGAAACATTCTTCCCACTTATTTCTATGTACCTTGACCCCTTGCTTTATGCAAGTATCTGCTCAAATGACCCTTGATATAGTCATCCCATCTCCATCATTCTCTATTCCTCATTTTGCCTCATTTTTCTTCCTAGCAGTTATCACTATCTGGAATATTAAATACTTTTACTATCTGTTTGCCTCATGGTAAGTTTCATATATCCACGGGATTTGTCTTTATTACTAATTGCTATAGCCTTAAAACATAGAACAGTACATGGCACATATTAGAAGCATTCATAAATATTTATTGAGTTTAAATCATTTGCTAAGCCCCTACTACGTAACTATGAGTTTAGTCAATTCTTACAACTACCTGGGGTTAAATGCTTGAGCACTGGCATCAGAATATCATGAGGCTGACGCTAACTTTTCTCCTAGTTGTAACATGTTGGACAAGTTCCTTAACCTCTCTAACCCTTACTTTCCTCATCTGTATAATATCTATTTCTTAAATTTATTGTGAAGATTGAAAGGAATAATGTATGCAGAGCTTTGCACAATTAATAAAAGTTGCTTAACATTAATATAGATAATAAAACTAAGAATCGGAAAGGTTAAAAACCCAAAGTGAAACAGGTTATAAAAATAGAGAATAGGCCGGCTATGGAATCAAAACTCTAATGCTGGATGATTTCTTATTTGTTTCTGACTCTTCTTGAAACTAAATATAGACAAGAAGATTTCCTTCCTCCATTTGTTCTTATATCAAAAAAAGCAAAGTGAAGCCTTTGTTTTCAAGTTTTATGAGATCCTGTTGAGGTGTCTTGTTTTCTGAAATTAATACTATCATTTCTCCATTTTTATTTATTCCCACAACAAATATATAACTAGGAATTTATAATCTTCTTAGGAACATAAACCATGTGTTTTGATGACAAAAAAAATTAGGAGAACTGAGAAAGTGCTAAGAAAATTCAGGGGTGAGAGTCATACACTTATTTCTTTGTAGGCAAGAACACTCTCTTATACCTTCCCTCACTCCCAACACATATGGAAATTTCTTTGTAAAACTCTTGCTATGGAAACATAAATACGTAAACAATTAACAAACATATATACTTTTTCTCCTAAGTGTTAAGGATTCTTTTTTAAGCTCCTAACATCAATTTCTCAAAACAAAGATTCATTGATAATCTTTGGGGGAGTAAATCAGAATACTTACCATTTATCTCATCTGGTTTGCATGCTCTTAAGTGATGCCTCTGGGTAGATCATAAAAAAAAAAAAAAAGCTCTAATTAAGAGCAAACATGCTTGGTGGTTTTACCTATTTTAGTGTTTTAGGTCCAATAATCTGACTAAAGAGGGTTGGGGAGACAGATTTTTTTTTCCCAAAGCTTTTTGTCTACTTCTGCAGTTATTTAAAAAAAAAAAAAAAAATGTGCCAAATATATTATGTAAGATTATTTACAACCCCTGGAGAGAATGAACATGTAGCATTAGTATGCATGGATACTATCATGTGTTAAAAGAAACACACTTGCAGTGGGCCTGTAACTATGGAATTCTGAGGTTGAATTTCAGAGTTTATTGGGGTAAGGGAGTGATTCATAGGGATGTTGATATTTTAGAATTTTCTACTCAACATGGGAATTCAGAGATTATCCCAGGAGAAATGAAGGGGAAGGCTCTATGTCTTAACTTTTATTTTTAACGAGGGTGAATTTGCAGTGATCTCAAGAATTGGATAGTCCATTTGCCAAATCTGTTTTACATGTGTACTTTTTTTTTTTTTTGCCACCTTATTCCTCTCAAAAAGGTGTTGCCAAAAGTCATTTCTGTCCTGGTGTTTAGTGCCAGCACTGTCCAAACAAGAAGCTATTCAGTGTGAGAAAGAACTGGATCCAGAAGCACAGATGCTATACTAGCATTGGAAGCTTTCCTAAGTGGAAGCCTCCGTGCTTCACACTGAATAAAGCTGTATGATATTTACCACCACTTAATCTAAAGATACCTCCTCCTTCTATTTATAGTAACTGCACTGTGCTTTTTGTTGTGGTGGTTTTTTTCTTTTTTTTTTTTTTAACTACATCTGGACTGCAAATATAAAAAAATACATCAGTTATAAATAAGGTTGTGACAATAAGACAAAATTCTTGCCATTACTGCTTTCTCTCAAAGGCCTGGAGCTCTTGCTTATGATTCTATCTCTTAAAGTGAAACCCCTAGGCAAACCTTTCTAAGCCTCAGCATCCACACTGAAAAATGAGAAATTATAATATCTATCACACAAAAAAAAATGTTGCCAAGATTTAAAGCTATAACTTTCATATTCCATTTAGCACATATAATGCAAGGGACATAAACAATAAATGCTAATTGAAAGGAAAATACAGGATGGAGGTTTATAAGCCCTAATTAACATCCCTAATTTCTATCCTGCTCTACTACTTATTAACTGCGCAAACTTGGCCAATTTAATTTCTCTAAGCCTCAATTTCTTTCTATTTAAATTGGAATGATATATTACTTATCTGGTAGACGCGTGATAAAGTGATAATACAACTAAAGTGCTTGCCACGGTACCCAACACATTGTGAATACTCTATACATGATCCATTATAAAATACATTATTATTAATTCATTAAGTCTTGAATGATTGTATAAGTAACATATCTTAGCACACTTTCAGGAAAATCTGTGAAATAAGTTCATTTATTTTACTATAAGAATGAAGAATGACATGGAACTCTCTCTATATAAGTAGGAAGTATCTCTGAACTGATTAGATCATTTCATTCTCCCCCCCACTTTGATTAGATCATTTTAAAGTCTCTCAGTCTGGATACATCCATCCTGGCATGTATGTATCAGGCATACCTGATCCAAGTCCTGTTAAGAAGTCCATGGCTTTTCAAGCTTCTAGCTGTGTCTTCCCCTAAAACAGGATAGACCTCCAAAGGAGAAGTAACTCTTATCTAGGCCTCTTTGGGCTCTTGGTCCCAGCTACACCAAGTTCCTGAACCAGTTCCTTTGGCTCCTGGCTGAAAAGCTCTCTGGATCCCAACTCCCATGAACTCATGTCTCCTTCTGCTTGAGCTAAGCTTTTGATCTCTAGTTCTCCTGGAATCCAGAGTCATTTTATCTTGTAGACATGCTTGTTTTCCTATCTCCAGTTAACTGTGAATAAAAAGATACAGACACACAAAAACTATCATTCAACACAAGTACAAAAAGACACACCCACCAAAGAGACCTGATACAGGCAGTCATTGCAATTAGAGAGAATTCACTGAAGATGCAATTAGAATCACAAACCTTCTATCATCAAAGGAGTTTTATGGTCATTCCTGTGTTCAGTGAAGAATATGACATAAGGAAAAAAAATCTTTGTGAATAGATCATCACATAAAAATCAATTCAAAAATACATGTCTTAAAAAAAATTTTAATGGCACTTGATTAATTAATTCACTTTCTCAACAAATGCGAAGAAAACTAAAATAATGTCTAACATTGAGCATTTTTTATGTGTCAGATACTATTCTAAGTACTGAAAAATTATAACCATAATAAGATGTTGATAATTATAAGATCTCCACCTTACTAAGTAAAATGAGGCACAGAGGGGTTAAATAATTTCTCCAAAATTATTTCATGTACAATGGCTAGTACATGAAAAAACCATAAACTTATCATGTGCGGAGCATTTTGCTGAAGGCTGAGAATACAAAAGTAATAACATCTAGTCCCTGCCTTCACAAAGTTTACATTCAAGTAAAAAAGTCAGACAAAAAGAGCAAGCAAAATAATTTCAAATAAGCACAATAAAAGGAACAGAAAACTTAGGAACTACTTTTATAAGGTAGTTGTTATGGCATTAATTGTGTCCCCCCCACCCAAATTTATTTATTGGAATTCTAATCACCAGTACTTCCAAATGTGACCGTATTTGGAGATAAGGCCTTTAAAGTTGTCACTAAAGTAAAATAAAGAGGTCATACTGGTAGGGGTCTAATCCAATATGGCTGGTGTCCTGACAAGAAGAGAGATTAAGACACTCTCAGATACAGACAGAAGAGGACATAAAGACATCTGAAGAAGATAGCCATTTATAAGCCAAGGAGGGACTTCCGAAGAAATCAGCCCTGCCCACACCTTGATCTCAGACTCCTAGACTCCAGAACTGTGAGAAAATTAATTTCTATTGTTTAAGTCACCTAATATGAGATACTCTGATATAGCAGCCCTAGAAAACTAATGCAATTATCAAAGGAGACCTCTCTCTGAAGTGAGGATATTTAAAATCAGGACCCGCAGAATGACTAGAATAAAAGGAGAGTTCCAGACAGAGGAAAAAGATCAGAAGCCTTGAAGTGAGGATTAAAAGCTTCAAACATTCTTCTGGTTTCAGGAGTCATCACAGCCCCTTCATTGATGATTACTCATAAAACATTTTATAATTTGGGAAGTGTTTACAACATTATTCTCAATTAATTATCACAGCAGCCATAGGAGGCAGATATTAATAGATGGAAACTAAGGCACCAGAGACAGATATTAGTAGATGGAAACTAAGGCACCAGAGACATTAAGTACCTAGTCTAAGACCACACTGTAACACAAGAGCCAGCATTTGCATCTAGTTCCCCTAAGGCCAAACATAACATTTTTTCCATTATGTCAAAGTTTCTTCCTAACAGAGAACATTTTAATTTTTTATAAAGGGCTCTAGGAATCATAAAGCCAGATATACACGGGAAAAGGCAGATTAAGAGCCGAGAAATTATAATCAAGGTAGAGAGTTCTTCATTTCTTCATATATTTCACATCTATACCTCCACAACCTCCTCTTCTTGTCCTCAGTAATAATGGTGTTACATTATGGGTTTTATTGGTTTTTTAAACCTGTTTTCATGAATAAGAATATTTTAGTTGTTTTAATCCCCTTTAACTTTGACTGGGTAGACCCATGAATTCTCTTCAAAATGACTTTGAGTTTAACCGCAGCCTTTGCAAAATGGAACCTCAACAACTACCTACAGTACAGTGCTTGCCAGCAGGGCATGGGGAAGTAGTGCAGGCAAGGGAGATTTCCATATAACACATGTGTTCTAAGTACAAATTACAATAATTAGAGATGGCAAAGACTGAGCAGTCTACCCCAGGAAGGTCAATGAAAGATTATGAAAATGTTTAGTCTAGGCCTGGTCCCATTCTCCTAACTCCACAGAAAATACACAAACCATATATGTCTTCTTTAGCAGACTATTACATGATCTAATTAAATGTAGTTTTAGCATATTTGTATCATGTTGTGACTCATAACTCCATCGTATTTCACAATCAAATCTTTCCACTGAAGTATTTGGTAATCTGAAAGTATAACCAAAACACACTGATTTTCTATTAAAAGTTATTCAATAAATATCTTTGAGGGTCTATTATGGAGAAGGCCCTCTAGTAGGACTGTAAATGTAAAAATTTTTAAGAATAAAGCTAGTCCTCAAAATAAATGTCATCCTTAATTACACCTATAATTTAAGAAACAATTTTATAGAGAATTTACAGAGAAAGAGTTAAGGAGGAATGGAAAGGGGGAATTCATATCTAATTGTGAGCATTGGGAATCCTTCCATGGAAGAAAAATTACTTGCATTAGGTCTTGAAAGGTGGTTAGGATTTCAACTGGTATAGATAATAGGGCCAACTTTTAGATGAAGAAAGGCAAAACATGAGCAAAATAAGAAAATGTGAAGCATTTTAGGGTGACCATTTTATGAGAGTTTGCATAGCAAGCTGAGAAGCACTGGTTCTATTTTGTAAACACAGAGCTAGCAGAGGTGTTTAAATCTAACAGCAAATGCCTGCTCACAAACCAGGCACCAAGTTTGGCCTATTATACATGAGTTTGTACTTTAATCACCACAATTCAAACATTTTTCACACACTAACGTGAGGAAACTGAGGCTTGGTATAGTTAAATACAGAATCAGCAATAGGAATGACATGAACAGAACTACGCTCCAGGAGATGAATCTAGCAACTATGTAGAAAGAACTTTCTTTTATTATTAGAAACAAGAAAGTAAAGAAAAGATGATTTAGGATCAGGATAATGACATACTGAATTTTAAGTGAGTAAAAGACAGCTATGTGGAGAATTCCAAATAGCAATTTTAAAGGTAAGGATGAATTTGATTTGAGAGGTCAGAGCTAGATGTAGATTTGGAAGTCGCTTCTATGGAGATGATAGTTTAAATTGTGGAAAACACAAGACTGCGAAAGAGCAAATTAAGAGAAGACAGTGGAAGACATAACCTTGGGAAACACCACCATTTCAGAGACAAGGGGAAGAAGGCATGCCAGTGAAGCCAAGAATAAGAAAGTGAAAAAAATATTAAGAGAGAAATTTGCAAAGCTCAAATTCTTGTTTTACAATAATCACAAATTTATCTACGAAGTTAGAAATGAGAATGAAGAGAATGAAAGAAGATGAGAGTAGAGTAAGGAGCTCAAGAAAAGTGCAAAAGACTTGGAAAAGGTGTTGTGAGGAATGCCACAGGAGTCAAGCTGACAGGAATTAATGTCAAAAAGAAGCAATGAGGTCCAGCTACTGTCAAAGCAAGGATTTGCGCTGCAGTCAAAGGGATATTGTGACTCTCTGTGACTCTCTATGATAGCCTAGAAACATAACAAAACAGGTACTGAAATAATAAGTCAAGGGGAAAGGAGAATGCAGGGTTGTTGAACTCATCATGGAGCCCAGACTGAGAAGAGAAGCAAGTGAGTTCTGCTTTCCCCATTGACTCTGACAAGTCACAATTGTGGCTGAAATGATTTTATTTTTTTAATGAAAAGATCGACAGTATTCAAACTTTAAAAAAAATTCAAAATAAACATCCAAATCAATTTTGTTTCTCTAGGAAAAACAGGTGCATCGTCCGTATCAAAAGAAATAAAATAAGTACAATGTTCGACAATGTTCAATTTAACCAAATCCTTTTCCCCCACCACCACCACTACCATGATTACCAAGCTATGAACCAAATTCTGACTTTATATATAAGTCCAAATGGCCTTCTCATTACTCTGCGTGGAAGGCATTTTGATCAGATAGAAAGAACTCAAGTTTGGAGTCAGAGAGATCCACAAGTAGAATCTTGCTTTATTGTTTATTAGTAATGTGGCATGAGGAAGTTGTGTTTCCGCATCGAATTCATTCTCTTAGACACAGGATTATTATATGGGTTCAGTGAGATAGCAGGGGTAAACCAATAAATATTTATTCCAATGATATTTATGAAGTACCTTTAATATGCCAGGGTTTATGTACAAAAACTGGGATTAAAAAGATGAATAGGACACTAAAATACAGTACTATACTCAAGGAACTAACTGTCTAATAGAGATAACAGGAATTTAAATACATACGTTGCAATAACAATAGAAGCTTGCAGAAGATGAAGATGGAATATACAGGTAGGAATGAATATATATTTTAAAAGATACACAAAAAGGTAGGTGCTTGGCAAAAACTTCCTGAAGAAAGTAATATCTACCACTTCCAAGTGTTCAATAGATGTTCCCTTCTCCTTACACACCTATTTATACATAGGACCTTGAAAATCTATACTTCTAATTCCAAAAATTTATTTTAAGAGTTGCTTAAAAACCTGATTATAATCTCCATGTGCTTATCCCCTCTTTATTCTCTTCCAGAATCCTAGAATTTTAAAACTGGAAAAGGCCATAGATCCCAATCCAAATCTCTAATTTTAAAGATGAGAAAATGAAAGCCCAGATTACTCCAGTGAAGTAGCACTTAACGCAGCTGGCAGAGCTGAGCTAAAACTAATAAGATTTTTTATTCCCATCAAGTACCAAAAAAAATCCCTCTAGAAATGTTTTTGGCACAGAATGATAATGACCTTGGGAATGTGATAGCATTGTTCTCTCCTAAGGGTTAGCCAGGCCTTTCTCTTACAATAATCTCGCTAAAGCCCACTTAACAGTGACTTCTCATCTACTCTGAACTCCTTTTTCCTATATCACTTAACTTTCCATTTTCTGAGAAACTTGGTTAAATAATACTGATCAGAAATGGTAAATTTCCTTTCTTAATGCCGATGATAACTACTGTCTTAAGGTTATTGTATGTTTTTCATTGATCCTTAACAGGTTCCAGGTAGTATAACAAATGGTACAAATAAAGCCATGACCTGTAACTGACATGACAATGAAAGCATTTTCCATGCAATGTTTGTACATTTTTAAAGTACAGAAAAGTGGATGAGCCACTTGGATTTTAAAGTCAGAGGAAAAGAGATGTTTTCTGTCAATTGTTTGAGATGTCTGAGATACCTATCTCATTAAAATCCAGGATACTTTGATGATGATATATGTTGAGTGAAAACATATCCATGGTATTCGGAGAATTATTATGAGCCAAGATTTTTTTTACTTTGTCTTTAAACTTCCCTTTCTGAATATGCAAAAGATTTTTCTTAAAATCTTCATACTTTTGTTACTTTCTTTAGGCACAGTCTATAATGAAAATAGGAAAAGTCTTATTTTGATGCTGCAAATAAAACTAAGGAAACCAGATAAAAGAACTCTGGAATTTTAAGTTAGTTAAGGCTAAATCAAGTGTATACTGTATGGCTTATTCGAATGGCTGAGTATTTTTGTTTGTGTTTTTGTTTTTGATGTTGGCCAACACTGACTTTAGTTATCTACAAAGCCCAAATTTACTAGATATTTACTAACTCTACAATTCACTCTATGTCATATATATCTAGTTAAAAACATATACATAAGCCTTCTGAATTTGCATAATAAATTTATTTATGGACAGTGCAGACTCATGACTAGAAAAAAAGAAAACAGCTGTACTCAAATTAGTCAACAGCTCTCTTTCCATCTTTCTATAAAGGAGGCATGAAAACTTAAACATCCACTCATTACTTATCTCTAAAGTTATTTTAGAATAACTATTTACAAATTCCTAAGTACAAAGAATATACAAATTCATATATTTCCCCAAAAAAGGATGTAAAATACCAGAAAATATTTTTATTATCCCCTTTCATGTTTGTAAATGCTTTTTCACAATTGCATATGTCACACAGTATTCAAGTATTATAATAAAGTGCCCCTTGTCTATTGCATAGGAATGATAACTGTTTACCATTATCCTAGTTGTCTCGAAGCTCCCACCAATTTGCCATACAGCAATTCATAAGAAGGAACTGAGTGCGGGAAATCTAGTATTCATGTACTTAAACTACAAGCCACATTATCAAAAATGATGAAAAGTAACTAAGAGAAAGTAAAGTAGCAAACATCTATTAGAACAAAACAAAACAAAAAAAAGAATGCATACTTCCGCAAAATAAGGGGAATAGTCAGCTATCCCCAGCGCTGACTAATTCAGGGCTATCAGAACTTTTTGGTTCTTTTTTCTATTCCCAACCCACTTCTGGAAAAGGACCTATTCAGAGTGGAGGATAAAGGTTACCGAATAAGACTATTATAGAAGGTATATAATTTAGAGTCATTATATTCTACATCTATATAATTTCTATAACTGTTTAGTATAAATAATAGAAAACACTTCAGTATGTTGGCTCTGTGTGTTTCCCTATTATACTATTTGTAAGTTGCAATCATTCATTTTTCGCCTAAACTTTTCTTTGTACATGGTATTAAAAGCCACAGTCAAGTTAGATCAAGTTGGGATATACTTTATGCAAGGGTCATCTAGAAGCTTAAGTATACAAAACAGCCATCTCTTAGAAACTAACTCATGTAATTATTACTTTTCTAGCTCCCATACCTTGTTACTAGCATGCTATTATCTTAAAATTCTTGCCAAACATCACTTGTTTAGGGACAAGAAAAACTAACAGATGTTTTGTGTTATGCCCCGTTATTGTTCAAATTCCTATTTCTCAAAGATCTATAGCCGATGAAGTTTAAGTAAACAGTAAAAAGCCTAGAAATATAGAATGTGATTTGTCACCATTACATTCCACATGACAGGCAAACTGACTCCACTGTGAATTTTGCATCAGCCAAGTAAAAGACTAATTAAGAGAATAGTTCAAGTTTTAAGTCTATTACAAATGCATATGTTTATCAGTAATATTCTAAGTGAAGCTTAACTCACAGAAAGTGGCATGGCTATTAGACTTTATTGGGCTGGGTTATATAGTGCAAAGAGAGCTTGACCTGAAGCCAAAATAACTAGAGTCGAGTCCTCCTCTCTTTCTTTCTTTTTTTTTTTTTTAATTAAATGTATTGGGGTGACATTTGTGAATAAAATTATGTGGGTTCAAGAGTACAATTCTATAATACATCATCTGTATATTGCAATGTGTGTTCACCACTCAAAGTCAAATCTCGTCCTATCATCATATATTTGATCTCCTTTACCCTTATCTACCTCCTCCCTCCCCCATTTTCCTCTGGTAACCACTAAATTGTTGTCCATGTCCATGAGTCTACATTTGTCTTGTTTGTTTGTTGCTTTCAGTTTTATACCCCAAATATGAGTGAAATCAAATGGTTCTAAGCCCTTTCTGTCTGACTTATTTTGTTTAGCATGATTGTCTCAAGATCCGCCCATGTCATCTCAAATGGTAGTATTTCATCTTTTCCTATGGCTGAGTAATATTTCATCATATATATATACTACAGCTTCTTTATCCAATCATCTATTGAAAGGCACTTCAGTTGTTTCCATGACTAGGCCACCATAATAATCAAAGAACACCAGGGTGCATATATCTTTGTGGCTAAATGTTTTCAAAATTTTGACGTAAATATCCAGAATAGGGATTGCTGGGTCATGGTAATTCTATTTTTAACTTTTTGAGACGCGCCATTCTGTTTTCCATAGTGGCTGTACTAATTAACATCACTACCAGCAGTGTATGAGGGTTCCTTTTTCCTTATAACTTCTCCAACACTTGTTATCACTTGTTTTATTGATAATAGCCATTCTAACAGGTGTGAAGTGGAATCTCATTGTGGTTTTGATTTGCATTTCCCTAATAGCTAGTGAAGTTGAGCATCTTTTCATACATCTATTGGCTGTTTGTATGTCTTCTTGGGAGAAGTGTCTGTTCAGGTCCTCTGCCCATTTTTTAATAGGAGTGCTTGTTTTTATGTTGTCGTTGAGTCATATAAGTGCTTTTTTATATTTTGGATATTAGCCCCTTATCAGAGATGTTGTTTGCAAATATCTTCTCCCATTCAGTTGGATGCCTGTTTTGATGGGTTCTTTCGCTATGCAGAAGCTTTTCAATTTGATATAGTCTCATTTATTTATTTTTGCTTTTACTTCCTTTGCCTTTGAAGTCAAATTCATAAAATCCTCTCTAAGTCCAAGGTCCGTGAGGTTAGTATCTGTTTTCCTCTATGCAATTTATTGTTTCAAGTCTTATATTTAAGTCTTTGATCCATTTTGAGTAAATTTTGGCATATGGTGACAGACAGCAGTTTAGTTACATTCTTTGGCGGGTGACTTTCCCATTTTCTCAGCACCATTTACTGAAGAGGATTTCTTTTCCTCATCGTATATTTTTGGCTCCTTTGTCAAAAATTATTTGCCCATGTATACATGAGTTTATTTCTGGGCTCTCATTTCTGTTCCATTGGTCAGTATGTCTGTTTTCCACCAACACTATGCAGTTTTGATGGTTGTTGCTTTTGTAGGCTTCTCTATTGATATGCTGTGTGATCTAAGGCAAGTCACTTAACTTCTCTGTATCCCAATTTCCCACCTGTATTTTTTCCATCATCGAATGAACCTAATTTACAAATAAGATATGGTAAGTGGAGAGCATTTGAAAACTCCATATAAATGCACATAATTACTATTATTATTCAACCAGGCATTTATGAAAAGGACTCTTTGCTTGTGTTATAGCTATTGGTTATGCACATGATTATAGACAAATAATTATGGTTTGGGTATTAGAATCATATGGAGAATTGCAGACTTTGCCTCTCCCAATACAAGTCATTACAGCACAAGACATGGTGGAACATTTGTACATGGAAATCTCTAGATGGCCAAACTCAAGCCAGGCTAGGGAAATCTCATTGTCAATTAACAACCTCTCAAAAAATCTGAAGTTTCTTGATAATTGTTTCAAATTTTCCATTAGTTAAGGAGACCTGGCCATCACTGTTCTGGAAACCCTCACTCTGATTAATTCATTACTGAAAAACTTGGCTATCGTCTTAATCTATTCGAGTTGCTATAACAAAATACCACAGAGTGGCTTATAGAAATTTGTTTCTCACAGTTTGGGGGGCTGAAAGTTTAAAATCAAGATGCCAACATGGTCAGGTTCTGGTGAAAGCCCTTTTATAGGTTGTAGAATTTTGTGTCCTTACATGGTGGGTTGGGCTAGGGACTTCTGTGAGTTCTCGTTCGTGAAAAAACTATTTCAATTTATGAGGGCTCTACCCTCAAGATCTAGTCAATTCCTAAAGGCCCCACCTCCTAATACCATCATAGTGGGCATTAGAATTTCAATATGTGAACTGAAGGGACACAAACACTTAGATCAAAGCACCTTCCAACTAAACTGTATCTACAACAAAAAGAAAAAACTGAAAGTCAGAAATTATAAAAATTTAATAATTTCTTAGCACAAGAGACATATCTGAAGATGTTGTCCCTATTCTTCCTATTCCTAATATCACATGCTAGCTAATTTTTTAAAAATTCAGTGTCTGGTCACATTTCATTATCCAATCTCCCCAGCACAGTAAACACCTGGTATGGCTTTAGAAATACAATGTGAAGGAAAATTAAGAGATTGTAACTAACCAGAATATCTTATTAGAAACAGAAAACATTTTGATATCCCACAAAGTACTTTAGTGCTCTTCACTATAGAATAAACCACAGTGATAGCCCCATATTTTTAGGCATATATATAATTACCAGTAGATCTTCAGTGGAAGTTCTATATATGATTAAAAACTCCAAGACAAGTAGGATGGCTCAAGCCCAGAATAAGATCACATAATACTGTACTAAATTCCAAGACCAAAAGAATGCTAGAAGTAAGCTAATTGGCCATTCATACAAAGCTAAAAAGAGATTACAACGTCTTCTAGAACAGCAGTTTTCTGCTTCTCTTGTATGTCTCATAATGCCTAACTGGAAATTATTACAAATTTACTAAATGGTTATTGCTATGTTTGAATATTTGTGTCCCCTCACAATTCATATACTGAAATCCTAATACCCAATGTGATGGTGTTAGGAGGTGGGGCTTTCGGGAGAAAATTAGATCAGGTGGATGGAACCCCCATACATGGGAATAGTGCTGTTATAAAAGAGACTCCACAGAGCTCTCTAGCCCCTTCCACCACAATGAGAAATCTACAACTCAGAAGAGGAACCCTCATTCGACCATGCTATCTCTTAGATCTCAGACTTTCAGCCTCCAGAACAAGAGATAAATTCTTGTTGTTTATAAGTTATCCAGTCTGTGCCATTTTGTTATAGCAGCCCAAACAGACTAAGTCAGTTATTGATGGAATAAAAAATAGCATAAGCAAGATTTCAGGAACTGGAATTTTAATACATAATGTCATCTGGAATGGAGTATTCTGATTAATCAATGGCCTGGATAAAAAGTCATATGTATCTGAAACAGTGAATGCCATTTGTTAAACCATTAGAATATATTGAAACTTTCCATTACAAACCGGATTTTTATTTGCCAGACACTATGTCAAACCCTTTTATATGTATTAACTAACTTAAACCTTTTTACAATCTGTGAGGAAGATATTATTATCCCACTTTACAGATGACAGAACTAGTCACAGGGCTTATATGTGTTGAAACCACGATTTAAATCCAAATTGGCCTAAGTCCACAGCTAATACTCCTAACTATTACACTGTAACTTCCTCCCTTTGTGGACTCATGTCTCTGAATACCAATTATTATGGCATGAAATTCATAGCATAAAAACATTTGCAACTGACAGAATGCTTAGGGAGTAAGCTCCCTTATTCCAAAATCCATGTCCCCGGGGCTCAAAGGCTGGTGGAACACCTAAAGGAAAAAATCTCTGGTTAATTCTGGCTAAATGAGGCTAACCTTTGAGCACCTGGCAGGGCTGCAAGCCAGAAAATGTTGATCCAATAACCTGCCTGTCTATAGCAGCTAATCGTCTAGCAGACTGAACTGATGGGAGGCAGCTGTGCAAGGTTGCTTCTGGATAGCCAGATTTCTATTAATCTCTCTTTCATGGAGGGATGCTGTAAACTACTCTATGCTCTAAGGTCAGCAACAGGTTTCACAGGCCTTTCTAGCCATTGCCAGGCCAACTGTCTAGGGAAATATGACTAAGAGAGCAAACTAAGCAACTTGAGCATAAGCTTAAGAGTTGGAATGTGTTGCTTGCAAGAATGCACATCCACTAGACTTCCAAAACAGATGTGCTAGCACACAGCCAGACTACACAAGGTTTGCTTTCCTCTGCTTTGCATGGTGGCCAGGACAAAGAATATCGTTGCCAATAAAAAAACCAGCTGCCACAGATAGAATGTCCAGCAACTCCAATCTGAAGAAATATTTCAGAACATTTCTTTCTTCATTTCTTTTCCATTAGTTATTTAAGAGCTTCTTATGTAAACCCCAATGGATGCTTTAAAGAAGATATTATTAATAGCTTCATCTATAGTAAACTAAAGTGACACTGAAATCTCTATAAAATGAATGTGATTTTTCCTTCATGTGGAAGGAAAAACAAGAACATCAACAGGAGAAAATATTCAATTTAGAATGCCACTCTTTAAAATATTAAATACCACTACATGACACCAATGCACTCATTAAAAAAGAAAATATGTTTGATTGTATGTTTAAATAATATCAATGAATGCATATTATATAACTAGAAATAAAATTTGCATGGGTATTTTTTACTTCTTGAGCATGGCACGTAGGTTTCAATTCATGGTTTCTTCAAGCTTATAAATTAGCTTTATTTCCTTATAATGGATAAAAATAATATCATATGTACATGAATATTTTTAAAAGGCTCATAGAGTGCAGCATTTTTACTTCAAAAATTTAAATAAGATTGCATCTAACACTATAATTCCAAGTTGAGGAATTTTTAATTATAAACATCACTAAGAAAATCATAATTTTCCTAGGGAAAATATATTACTTTTTTATAACCATTATAACACAGAGTCAAAAAAAGATATACTTACCTTGATTTTTAAGTGATTTTTTTAAAATACTCCCTATAAATTTCCTATAAAACATTTATTCATCCATCCAGCATATAATCTATTATTCTATCTAATAGAAATACTCTAAAACTAAAAATCCTTCTTATTTTCATCTTTACATTTAAATCTCAAAAATAATTTAATTGTGATTTTTGAGTCTATCTGCACAGAATATCTATACTTTCTCTCTGTGACTGGGTGGATTAATTAACAAAGCGTCTCCAAAAATTTCTCATAGTGGTACTGAGGAAAAGATCTGCAAAGGTGAAGAAGAATATACACTTATAGTGCCAAAAATGTCTCCACCAGGAGAGTCCTTCGAGATTAATTGAGTCTACCGCCACATTATAGACCTTCCTATTCCCTCATATCTCTATGAGGTAGAGATTAGCAGAATGCAGCCACTGCACATGTTGTCTCTGTGATGAGATTTCCTGGGTTCGAATATTAACCTTGTTACTTATTAGCCGGGTAAACTTGGACAAGTTGCTTGACCTTTCCAACCTCAGTTTCCTCTTCCGTAAAGTGGAGCTAAAAAAAGCACCAACCACATAAAGTTATTGTGAACATCAAATGAGATAATGCAAGTAAAGCACTTTAAAAAAAATTACTGACACGTAGTATATAGTGACTACATTTAGATTGTATTATCTCTGTAAGATGACCCGGGAGGGTCAAAGGAAATATATTTACATTAGTGAGAAGTAGAACAGATGAGAGGAATAGTTTTAACATTGTTTCTAATGATATAATAGTTTTAACATTGTTTCTAATGATATACAGAAAGTATCCTTGAATAATGTTATTCAAAAAATTAATTCAAAATAAAATTCTCTGTTCACAAGAAGACAATTTGATGTTCAGCTCTACAGACTTCAACAGCGTTGCTGGAAAAAATAACATACAGAAGGTAAGGCTAGGCAGCCTCAGGAGAACACATTTTTCCATTAGCTTTGGTAACAGTGAATAGAGAATAATGCAAAAAGGAAGCATTTCTGGAATGATGAATTAAAGACCTCATAAAATCCACTCCTCTATAAAAAAAAAAAAAAGCAAACAATAGAAATAAATGCCAAAAACATTTTTTTCAGAGCTATGGAAATTAACTGAAAGTTTGCAATAATCCAAGGAGTTTCTTTTCCTAAAAGACTAAAAAAATAAAAAGACAATATTACTCACCACTAAACCAACTGAACAGAGATTTAAGCAGCTATATACAATGAAGAATACAAAATAAATAAAGATTTTCCAAATTAATCCCAAAAAGTCATTTAACAAACAGAAACAACAACCAACAGCAAAAACAACGAACTCTGGAAAGAGGAGGATGTGATTTCAATATTTGTCACATTATATTATTTTAAATACATAATTTTGAACAAAAAATAATACGAGTAATGCAAAGAAATAGAAAAATATGAACCATACACACAGGGAAATAAAGCAATTGATATAAATACCTGAGGGAGTACAGATGTTGGACTTACTGAACAAAGATTTTACACAAGCTACCAAATATATGTTCAAAGAACTAAAGGAATGTCTAGTCAAGTAAAGAAAAACATGAAAACAATTCCTCATCAAATACTGAATATTAGTAAAGAGATAGAAATTATTAAAATGAAGCTAATAGAAATTCTGGAGTTAAAAAGAATATGCTGTTTAGAAGAGACATTCTTTAAATTTACAGATACAAATACATTTTACGTAAAATAATTACAAATTATATACAATGCAAACAGTAATCAAAGGAGGACTACAGGACTAAACTATCATCAAACAAAATATACTTTAAGATAAAAATATTTGCTAAATACAAGAGAGAACGTTTTATAATAATAAAAGGATCTATCAATCAGGAAGAGATAATAATTATAAACACACATGTACCTAACAACATAACCTCAAAATACTTGAAGCAAATGTCCACAAAATGATGAAAGAAATAGACACATCAACAATAATAGTTAGGGGCTTCAATATCTCACTTTCAATAAAAGACAACTAGACAGAAGATCAGCAAGGAGATAGTATACTGAAACGATACTATAAATCAACTAAACCTAAAGAAATCTATAGAACATGTTACTCAACAACAGCAGAACACATATTTTTATCAATTGCACATGAAACAATCTCCAAAATAGACCATATTCTCCAACCACAATAGAATGAACTTAGAAATCAGTAACCAAAGGAAATTTGGAAAATTCACAAATATGTGGAAAATAAACACAATTTCATAAATATTAAATAAGTCAAAGAAGAAATCAAAAGAAATTAGAAAATATTTTGAGGTGAATGAAAACAAAACCCCAACATACAAAAACTTATGGGTTACAATTAAAGCACTGATATGGGGAGATTTAAAACTGTAAACACCTATATTAAAAAAGAAAGATCTAAAGTCAATGACCTAAACTTCCTCTTTAAACAACTCTATAAAGACAAGCAAATTAAATCCAAAACAAGAAGGAAGAAAATATTAAAGATTAGAATGAAACAAATAAAATATAAAATAAGAAAGCAATTTAAAAAATCAATAAAACTGAAAATTAGTTATTTGAAAGATCAACAAAATTGACAAACCTGTAGCTGGAATAACCATGAAAAAAAGGTTCTAATTGCAGAAATAAAGAATCAAAATAGAGTTATCACTACCAACCTTAAATTAAAAAGATTAAAAGGGAATACCAGGAAAAACTGTATACCAAAAAATTAGATAAGTAAATAAAATGGAAATTTTTCTAGAAAGACACAACTGCTAAAACTGACTCAAGAATAAGTAGAAAATCTGAGTAAACATATAGCAAGTAAAAAGACTAAAATCATTTTTTAAAAATTTTTCACAAAATAAAGCCCAGGCTCAGATGTTTGTACTGGTAAATTCTAAGTGTGTCAAGGAAAATTAGTTTCGGTCTTTCAAAAATTCTACATGAAACATTTTTCAAGTAATTTTATGAAGTCAATATTCCCCTGATACCAAAACCAGACAAAAAGCATCACAAGAAATGAATAAAGAGGTAAAACTTCTCAACAAAACTCTACCAAACCAAATCCAGCCACATGTAAAAGGATTATACAACCTGACCAAGTGAGATTTATTCTAGGAATATATGTTGGTTTAACATCTCAAAATCAATCAAGGTAATGTATCATACTAATAGAATAAAGGACAAAAATTGCATGATCATCTCAATATATGCAGAAAAAAAAGCTTTTAATAAAATCCAGTATCTTTTCATTATAAAAATACCCAACAAATTAGTAATAGAAGGAAACTTCCTCACTGTGTGGCAGAGGGCATCTATTGAAAACCCACAGCTAACATCATACTTAATGGTGAAAAACAGAATACTTTCCCATCTAAGATTAGGAACAAGACAAAGATGTCTACTGTTGTCACTTTTATTCAACATTGTACTGAATGTTTAGGCAGGCCAGTAAGGCAAAATTTAAAAAAAAAGGAAAGAGAAAAAAACATGCATATCGAAAAGAAAGAATTTAAATTATATTTGTAGATTTTTAATATAGAAAATCCTCATGAATTCACTGAAAAAGATATTATTAGAATGAATAAATGATGTCAGTATGGTACTAAATATAAGATCAAAATATAAAAATTAATTTTATTTCTAAACACTAACAATGGAGAATCAAAAAATAAAATTAAGAAAATTCCATTTACAATAGCATCAAAAAGAACTAAACATTTAAGAACAGGTTTGATTTAAGAACCAAAAATGTACAAGATTTATATCCTCATAACTATAAAACATTATTGAAAGAAATCAAATAAAATGTAAATAGATGCAAAGTTATCCATCTGCATGGATTTGAAGATTTAATTTTGTTATGATGGTAATATTCACTAAATATATCTACAAATTCAGAGCAATTCCTATCAAAATTCCATCTGTCTTTTGAAGATATTAACAAACTGATCCTAAAATTCACATGGAAATGCAAGGGACCCAAAATAGCCATAACGATCTTGAATAAGAATCAAATTGGAGAATTTATGCTTCTTAATTTCAAAACTTACTAAAAGTTACAGAAATCAAGACAGTGTGGTACTGGCAAAAGACTTGATAATAGATCAAAGGAAAAGAATTGAGAGTCCAGAAATAAAGCAAAACTTTATGATCAATTGATTTTTGACAAGGGCACCAAGACTATTCAATGGGGAAAGAATAGTCTTTTCAACAAATGGCGGTGGAGTGATTGGTTATCCACATACAAAAGAATGAAGCTGAACTCCTACCACATACCATATATAAAAATTAACTCAAGATGGATCATAGATCTAAATGTAATAGCTAAAACCATAAACGTCTTAGAGAAAAATATAGAGGTATTTCTTCATGACTTTGTGTTAGGTAGTGGTTTCCTAACAGAAAGAAAAAAAAAAACAGATAAGTTAGACTCATAAATATTAAATACTTTTTTTCAAAGGACACTATAAAAAAAATACAAAACAAAAAGGCCACCCATGGACTGGAAGAAAATATTTACAAACCACATTGTATAAAGACTGTGTAAAGAATTCTTACAAATCAATAATATAAAAATAAACAACCCAAGTAAAAAAAATGGACAAAGGATTTAAATAGACATTTCTCTAAAAAAGGCATATGAATAACCAAAAGTACATGAAAAGATGCTCAACATCATTAGTCATTAGGGAAATAAAAGTCAAAACCACAATGAGAAAGCACTTTATATCAACTAGGATAGCTAAAAGAAAAAATTGAAAAGACTAACAACAAATGCTTAGAACAACTTTAGAGAAATTGAAACCCTTGTGTATTGCTGATGGGATTTTAAAATGGTCCAGGCTCTTTGGAAAACAGTTTGACACCTCCTCAAAACTCTATGTGAAACACAAAGTTACCACATGACCCAGTAATTCTACTCTCAGATATGTGCCCAAAAGAAATAAAAGCATATGTTTACAAAAAACTGGTACATAAATGTTCATGATAATAATACTCATACTAACTAAAAAATGGAAACAACTCAAATGACCATCAACTGAGAAACAGATAGATAAAATTTGGTATAGTGATACAGAGAAATATCATTCAGCAATAAAAACAAATGAGTACATGTTGTAATACTTGCTATAACATATATGTTCCAACATGAAAAATGCATGCTACAACATGAACAAACTTTTAAAACATTATGCCAAGGGAAAGAAGCCAGTCATCAAAGACCACATACTGTATAATCCATTTATATAAAATGTCCAGAATAGGTAAACCCATAAAAACAGTAGATTAGTGGTTACCATGGATCGGAGGAAGGGTATGAGATGTGACTGTTAATGGATACTGGTTTGTTTTTTGATTTTGGACTGATGAAAATATTCTAAATTTAGATAGTAGTAATGATTTTAACAACTGTGAATATACTAAAAATTCATGAAATGTACATTTTTAGAGGGTGAATTTTATAGTATGTGAATTATATCGTAATAAAAGCTATTATAAAAATAATGATACAACAAAGAAAAGCAACTGTCACAATAATTTCTTTAAAAAATGAATAGACGTGGTTTACTGCTGAAAGTGTGACTAGATGCTTTCATTCTTGGCCCTCTTTAACAAATAATCAGACCTATGTAAGCTAGGCCCTCTCTTGACAAAAGACAAGCAGAGGAAGGGAAAGCAAGAGGGTTGCACTTGAGTGAACTGCCAAAAGCATTTCCAGCCAAAATCTCAATCACTGGGAATATTTGACAGATTCAGAAAACAATTTCTAGATGGATAATTAATGTTTAATTATCCATCCAAAAATCTGGAACTGTCATGAGAACAATTTACCCCCTTTACCTTTCCTAAGAGAAGTTCTGAACACAATTAAGAAAACCAGATTGCTCCATCCTAGAAGAGGTAAATAGACTGTCCTAAAAAACAAGATTGACAGTAGCTGTAAAAACACATCCAAGTTGTCTTGAAAGGTTTCAGTGCTATTGCTAAGTACAAAAATCACCTCAGCATCTATTTTCCAATTTGTGCTTATTGGACTCCCTTGTCTCAGCTCTGTTAGTGGAAAAAGCAGAAAAACTGTGAGCTTAGACCATGAATCTACCAGATATAGCTGTATGACAAGGAGAAGTCTTTCAACCTCTCTAGACTTCAATTCCTTCATTCCTAAAATAAAGATAAAAGAGATCTACCAAACAGGATGGTTTGAAAGTCAAAAGACATAAGGTATGTGAAAGAACTCTGTAAATTATGAAATTCCATATAAAACAGAGTAATTAATATGAGCACTGGAATTAAGTAGAGGCTAAGGTATCCTGTGAAACCCTGCACTTCCCTTTAGTAAATAAAAGAAGAGGAAGGAATTTTGCTAATCCTGGGAGAAATCACAGTAGAGGGGAGAGAAGAAGGCAGTAGGGATGCTCCTATGGAATTCTTTGTTACTACTGAACTCTGGTGTGAAAAATTTCCCCGCAAAGAATCAAGTCATATTCAATTCCATGAGTCAGAATGTTTAATTATGCATCCCTGAACTCCTTTACATTAGTCTGGAGGATATAAATCCAAATTATTAACAATTGTTTGATTTAGAGCTTCTAAATATATGTTTTCATTTATCTGGCTGGTCAAAGTGGCCTGTATAGTCCTTTAGACTCCTAAATATAGCATGCACATTTTATTGTCATATGTCCCATTTCACAATGAGATGTTCTGAGAAGCAGAATACCATGGTTGAAGGAGCTTGGTTGGATTAGATGTCTAGAGGAGCCCTGGATTTCTGATCACAGTTTGCTGTCCGACCTTGAGCAAATCACTTAATCCCTCTGTTTGAGTGCCATTAACTACATAAAATAGTAGCATTTATATCTCTTTATCTGCTTCATAGAGTACGGGGGAAAGTCATGTGAGATTATATGTGAAAACAAGGTCTTTCGAAGAGACAAGTCATTAAAGAAAATGCAGAGGATTAATAATGTAGGGTAAATAAATAAAATTTTAAATATCAAACATCACTCCTCATAAGTTCTACCCATGAATTCCTTTCAGAACCATATAAAATATCTTCCATTTATTTACTTTTCATTTATTTACTTTTCGAACATTTATTAAGCATTATGTTACATTCGAGTTATGTTCCTTTATAGAAAATGGAAACAATGATAGGTACCCTAATTGGAATCTCAGATGTACTATGTGTAACTTTGAGCAAATTACAGAATGTCTCTCACCATCAGTTACCTCTACTGCAAAATGGAATTGATACTACCCATTTTGCAAGATTGTTGTTACATCTTAAAGGACATGAAATTGCCTAGTAGAGCCCAGGTCCATAGAACTGTTCACTAAATGTACCTCCTGTTATTATTATTTCCCCATATCCTCTATATGCAATGTGCATTTCTAAAAACATTAAAAATAGTTGTTTCAGTGTAACCCTTAAATGTAATATCCAACACAGAACACAATGTTGCAGAAGATGTGATCTACCAGTGAGCAAGGTTGAAGCCATTTTCTCCCTTAATATTGCTCCCTCTCTCACTCATATAATGCTAAGCAATCACTATATTCCCCAAAGCAGATTCAAAATTCTACTCAAAAGAAAGCTCTAGGAAAATAACTACCGTTTTACCAGAGGAATTTATAAAGGTGAACTAACTTGATATCTGGATCTGGAATCCTTTAGATTTTTTCCCCCTTTCTTTCAGTTAGCTCATTTTGAGCTTATAGTTACCTAAAACCCTCTGCCTTTTTAAAGAATTCTCATGTCATATAGACCCCCTACATTCCTCTCCTCCATCCTGTTACTTAAAATTAATTTTTGAACACATTAAAATGTCAAAATTGCCTTAAGTTTTTTGAAATCTCGTTAAATGATAATATAGTTATCCATTCGCTTAACCATTCATCCAACACATTTTTGGGGTGGGGGGGATACCTACTGTGTGCCATTACCCTCTATTAGTTAACTAGCTCTTCCAGTCATACATAAATTTAATTTATATTCCTCTCGGTCATTGTTAAAAATGATATTAAAATGAAAGTATTTATTGTAATCAGTATGTTGATGTGAAACAAGATATGCACAAAGTTTCTAATTTAGGCTACTTTTTTGAAATAGAATTAATAGAAATAAATATGTAATGGTTGATGCGTCAGTTACCAATTTATTGCCTCTCAGTTCCAAACCCACTCTTCATCGTCTGCTCTACAACTGTAAATATGTCTCCTTTGCCAACTGGCACAGTGTTCAACTTTGTCCGCAGGAAGCACTAAAAGGAGAAAGGGGTTTCTGTATCTAGAACCTGAGTACTCCTCTTGGAAAGCCCCTGCAGTGTGAACAGATACTATAGCACCCAGAGGTCAGTAATGTGTGACACATCCTTGTGAATAGCTTCCCTCAGTGCCCTCTAAGATGACTTCTGCAGTGCTCAGTTCCTAAAGGACATGAGGCTCAGCTTGGAACCAACAGCATCTTGCACTATCATGAATGGCTACCCCCAGGCACCTTCTTGGATGGCTTTGCGATAATTTCTGAAGTATGGCACTTCCCTTCGGAAGCCTTCCTGTGGCAGCCTTTGGGGCACTTGAAAGTAGATTCTGAGGCATATTCTGACAATGTGCTGTCTACAGGTAAATGGACTGATGAAACAGAATGAATTAAAAAATATCCATGCATACATATGAATATTTCGTTTATGACAGAGGTAACATTACAAACAAGTAAGGAAAAAGGATGAACAGATAGCTATCCATATTGAAAAAAAGATGAATTATGTGTGTGTAATTCACCATACAAATGATAAATTTTGGGTCTACAGCCATGCTACCCTGAACAAGCCCGATCCCGTCTGATCTCGGAAGCTAAGCAGGGTCAGGCCTGGTTAGTACTAGGCTGGAGACCACTTAGACAGACCAGGTACTGAAGGCTTAAAAAATAAAAAAATAAGGGATCATAAGCTGACAAGGTCCTTGCAGCTTGCAATCTGTGAGGTCAACCAAGCATTGCCTCGCCTAAAAAATACAAATAAATAAAAAAGATAAATTTTGGATGAAACTAAATATTTAAATGTAAACAATTATTACAAAAAATATGTAAGATTTTATGACATAAAGACACTGTAGTAGTCAGGGTTTCAATCAGAGAACATTACACTAGTAGATACTCACTCACACACAAAGATTTGTTACAGGGATTTGATCTTTAGAGACTGTGGAAGCTGGTTAACCAGTTTCTGTAAGCCTGTTGTCTTCTCATGTGATGCTAGAGCTGTAAGTCCATGAGGCAGAAAGCAGGAAGGCAACATAGACATGAAATGGGGAGCAGCAAGAACAATCTGGGACTCATAAGTATGACCTAGAACCAGTGAGGACAGGCTAAAATCTCTGTCAGTTCTTGTTATCTCTGACCTTGATGTTATAGATGTCCTATAGAAACTGGAGCTCTTCATAAAGCTAAAACACACATATTTGGCTAAAGTTTTAGAGGAGCTAAAGGACAATTCAGGATAAAGTAAAGCAGTTACAGTTTGACTGCTGCTTCCCATCAATGAGGTGTTCTATCAGATACATGACAGAAGTGTATGAACTATAAAATGCATGTTGCTTAACTTCAGTGCTCCAAATCTCACACAATTTCTCTTTTGGCCTACCTACCTAGAAATATAGAGTTTAATTACTTACAATTAAATCAGCACAGAAACATTTGTTAAGCAGACATGGAGAAAAGTTAAATTCTATGCAAAGACTGGAAAGAATTAGGTAAATAATTTCTACTAACATGCAATGGACTTTATGTTCAACTTCTGTATATAATAACTCTTGGAGGATGCACCCAAAACTGGTAATCAGCACCTATTTTGTTAAGAGAAACAGAGGAAACAGTAAGCAAGTATGGGAGACTTAACTTTTCATTCTGTTCCATTCTGTAGTGTTTGAAATTTTTTTTACCATTTAAATCTTTCTAAAGTACATAATTTAATATATGTAAAAGAAAAAATGAAATTAAATATTTTCCTCCATAGTGTACTTCTTCTTTTTCAATGTAAATGCTCTAGGAGGAAAAACATAATAAGTCCATAATATATTAGGGTGAACTAGTTTACAGATGACATTCTTCTATAACAGAGTAGCAAATACCTGCCACAGATGCCACTATTTACTACTCTATTACCCCTGACAGGTATTGTTAATCTATGTACCACCCCTTCCTGTTGAACCGAAAAACTCCTCAACAGAATGCTCTAGGCAACCACTGTCAATTGATCAAAGACGGCACTCCAGATGATGCTTGCACACTTATTGATACTTATGCCACTCTATATGATGAGAAAATAATTGTAAAAGAAATTAAAGAAAAAATGTAGAAGAAATTTTTATCTTCAATGGAAAACTGTGCTTTGTAGAGAAGACACCATTTCAAGTTATCTGATTTTAGTCTTTTGTTGTCTTTTAGCTATTTTACAACTCTGTAAAATGTAGGTAACTAATAAAGATGCAAATTCTCTCCTGTCAGATAGAGGTTAAACAGACTTTCCTCCTCAACTCTGGAAAAACCAGCTTGCCTTCATTTGCATGTTTGTTTTAATACTTCTGATCTATAAATTAGCTGTTTTATAGATTCTCTTCTTACCAGTTATAATATCTCCCTGATTGCCTCATTGAGTGAGTTAAATAAAATCTTTAACACATTTACCTTTATATGTGTACAAGAGTCATGATTTTTTTTTCTTGTTGTTACCTTTTATCATATTGTAGGGTAATAGAATGAAAAGAGACATGTCAAAAGAGCAAGAAAGACTCCCCTTTAGGACAAACTGCACTTATTGTAATATTTTTCTTTACAAAAAGATTTCCTGCCCTGCTATTCAAAAGAATATTCCCACCGTGTAGAAAGCTCAGGTATCTAGATTCTAGGGCATTTTTTTATATATAAAATATATCAACATGGATGAAGAAGAGATATTTGAGAATCAATCTGGAGAATAAACAAAATTAAAATCCAAAATCATTTCTCTTATACACAAGGACACTGCCCAGTTTATCCAAATACTAGTTATATAATATTCACAGGCACAACCTAAAAGTATGTTTTCTTTTAAGATTTCTGAAATCTTAAAAGCATTTGTTTTCTTTTAAGATTTTGAAACATTATCTTATTTCTAACAGGTTTCTTCCAGATCAGCCTTGGCCAGACAGCTTTAAGTCCTTTCATGGGATTCTGGGGGCAGGCTGAAAATACCAGACTTTCCAAATTGGAAAATTTATGTATGCCGTCAAATGCCTTCCTCCCTACAATCCCTACTCGAGCCACCCTTCACCCAACTCAAGAGCCTTGTTTCTACACCAAGGCAATAACAAAGGCATGTGCTATTTCATTGGTTTTATACCAGTATGGCAGTACGACAAAGAACCCCTGTTTCTATAAACAACATTAACTAAGCCATAATTTTACTTAACACTGACCTGGCTACTTAAGAAAGCTAAAGATATCTCAAATAATTTTTTTTAAAAAAGTACATATGCAATGCTAGTCCTTAGTTTTCACAAAGTAGGTCTTTAATTAAAGCTTTTTGAGACTGTCATACACCTCCACCCTAAGCCTGCTTTTTAGAATTACTTTAACTGTAGAGTTTTCACAGCAAATAGAAAAAAGAAAAGAAAGGAAAAGAGAATTTATAAATATACAGCACAAATGTCTGGGCTCATCTTCAGTGACTCCTGGGCACACTCTTGGAGAGGGGCTGAGACAATTAAGGTGATTGTGGAGGTCATAATCACTGTGAGCTTGCTGGGAAGTTTATGAGAATATTTGAATATCAATGCATGTAATATATGCAGAATGAATTTTCAGAAGCCAGACTACATTGTTTACATAGCATTGGAAATCTCCCCACTGCCTAGCAATTTTGAATACAGAAACAAAAGGAACAGTTAAGACCATGTTTAATGGAGTCTTAAAGGCAAATTTTCAAGATGAAGCAGCCATGATAAGAAAGTAGCAATTTAGCTTTTGGTAAAAAATATTTTTTCCTCTAGATTCTCCTCTATTCCCTCTTTTAGCTAGCTATCCATTCTCAAAGATTATTTGGTTAATGCTGAAGTTATTTATTATTCTTTTTAAAACTAAACAAATTTACTTGGTACCAGGAGTGTAGAGTGCTTTCACAGTTTATTAATTTTGTGTTTTAGGTGAGATAACTGACCCAGAGAAGGTAAATCACTAGTGGGCTCGAGGTCACGAATGACAGGGTTAAGGTTTTCACTCACATATCCAGACTTGGTTTTGTTTGTCAGACAGATCCCTAAAGAAATTTTGCTGAAATATCTTTAGTAGTTTTCTTTTAGAGGTATTTGTATTTAGAGAATCTTATCCATTGCAGTTGGGATTTTTCCATGCCTACAGATAAGTAGTAGCATACTGCTGAAAACACATATTTCAAATTTAAATACTAATCTCCATTTCCATTACTATCAACACAGTTCAAGATAAAATCATCTCTTACCTGAACTGCTGTTGCAGATTTCTAACTAGTCTCCCTGTTTTTATTCTGCCTTT
>NW_006441955.1:22302743-22331115 GCF_000325575.1 Pteropus alecto
ATGCTGCTGCTAAATTCTTTCAATGATTTCCTATGGCACTGAAAATAAAATTCAAATTTCATACCATGACCTACATGACCTGATTCCTGCCCCCTTTCTTCAATGTCACATCCCACTTTGTATTACTCTATATACTGCAGCCACACTGGCCTTCTTTCTATTCAACAACATCAAATCAGTTATTTCTCAGGACCTTTACACTAGCTCTTACAGTTTCTTGCCAACAAGTTTTAGCTCATATCACTTTCTCAGCAGAGTCTTCTTCTCTACCAGAGTCCCTTATTTTAGTTTCTTTGTGGTGCTTATTATTATGAAAACTCATTCATATATTTTTTGCTTATTTATTTTTGTCCTTCCCTTCTAGAAGTCTGTCTTCTCTTATTCACCACTGAATTCCTTGCTTACGAAAAATTCTGTTAATATTTGTTGAATATATGAATGTGTGAATGAATGAATAAAGTTGCCAGGGCCCAAATGGTAACATTCACAAATAGTTATTATATGCCGGTGGGGGATAGACATCAAGGAAGAAGTTTTTGTTCTTAACAAGCAGCTTGTTGGAACCCTTTGAGAATCTGTTTAGGCACAAATTTTTACAAGCAATTCCCAGAAGCTCATCCATGACTTCCTACAAAGCCATGTAACCCAAGTTTAGAACTCCTGTTTTAGTGTACAGTCCCAATATATTATCTTGGTTTATATGATGCTGAATAACATGATTTTTGTTTAGTTCTCCCTCCCCTTCTTCCATCTCTTTGCAATCTAAGCTCAAGCCACACTGAATGATTTTCAGTTCTAGACTCCTACTATGATTTCACTTGCCTCTAAATGTCTCTCTCCCCTCTATGTGGAATCCTCTCCAAACCCCCAACCTTTATTTTTATCTAACTCCTACTCATTTTTTTAGATCACTACTTTAGATTAGATCATTTCCTCTGGGAAGTCCTCCTTGATAGTTAGGTATGAGTTTGGAGCCCTAAAAAAACTTCCACAAGTTATTCTGTACTTCTCCTGTCAAAATATTTCTATAAAGTACTGTGATTGTCAATTTATATTATGCACAACTATATGTTCAGGGAATATGTCTGTTTTATTTGCCATGGTTATCAATAGTACCTGGCATAATGCTTCATACTTAAGAGCCCAATTAATACTAGAGAATTAAAACAAACTCCTTTCTCTGGTTTTCCTATTTATTTATTTCTTATAAATGGTGGTTACCTCATATCAGAAAATAGATGAGGTTCCAAATTTGGTCACAAATTTTGTTTCTGACTTTAAGGAAAAGCTTTGCAGAGACTAAAACAGGTTGCGCCAAGATTTAAATTATGCTTTTTGAATGTTTTGAAATAAACATTCTTTAAAATAAAAGATAGTAAAACAAGTAATATGTGTAGTTGCAATAAAAACAGAAATATCTCACTATCACATTCAGATTAATACTGAATTTGCCCGTCGGTGGGATGCTTATTGCTATTCAATAAAAACCTGCGAGATTGTATATATCAGTCTGCTTCTAAACTAAGCCAGCTTAAAGATTTTCATGGGCAAGGTAAAATAAAGCAATAATATAACTTGAATGTACACTGGAGGAGACCAATGAACCTGATGAATTAACAGTGTGATCAGGAGGCAGAACTAGCAACTAGGAGTTTAGGGTAATAATCAATATTGTTACTAACCTTTGCTACATGCCTTCCACTGTGTTTTCATAGGAGCAGAGACACCTTTAAAGGCAAAGGATTTTAATATTCTACTAAGAAAAGCTTCTAATAGCTTCTAATATATACTCTTCTAGCCCCATTCATCTCCAGAGAGCCTTAAATATACTCTTTTCTGAATTTCACATGCACACGAGGGCCCCAACCAAGGAGTGGCTCTGTACTCAGAATTCCCAATGCGACAATTCCAGTATTATGAAGGAGAACCTTCCTTTTGAAATAACATGTGTGATTCCTAAAATAACTCATTTTTTTAGTTTATGTGAGAACCAGAGATGAAATATGAATATGAGCAAAATAAGCAGAATCACAGTTCAGAGATATGGCTTAGAAAAACAAAATAAAAGGATGTGTTTACATAAATTATAAGCACTCCAGGGCTGGGATATTATTCTTTCTCCAATACTGTCAACAATGTATATAGTATTATGTACACTTTTGACAATATAAAATGAATAATAATAATAATAATAATTAATACAGTATGTTCTGAATCCCACAGACCTCTTATCAGATTCTTGCAGCCTACATTTTTAAAAAGTCAATTCATAACTGGTCATATGCATTTTCTAACCCTTGTCTGTTAGGCTTGTCTCTTATAAAACCTACTAGTGATTATTTTGAACAAATATCTGCTGTATCACTAACTAGCAAGCATGGACTTCAAAGAATTGAACTTGGATAGTGTTGAAATCATTGGAATGTTGGCCAAGAGCTTTAACCTCAAAAGAGTGTGATTTCAGTGATTTCTGGTTTCAGATGGCTCAGAAATGGAGAAAAGAAAATGGGGAATGGTGTTAGGGGAGTAAGGGGAGTTAATCCTGAAATCATACCAGTACCATTTACAATACCAAGACATTAAAAATCAAAGGTATCTATTCTGGCCTTCTTAGGCATTCATTTCATGAAGAAAACAAATGAATGTGGACAGTACCTACTGAAACAGCTTTCTCACTAAGTTCCCTGATTCAAATCTATTTTCCCCTCTCCAATCCATCCCACACACTTCTGCCAGAACAATCTTTGAAAAGTATAGTTCCAGCAATAATTTTCATTAATTTTAAAAGAAAATCAAGTTAATCACTGCCTGTACCAAACCTCCCTAGCATGCCCCCTCAAACCCAGGGCCTATCTTTCTAGTCTGATCTCCTTACGCTAACTACTCTCCACGTATCCTATATGCGCACAGTATTAATCCTACCTGTGCTCCCTCAAACATCCTTGGCTCTTCAATATCTCAATGCCTTTATTTTGTTACTAATTCTAAAACACTCTTCCTCACTTTTGAACCTGAATAACTTACTCAGCACTGAAGATGTAGAACAAATGTCACATCTTCCATGCTATCTTTCCTGACTTAAGTTAGTTGCATCCTCCTTGTTAATCCTTAGTCCATGTTACATGCCACTAACCACAACTGAATGCTATTTGCTTTATGTGGTAGTTTCCTTTAATAGACCGAGTTCATGGACAGAGATGGTCTTCTACAGCCTTGAACAGAGATGATCTTATTTGGCCCTTGGTCAAGTATAGTATCCAGCACATAGTTCGTGCTCAGTAAATATCTGTTTAATAAAAACATTGAAAAAAATATGAAAATTATATGTTCCTGGCAAATAATACAGTGAAACCCCTGGCAATGCAAATCTCCCACTGTCCTTGGCATTTGCCTCCAAGTGGAATAATAAACAATAAATGTCTGGTAGAAACAATTAGCCTATAAAGCAGGTGCTGGCTCAATCTCTGAACACATTCTACATAGAGGTTCCATTCTGGGCTTCATTTCATTTGTGAAGCCCAGAAACAAACTTCCACCCCCACTCCTGCAGTAAGCATAAACAATACCAAGAGCTAAATCTAACAGTCTCTGAGTGCACTTAAGTCTCATTCAAAGTCAAGGGAAATTATGCATACATGAGAAGTAGACGGAGAGGGAAAGATAAGAAAGATGGCTTACTGCTTCTTGGAACACAGGAAAAAGACCACAAAGATTCACTTCCTGAGAAAATTGTCACCTATTTGCTGTCACTTTTTTGTCTTTATAGGAATTTATTGGATTAAGAGAGACCTTTGCTACTCCACCTTATCCCAAGCTCCCAGTTGCCTTTGCATTAGTTAATGTCTGAGCTTTCCAGTTAATTGTGTCAGGCAAGCAGCAGGCTGCACAGATGTCAGATGTCATACTCTATCAGATGAAGAGGTTCCTGCCTCAGGCTGTTTATATATGACCTACCAGGATTTCCTGCTGCATGATGAAATAATTAGGGGGCCGCCATGCAGGGAATAATGTTGCAAGTAAGTTGTAACAGCATTACATTAAAAAACAAAACTGAAACATTTCACTTTATCTGCATCAGAATCTTCTGGTCTTTATTTTTATATATATTCACATGGGTGATAATTTTAATGTTCACTGGAGAACACAATGAGTTTAGCGAGGCTTTCTTTAATGTTTGTGCTGCAATTCGAGTCAAGAGTAAACTTGGGTGAAGAGATATCTTTTTTGTGTTTAATTTTCTTTTTTTTTCATTTCTTTTTTTTGTTGTTGTTGTTTTTTGTTTTTTGGGAAGGAAAGGTCCCTGTAAAGTCCCTGCCCAGGTAATTTTCTATATATTTTGCCTCTTATAACAAAGCAATTCTACAGACTCAATAAAGTCTGATGGTCTTTAAAAAGAATTAGTAATATTTTCTAAATCAATATATTCTTAAATCTTATTCTAATTTTCTGACTCAAAAAAATAAGTATATACTCTGTTTATAATACAATATTTTTAAATGCTTTTATTCATAAGAGCATATTATATGACTACTAAGCTATTATCCACATACAGTTTCCTTGATTCAAAGGAATCATCCTATATACAAACATGAATCAAAATTAGGAACAAAAATTCTAAGTGACTTTGATCATTAAAATTAAAAGGTTAGCAATGATCTCATGAATTCTAACAATACATCTGGACAAACAAGAAAATTCAGGCCAAGTTATATTAGTGTGTTTTCCACTATCATGCTATGTAAACTTCTGCTTTAGTTCTTAACACCTTTCCTAATAAAATTGTAAACTCCTTGAGGACTGTTTGTCTCATTCATTTTTGTATCTTCTACTGCTAGTACAGTACTCAGCACAAGCACGTATTCAATACATTTTGTTAAACTGAATTATATAGTGTGAAGTGAGTAATGGAGAACAAGGGATTAAGAAAAAGGTAATAATCATGATGAATTCCTCACTCCTCCATATTTTTTTCCTGCTTAGGTATAATATAATCTTTCTAGGCAGGTACAATATCATCTTTCTCCCCCTCAGCACCTCTCCTGATATAATTATTCTAAAACAGTTAATGATTCCCAACCCCTTCCTCTGAATAGTGGGCTTAATGTTACCTGTTTAGATATAGGAATATAATTCTTATCGTAAGTTATTACAGAAAATGAAAATCCATCTGAGCTTCATTGCTCGAAGAACATACATCCATAAAAGTGACCAAATCAATTCCTGGAGAAACCAGGGAACAGTTTTAGAGCAAAGGGAGGTTTAATATTGCATTTCTAGGAGAGGTTTAAGAAAAACAAGACTTTGTGAGATGAATAAGAACAGCAAATAGTTTTTGTCCCAAGTGTCAACTCTGATCCATTAATAATAGCTACTATGTAAAAAGGTAGCATCCAGGTTGTATGAGAAAGTGCAGCAATTGATTAATGGTTGTCTGCCTTGGCCTTGGAACAAGCAACAATATGAGTACTATCTGCCTTTCCATCAGCTATTCCAAATAATGAGGAAGGCTATAGCTATTTTAGGGGAGAAAGAGACATTCAAACAATAATCTTTTAGGAAGGTATAAGTTCATTTAAGCATCATTATACCCAAGTGTTGTGCTCCTTGCCTTCTTTGATAAACACTTATTGAGTACTTACCTATCAAGTAATACTCTCTAGTCCCAAGGAATTCATGGCCACCTGTAGGAGGCAGACAAATAAATAGGAAGTTTTAATACTAGGTGATTAATAACATAAAAGTCTACAAACAATGTTAAAATAATTTAAATTGAAGTAACTAACCCTGGCTGAGGTGAGGGTGAGGAGACGGGTGTCAGGAAATGTTTCCCAGAAAAGGGTGTCATCTGAGCAAGGTTTTAAGGATAAGTAACGAGTAGAAGAAAGAAGGAAGGAGGAAGGGGAGAGAAGGGAGGATAAGGCGGGGAAAGCAGAGGGCTGGATGTGGAAGAGCAGGGGGGAGGAAGAGGGAGGAGGAAAGGCATTTGGGGCAGCATATACAATGATGATCAAGGAAATGTACTTAATTCAGTTGTACTGCCTAGTTCAAGTGCATGTGGAGGATGATTAATGAGAAAGCTGGAGTGGTAAAGAACAATCAAAACTCAAAGGACTTTGTATGTCAATCCAAAGAGACTACAAAATTTTAAACAGGGTAGTAGCTTGCATCTCTTTCTTGACCTGCATCTACTATTCCCTCTCTACTGTCTCTGTTCCCTCAATATATAAACATATTAATGTCTTTCTTCCTTGAAGAAGAAAATCTCTTTTGATCTCACATTTCTGTATCTTTTCTTGTAGCTTTCCTTCTCTTCCTAACCAAGTAGTCAAGCTTCTGAAAATAATAATCTATACTTTCAGTCTCCACATTTACTTCTAAACCTACTGCAGTCTGTCTTCTGTCCCACTGCTCCACCCAACTTCATGAGAAATGTCTTCAATTAACTCTGTGATCTGTTCTAACAGACTCGAGCCCTAAGTCGGCTCTTAGTAATACCGGACATGACTGATGAGCACCCCACTGAAGCCTTCTTCCATGGCTTCCAGGACTCTGCTCTCTTGCTTTCTCCTCCACCTCTCTGACCACCCTTTGTCTCCACTGTGAGCTCTGCTTCCTCTACACAGACCTTCGATGTTGAATCTCCCAGAGCTCCAACCTCTCCCCTCTCTCAATACAGACTCATCAAAATATCACCTCCTCCGAAAAGCCTGCTCCTAAAGTACTTTGTTTACAATTATCACAACATAGTGCACTTCTTGTATGTTAACTTTCCCTGTAAATAGCATGTCTTTTGAGGGCAAAAGCCATGCATTATCCACTTTGTAGCTAGTGCCTGACACTTGGTACATACACAATCTTTCCTTATTGCAGGAAGGAAAGGAGGATTGGTCAGTGGCACATTTGCACAGGGTAGTCATCTCTTAGAGCTCTAAAAGGTAGTAACCTCTCATGTTACGAATGAAGAAACTGAGGCTCAAAATTGCTGTAGTTGACCTAAAATCACATAGCTCAACGTGGACAGGTTTTCAAAATTCCAGTTTCCTGCTCTTTCATGGCTTGCCTGGTCCATTTTAAGTAAAACACTCAAACAGTAAGAAAATTAGAAAAGCATATGGACTCAATAGTTCTGAATTGATGGATAACTGAACCACAGAGGAGATAAAAACAGTTACTTTGTGCAAATTCAGGTGCCTTGGGTTTCTCAGGAGTGTGAAAGCTGAGCAACATCCTATCTTGCTAAAGGTGAGGTAAATTTCTAGAAGGAACATTCCCCTGAGCTACAGAAACCTCTCTGAGATGTGTTTAATTCAGTCAGGAGCTCCTCAGAAATGCAAATTGGCCACTTGAAATAAGAAGGCACCTATTGTTCAGCCTTGATTGCCTCTGCAGGCCTACAGGCAAGAGAAAAAAAAAATTCTTGAAGGAGAAGGAAGTCTAAGTAAACGACACACATAGAGGAAAAATAAAAATGAAGTCAAACTCCAACCAGGCTTCCTTTTATCATCTGCTAAGCAAGCAGAGATTATAGAGTAAAAACCATTTATGATTCTGCATTCTTTATAATGTCACTATCTGTATTGCTTTATGTTGTCCCTTATTTTCTCATGAATGTCGATAAGGCTGAAAGTTTTAATTCGTCCTGTACAGCCCTACCTCACCATCAATAAATGCACAGAGTGAGAATAATTAAAGGTGTCTTTCATAATATAGAATACTTTATACCAAGAGCATATACTTACAACAAGAGGAGAAATAATAGCTTTCACTTTTTTCCCTTCATTTAGACACATTTTGCATTTAGAATTTTTGTCCCTATCTTGCTTCTTAAAGTTCTGTTCTTTGGCCTTAGAGGGAAATACACTGATTTTTATTTTATTCCTAACTCAATGTTTTTTTGCAAGAAAAGGCTTAGTCACATACACACACAAAAAGTATTAAAACTTTCAAAGTCTGAATTTAGAACATAATGAATCCTTCAGGAGAAAATAAACAAGGTGCCATTTTTTCTAAAATAATTCTCGTCTAACCTGTTTACCAGCTGAGAAATAAAAGATCTTGGTATTTAAACTTGAAACTTTTTTCATTTCTTCATCTCCTCTCTGTTTCATCTTTATAAACAGAAGAAAGTCTATAATTACTATACTAACAAAGAATACAGCTGAACTATACACAGGTTAAACCATTCTAAATAAAGTAGAGAATAATAAATAATAGAATAGTCAAAAGAGCTAGCATAATAAACACATAAAGAGCAATACCACATCCTACAGTGTAAGATGTCTCCCATTTCTAAGTTTTTCAAACTTCCTAAATGAAAGAGACTTTTAAAAGCATAAGCAAACAATCTATTTCTATAGAAACTACACATATCATATAGTCCAGCCTCTTAGCTAAATTTAAAATCCGAATTAATCATAATAACGATAGCAATAATAGTGGTGGAGGCAGTGGTGGTTGTAGTAGCATCAATAATTACCATTCATCAAGTATTTACAACATGCCAGGCTCTATGCTAACTGCCATAATCACATTACCTCATTTAATCCTCATAGCAATGTGGTTAGATAATTAGTAACCTCACTTTACAGATGAATATACAGGTACATTTCTGATAGTGACTAGCTTCTAGAGTAATTTTAGTATTAGAAAGTTCATTATCTGATTAGGCAGCCCCCTTTATTTTAAAACAGTTGTGACTGACAATATTTTCCTCATATGGAGCCCAAACTGGTTTCATGAAAGCTCCAGTCATTCATCTTAGTTCTGCTTCATGGAAATAACAAGTCCAATATTTCTTTCAAGTGACAATGCTTCAGATCTTTTAAGACTGCCATCATCATGTCATCATGATTGGGCTAACCTGGTTTGGTGTCACTGCAACTAGACCTATCACCAAAGCTAGGTTAACCAACTTAGTCCTCACTTGAAAACTCAGTTTGGAGCCAAATTCTGAGACAAAACTAGTTCCTAACCAGGAAAACTATAGAGAATGTTGCAGCCTTTACCATTTATCACAGTCAATTATCCCTAACACTGGCCTGTTATGGCCCTGGTCCCCATGACAAATCTGCCTTAATTTTGTTCCACTCTGAATCCTTGAGTGATTTCTAATAAAAAATGTAAGGAATTAGCAAATTCTTCAGGGCAAATAACTTAAAGTATCATTCTTTTACCCTTTAAATAGTATCTTGCTGGCAATCCTCACTGTATTTTGAAAGAATTAGAACTGAAGGTACAAATAACTTTCATTAGTGATTACTGTGAGCCAGGCACTATTCTAAGCATTTTACTTACATTAACTCACTTAATCTAGGCAATAATTCTATGAGATGAGTACTATTATTATCATCAGTTCATAAATGAAGTAACTAAGATACAGAAAGAAGGTGACTGACTTGCCCAAAGTCCTATATAGTTCTGTAAGAACTGGCATGCAAATCTAGAAAATCTTACTTTAGAACTTTTAATCACTCCATTATGCTGCCTTCCAGTAGATGCTAAACTCTTCCCAGGCTGGGATCTGAGAATTGTTTCCTATAGTTTGTCATGTTTCAGCAATTTCCCAGAAAAAAAGAGCTATCTAGTGCATCGAAGTGCTTACTACTTCCTCTTTTGTGAATTATCATATCTTTCTATTTATAAGGGTGGCCATAGGGTGGGCCGGGAGCAAGGAGACTTTTACTCAGCATTCAGAAATCAGGAATGCAGGCCTTCATGAGAAATGGACAAAGAGGAACGCCAATGCTTCCAGTGGTATTGAAGATACAGTTTAAATATATACTCCTATGGCCACCGCTGCCACATGCAACTATGCTCTGAAACGAAAAGCCATTGGTCAACTGTATCTGTATTTGGTTCATTCTATGTTTTCAGATCTATTTGCGTTCAGTTATAGTCAGGAGATTAGGTCTGCTTTGCAAACTGATTGTCCTAAGATCTGAAAATACAAAAAGCCGATTTTGCCTGGAATGAAGCCTACTTGAGTTTTACAGCCATGTTTCAAGTCCACAACTAAAGCTAGTATAGTTGTACAAATGAGACACATTTAACCTTATGGCCTTTCTTATCTCAACTGTGAGAAGAGAATATAAGAAGATAAACTCTGCCTTTCATATTCGACGAAGTTATGGAAATTGAAGAAAAGGAAAACGACTTTTTACAGGGATTTTTCTATTCAATGTCGACAAAAAAAAAAAAAAAAAAACAAAGTAAGTGAAAAATAAGGCTACCTTTAAGATATTTCGCCTTTTGTTCGAGTGCAATTTTATATCACATTTAATTGTCACAAATTGTAATAACAATCTATTTGAAAAATTAGAACTCAAAGAAAGGACCTCATCTTTTTTGACCAACATAATTATAACTGAATGAATGGTTCAGTCATCTCAAGAGAAAGTTTCTAGTGAGCTACCCTATATACAGGCAATTTTAACATAAACCATTTCTTAACTAAGCAGTAGAGATACTTATTTTATAATGGAATGAATCGTCCAGATCTTGGCTCTGTCTTTCTTTCTTGGCTCCTTTCTAACTATTTGCAACCTTTTGTTGATTGCCTTTTCCCTATTCACATCCTTTCCTTCACTCCCACTCAACTCCAACCCGTAAAATACAAATCTTTCTTAAACAGCAGACCCCATTTGGCAAGCTAAACTACTTATTCAGGCTTTTTTTTTTTTTCTGATTTAAAAAAATTACTTATCAGTTATTTTTCTATCTCTAAATCCCTTTGCTGTGATAGAGAAAAATGAGGAAACTTTATTCTCCCATGATCTTTTTAAAGCAAAACATACCTAATTATCATAGACGTACATAGACACATATATACACCCTAAATTCCACAAACTTTTCAAGTTTCCAACAGACAATTCTTTGAAACAATATCATATATCTTCACTTTGAGAAAAGATAGGAACAATTTATTCACATACATCTTTGTCGCTAGTGAACAGATTAAGTATACTGAGAATTCAAAAATATCCTTGCCGTGTGATAATTCTGAGTAGTCCCAAAATAATAGCATTTTCTCCATACACATCTGTGTTGTAGCTCTGGCTACATATGTTTTTGTAATATTTTTTCATTCAATATATCATCCTTCCTGATAGTTTCTTACAGCCTATTAGCATATATCACAAATTTTAGCTGCCCAGAACTCACAAAATATTCCTAAGCATCTCAGTAATTGGTTTCTTACCCAATGTATACAGGTTTATTTGTTAGCATTTCATACCTTCTAGAAAACACAGACTAGAACAAATTCTCTGACCTATGAGATAGAATTAGGTTCATGAAAATCTGTTGAGATAAATCCACCAGTACATAGTAGTGGAAAGTATCAATATTCACTTTCTCAGCTTCCACTTTCTCTGGTGTATACAGGTTTATTTGGAAATGGAGTCACCTCTATTCAGTAATCTAGAAACAGGTTTTTTTGGTCCCTTTTTCAGAGTAGAGATAAGTGCTGGAGGTACTGAGAAAAACATCTGCAATGGCTTTATAATAATCTTCTTGAGACAAAGCAGGGCTTCTGCCTATGTCTGTGCAGAATGTGTGCAAAAGTACCCCGCCAAGGGAGCAAGTGGGACTTAAATCCACCATTATGCAGTTGGACAAACCCTGTACTCTTAAGTGACTGCTGAAAGGAGGCACCTTTTACTAATTGGTATAAAGGCACTAATGGGCTAGCACTTACTCTGGAGACAGAGCCATATCTAACTCATCCACTGTCATTATCTTCAGCATTTTAAATACATAACAGCAACTTAATAATTATTTGGGGAATGAGGGAGAGAAAAGAAAGAATTTTCTATGTGAAGAACCAATAAGTACAAAACTCAAGCAGAAAATCTGAGATAAATATTCCTTTCTTTGGTTTTAGAATGTACATTGTTGGACCTGAAAGTTAGAAAAAATGAGAATCGTATGTTGTCTTTGTGTTTTTACTCACATATATATATAGATAGATAGATATTTAGATAGATAGATAGATAGATAGATAGATAGATAGATAGATAACCATGACAAACATAAACTGTATAAAGGTACAGTAATTTAAAACCTGATTTCTATCATCCTTACACCTTACCAATCTAGTCAAAGATTTACTCTTAGAATGTATGACTCTTTATTATTAAATACTAAAGGAGAACAGTTTAATGTAGCAAACTATCATATAACCTTATGAGACAGCAGTGCATTTCATCAAAGGTATAACTGTGTACTTTCCACCTGTAACCCAATAGGAAAGAAGTAGTTAAGATAGGGAGGAAAACAAAACTTCCTCAAACCTATACCAACTACAGTAGGTTCCTGTAGCTGTTTAACAAATTATCACAAACTTGATAGATTAAAATAAAAGAAATTTATTCTCTCTTAGTTCTGAAGTCAAAATCTAGGTATCTCTGGAGACTCAGAAGAATCCATTCCTTGCCCCTTTCAGCTTCTGGTGGTGGTTGGCATTCCTTTACTTAACAGCAGCATCTCTCTCTGTTCTGCATTTATACTGTCTTGTCCTCAGTGTGTGTATGTTCTCTTCTGTTTAATCTCCCTCTGCCTCTCTATTATGAGAACATATGATTGCATTTAGGCCCATTGGATAATTTAGGATAAGCTCTTCCTCTCAAGATCCTTAACTTAATCACATGTTTTGCCATTTAAGATAATATTCAAAGATCTGAGGATTATAAAGTGAATCTATGTTTGGGATGACATTTTTTCTGCCTATATTTTACTGCTATTATATTATCTGTAAATACTTATATTCTCAGTTTTCATAGTTCTGTAAATAGATTACAGTAGTTTTAGAAACCTCTTGAAACAGCAAAGATTCCTTATCTAACACACCAGAATCTTTCATTCAAAATCTTTCATTGTAACTTGATTACAATACTTAAAGAAAATGTTTCATTAAATATAGTGAATCTTAGCTTATACACATTCTGAACTAGATAATTTTGTGCAATTCTGAACAGATATTATGAAAAACTGCCTTATTAAATAGTTATTTTTGAGCTGATGGTGTCAAAACGCTAAGCAAATACACATTTGACAAGCCAGCCCTTGATGTTTTGTCAAATTCAGCTCATATTTCAGAAGACTTTAATGAGCTGAACCGATTGATACTTTGCTACTACCAAAATTGTGTATTCAATTTAAACTTTATCAAATAAAGGAGATGGTAAAATGTACTCACTATATTGACAACTATAGTGTAATCTTTTAAAATGTTTAGAATAAAGTTAAGTGAGAGATTAGGGATAAAAGAAGAGATATTAGATGTTCACACAGATTTTAAAAGAGTTAATAATACCTAATGTCTTTACACTCTGTGAGGTAATTGTTTGTTGTTTTCATTGCACCCAGAGTTGAATAGGATCCTGAGTACTGATTTAGGCTAGCTAAACTCACCAGAGGCTAACTCATGATGTAAAACATTCATTAACAATGTTGAGTATGTCTTTTCCAGTGAATATGGACACAGGTCTGTTCTATTATTAGAGAAATAGATCTTCCAAATCAAAAACCTGGAAGACTGACTTTTAATTAGAAAGTAGCTTTGTAAGCAAGGAATCTGAGTAAATTGAATTTGGAAGGATATTTTACCTAAACTATGGACAACCTCAGGCATGTGTTAACTTTTTCCACAGATGGCTAATCTCATGTAAAATTTGATGATTCTTACTTGCCTTACATTTATAAAGTAGTCTAATTTCCAAGTTTAAGGGATTCCTCACTTTGCTCCAATGTATTGACTATACCTTGAATAGTCGGGTTGCAATTGAATAATTGAGTTGGGGCTGCTTTAACAATAATTCTTGAATGACTATTACAAGTAAGTAGATCCACATAACGTTGACATGAAAGTTAGAAGCACCCCAGCTAATGCCAATAAGTAGCTTTGCTGTAAAGGAAATGTCTTACCTCGACATTGATTCTGTTACTTACTATAAGCTTAATAAAATGAACCTGAATATAGACTTACAACAAACAGCTTTAGTAAGTTGCTGACTTTTGTAAGAATAACTATAAACAGGTTATCCTTGTCATGTGGTCTTAGTTCAGTTCACAGAATTGTTCTTGTTTCACTTTCCTTTCCCACTGGACATAATATACTTTTCTTTGTTATGGTTTTAAAAAATGCTTTTAGGATATTAAGCTAGTGCTAGTCCAATGAAAGACAGTCATTGCCCAATGGTATAGAGATCATTCACTAATTTGTCCACAAAATATTTTGAAATGTTGGGATAAACTTAAAAAAATACAAAGTATTCACTGCAGAACCTAGGACACTGGCTGATGCAGAATTGGTTTAATTGATATTTGTTTAATGAATGAAAAAATACAGAGTATTATTTTCCACTGGTAATGTAACCTTGAAATTTTAAGAAAACAATAAATCTAGGATCTAGTAAAAAGACACATATGCTGGGTTGAGCCGTACCCATTCATTCATTTATTAAACAAATACTTATTTTATTGTATGCTAGGCAATTTGCTAGGGATATAATGCTGAGTAAAAATATATACCCCTGTCTTCATAAAGTTTATGCTCTAGTAAAGTATTAAATTCGAATTCTATCAGATCAAGTTACATCTATATTTTCTAGTCATTTTGAAACTGTTTTTATAATAGCAGAATGAGGCAAAAATGAAGTCCTAAAGAAGTAAACAGCCACAATGAATATTATCTGTGAATGGCCCGAATCTTGGTATATATGACATACAGAAGTCAAGATGAAGGTAGATATATAAGAATTAGCATATAAAAGTGAAAATGATTTTTTGCATCTCTAAAGGCAGAAATCGATGAATTACAAAATGCTACATTTTGACTCAACATTAAAAAATTTTTTTTAACTAGAATTGCCCAACAACAGAGATAGCCAAGTAAAAGATAGACATCTATCAAAAGAATTATTGCATTAGATGGAAGACTGTTTCATTGATTGCCAAAATATCATCCAGTTTTAATATACTAGGATTTTATGGGTCAGTTTTGATTTTGTGGATAAATCAACAAAGGAAAACAGTTACTTAAAAAAAAAATACCTGCATTTTTCGGATTGACTATCTACACTATAATCCTCTTTCATCTATCAGAAAATATCTTAACTCTACTTCACTTTGTGTATATTCATACTATGTGCATTAACTCAGAGTTAAAGCTTTTTAAAATGGTTTCACATTGCTTTTCAGGCTGTTTTCTGCATAAATTAATTTTCAACAAAGAAGTTTTTAAAATTCAAAGGTGAAATTTTTTCTTGACATACTATTTCACTAAAATATTGAAATCGAACTTAATTTAATTTCATTTATCATCAATCTATTCTTCACCATTTATAATTTATAGCAATAAATAGAAATTTTTCTTCCAAAAAGAACATATAAACCATGTTTTCCACAGCCACGCAATCCTTATGTCTCAAGTCTTAACATTATATTTCAATAAAATTTTCATTCTATGTCAGTTATGGTTCAATATTCTGTCAGATTCCATAATTGTCAACATATTTCTAATGGTCATTCCCATTGTTCTATATTTCAGCAAAGGTGATTTATATCACTGGATAAGGCTGACCTGGATGACTGACTAACATGATATTGCAGAAGTAACTCTGTAACTTCTGAGGCTGTCATAAAAGGCATTGCAGCGTCCACCTTAGGTTCCTCAATTGCTCTTGGTAGAGAAGCCAGCCACCTTGTCCTGAGAACATTCAACAAGCCCTGTAGAGAAGCCCAGATAGGGAAGAACTGAGGCCTCCTACTAACAACTAGGACTAACTCGTCAGCCTCTTGAGTAAGTCACTTAGAAAGTGAATATGCCAGCCCTAATAAAAGCTTCAGATAACTGCAGGCTAACTGACATACTGACCACAACCTCTTGACAGAGCAGGAGCCAGAACCACCAAGCTAAGCCACTCTTGAATTCTTGTCCAGGAGAAACTGTGAGATAATAAACGTTTTTTATTTTAAGCCACTAAGTTTTGGGGAGATTTGTTTCATAGCAATAGACAATTAATATATAGTATATCCCATGTCCCACACATATTTATTTCATCATTAATATAGAGAATATATATTGCTCAGTCTTTAAAGTCTAGTTTATGGTGTTTTTGTTTTGATTGTTGATTTTTTTATTTATCTTTTTTCTTATAAAATCTAAATATTTTGATGAGAAATATTTTGCATGAGAAAATGTTCATGATACAATGTTAAGTGAAAAAAAGGCAACTTATAAACTCTCTACATAATATGAATTATTCTGAAATGTTCGTTTATGTCAAAATGGTAGAATTATACACAATTTTCTTATATATTAATTAATTATTGCTGCATAACAAACCATCCCCAAATTTAGTGCTGAAAACAAGACAACCACTTATTTGCTAACAATTCTGCAGTATGGACTGAGTACAGTTGGGAAGCTGATGTCTGCTCCGTAGGGTATTAACTGGGCTCACTCATGCATCTGCAGTCAGTTTGCAGCTTGACAGGAGCTGAAGGATCTAAGGTGGTTTCGTCCACATGCCAAGGGCCTAGACTGGTATGGCTGCAATGGCTGGAGTATGGCTGAATCTCCATTCGTAGTCTTTTCACAGCTGAGCCTCTCTTTCCACAAGGCCTCTTATTTTCAAATAAACTAATTCAAGCTTCTTTTTATGGTATCTCAGGGCAGCAAGAAAATGCTACAAGATTTCTTAGGGCCTAGACCCAGAACTTACACAACCCCATTTTCATTACATTCTATTACATCAAACAAATCATAAGGCCAGGCTAGATAAATATGAGAAAAGACTATATAGGTCTTCAATTCACATAAGCATGACTCACTGGGAACCATTTTGTAATAAATTATCATGTATAATGTCTATATTTTCCAAATATTCTAAAATAAAAATACATTGTTTTTATTTAAAAAAAAAATTTTAATTTGATAAATTTTTCTAAATTAATAAATCTGCCCTAAAATTAATATCTTGGAAGAGGATCACTGCTGGACCTGGTTTTGATAGAAATAAGTCTCTGATCTCCACTGCCTTATCTGGGAATACAGAGTTCTTTTTATTAGTGAATACTTTGGATTAATGTATTTAATTATTGTTTTTATATAAGTTTCATGTTTAATAAGTATATGTGATGCCTATTTTAAAAAGTTCTAGAGATAGAAGCCTCTAATTCATTTACTATTCCACATGTTTTGTTTTGTCTGCAACATTTATGGATAGTTACAAGTACAGTGGTTAGGGCAGGAAAGCTTTGGGGTAATAATTATTGTTGTACTTTTCAAAAAAATTTATAAAAACACAAGTCTTCAGGAGAAATAAGGATTTTTAAATCAATTAACACTGATTTAAAAACTTATAATGCAAGACCCTAATTTAGGCATCATGGGGAACGCAAAGCAATAAGAAAACAAATCCTTGCTTTAATGAACATTTAAAAACAAGCAGAGATATCTGATGAGTCTTAAAAGATTACCACATAATAATTTTGTAAAATAGTTTGTTGATATAAAAATTATAAATATAACAGTCAAATTTATCAAATTCTTTTCTTTCTTAAATAATAGGACTAATGAACCTATGACAGATGATCATGGCAACAAAAAACATGCTGGCCCCATAGGCTGTAGCGGATATAATAATGGTACCAACTCTTGGAATAGCAGGGAGATTCTTGAGTTGCCCTTTTCTCTTTTCTTTTCCTAGCAGTGGGCCATTAACACTTTTGTCTTTCCTGTGTCCCAGAGCAGCGATCCTGAGCTATAATCTGGATTCAGTAGGATAACTGTCCCAATATGGTAAACTTGAGCATAACAACCTCCAGCTTCAAGTCAGTTCACTTACCCCAAACCATGTACCAACCTATCTCAAGATGACTAAGTCACTGTAATATGTTCAAGAAACAATCCGAAAAGAACGTCACATCAGAAATGAAACATAACGAGTTTATATGTGTTTATTATGAAATGTTAGGAATTACATGTATCATTTATCATCTAGGCACGATAATTACATTATCAGTAAGAATTCTATGAGAAGATATTATTATTACAACCCCTACCCCTTTATATATAAGAAAACCATTAAAATGACTTGCCCAAGGTCATCCAGATTATAAATTGTAGAGATGGGATTCCTGCCCAGGTCTGCCTGATGCCAAATCAGTGCTCTTTCCATTTATGCTATAGAATATCTTCTTAATTTAAATAAACAATTCTCTCAAAAAGTAACCCACTTGATACAAACTACTATTTTAGACATATGGATCAATCCGACATTTTAAATTATTTTACTGGTCTTTGGGGCCTATATAAATTGTCTTCATCATCCTGAGAAATTCTCTGGATTTCAGATCCATTATAACATAAAAAAGTTATCTAAGTGTCTTCTATCTGCTATTTCTTGGTCATCATCAATACTGTCTGCTTTATAATAACAGTTCCTATAAGACAAGAGGGTTCAATTAAAACTTATTGATTGAATGCATAAATTTTATCTTCAGGTTGTTAGTAAAGCGTATCAACTTAGAATACCCAGTAAACATTAGTGATTATTGCAATTACTTCAATTAAAAAGTGCCAAAAGAACTAATGAGGTTTGATAAGTTCCTAAAGCATTTTTTTTTTCAGGTCTAAAGATTTTTGAACCTTAATTTCAAGTCTGTTACAAATATATTTGAGTTGCATATTGCAGGGATTTATATATAAGTTATTTTTCTTTTTATTCAGGCTCTTTTTACTAAAATTACAGGTCTCAAATATATTCTACCCCCCAAGTACACTTGAAGTTCTCAGCCCATAATGTCTTCTTATTAGATTTAAACTGTCTTTTTCTTAAACTTCTTCACATTATAGATTTATATATTTTATTGACCGATTTTGAAAAGTAGTGAGTTCAAGATGTAAACCTGCTAGAAGTTACATTTAACGACTATAACAGTGGTGAAGAAGTAACTACAAGGGCAAATTTCCAGGTCATAGACTAAAATGTTAGAGGAAATCTATTCCTAGTTGTTCAATTAATTAAATAAATTTAAAGATTAGTACTTGATATGTCAAGGGCAGAGGGGGAAAAAAAGAACTAGCCTAGAGGGGTTCAGTCCTCTTCTTTTTCCAGTCCCCTTTATTTCTGGGAGTCTTGGATTTTGTTTAAGTTTGTCTCCAGTTTGCTTCATTCAGTATATTTCGAAGTCTTTTCTTGATAATAATTTTATTCCCCTGTCTGCCTTTTCTTGGCAACAGCTGACCTGGCTGTAAGCCCAAAACATGGTAAATGACAAATCACTACCAGATGAATCTGCAAGTTTTACATAGAGTGTTTCCTCCAGGCTCAGAACACTTTGTGGCCCAATAAAATTACTGGAATGATTCAGAATCAGAGTGAGATCCATATTTTTTGTGGAAATCCTCTGGTTCTTCTAGACAATAAAGCATTAATGAAGAGTCCTATTAATTTTCAAAACCAGAAAATAGAAAATAACTTGTGAAAGGCCAGGAAAAATTATAATAGCGACTAGGAAAAAGTGATTAAACAAATGACATCATGATAAATTCTCAGCTTTTGAATTATTTTCCTAGCAATTTATCATATAAAAATTTATTATAAAAATATGCATGATAGTTTTTTATTGAAACATTAGAAACCAAACTCAAAAGAAAAAAAATCACGCTATCCATTAAAATGTTTGACTAAATTTTCTTTTTTACTTTTAGTTAATATCCTAATCAACAAATAATAAAGTTTTACATTTTAAAACTTTATTATTGGATTTATAGATGATTTTTTAAGAGTATGTGTACAATATTTTCTAGGGTATAATGAATTTAAAAATAAACAAAAATAGAAAATTCAATCTAAAATTGAATTCACAATAAAAACAAACCAACCCATAAGAATCAAAAGAATCTTAGCAACTCTTCCAGATATTTATAATATGTAATTTTTCATCTCTTAGGAGCCGTAAGAAGTTACCTTACTCAGTCCCCAACCATAATCATCAAATTAAAAATCTTACTTTATCCCTCATGCCACATAACTTGTTCTAAAAAACAGTTGGAAAACAACTTCCTAAATATATGTGGTATAATTTGGAGAGAATGTTTATGACATATTAGATGGTTATATATACAAGTAAAATGTACAAGGTCTATCAAATTAAACCTGAGCACTGGTAAAATGCTTCGTAAAAGAATGTTTAAGAAGTTATAAATTAATTTGTGGGTGTTTAAAACTATGCATATTTGCCCTGCACTTTGCAGATTTGATTTGTTTTTGAGCTTAATGATGCTTACACAAGTATACCCTTTGGCAAATCTCAAGAAACCAAATTTCTCTCTAATTAATTCTCTTCCCACCAAGGTATTCTTATTAAATTTTGGCATAGAGGCAAGAACTTGCCATCGGAAAACCTAGGTTTTAATCCTTTGCCCTTTACTAACTATGCAAACTTAGAAAGTTACTAAGCAGGAGCCTTAGTTTCCATACCTTGAAAAATTGAAACTTGGTAATGGCTATTTGATGATGGTCTATCTAAGAAGGATTATTTTTAGGATCACTTGATTGAGAGTATATATGGGTAAAATGCTGTTTTAAACTATAGAGTACTCCATAAGATGATAAGTATTATTCCTAGGACTGCTGTCTCTGGCCTACCAATATTTATGCTGCATCTTGTCTTCCATTTTCACTTCCTTTTGATAGGAATCATTCCAAAATGAGAAAGATAAGTAAGATTTCTTGAGAAAGATTTCTTGTGGCTTTCTAAAAGCCCTGTTCCCACCAAGTTGTCTAACTCATTAATAAGTCTCATTGGAATTAAGGCTTTAAGAGAGGAATGGTAAAGCTTTACTTATAAAAGCTTTTGGCAAACTGGCCACTTCCACACTTTTCTTGAAACTGCAACCCAGACAAGGCAGATATGAATTTGAAGTGAATAAACCTTTTTCCTATAGCAGGAAGAACACATGCAGAGGAATTACTGGGATTAAAACAAATACCACTACCAAAAAAAAGGGGTGGGGGGGCGGTATGTAAAATGAAACAGTAAAGTTTATTCTTTTATCATTTAAAAAAAAAATCTAGAATTACTATGTAACCCCTACTCAACCCCCATCTTCCCCATCCCTACCAAAAAGTACTGTTTGGCTGTGAGATTGACTTCTGGAACTTATTTTTTTCTAGGTACAAGTCTAAAGGAGTTTCAGGGTTTATTAAGGTTACCATTTCTTTAACGTTGTACTCTTGATGAACAAGCCACAAATTATGATAAAGACAGAACTAACCCCTTATCCACAATCTATTGTATTCATTGGAAGGAGTGGGGTACATTGTGGAATTGAGCATTTTTCCTAATGTGACAAACTTTCATTCTTTTGAAACTTTGCACAATGTACTATTATCAAGGGAATTTAACTACATTGTTTTATAATATAACAAGAATAAAACCAAAAAAAATGCAAATTTTTAAAATTAGTTAAGAAGTTGGCTAAAGCACCATTTTTTTCTGTCATTATTATTACCAGTTTTAAACTGTAAATTTGCAACCAATGACTCAGAAAAACAAACAAAATATTACAATTGCATGACTGAGATAAACTCCTTTGGACCTTTCCAATTTGCTAAGTTCTCTACCTACTTCTTCCCTATCTTCCTCCCTGGCCTGAAGCCATTGCTTGGGTAAGGGCCGCCCAATGCCCATACAGAATGAATTCCAGGCAAATTCCATAGCCAGCTTGACTTTCCTCTCTAGTACAGCGTACTACAGTAAATGGCTATAATAATTAAAGCAGTGTTGTCCATAGGTTTTGAATGTTTAAGGTTGATGATCGTCCAAAATAAAATTTCAATGAGCTGAAGATGGAAGTTAAAGTAACTTCAAAGGGTCACGTCTAGACGACACCTTCCTGTCTCAGGGAATTGCTTGATGCAGATGAGAGAGAAGGAAAGCCCGTCAAACCTCATTGACCATAGGTAATGGTACAGGGTAATTTCTTCTGATAATGTCACCCAAAAAGGAAATCCTACAGACTAAACCAATTAAGACCTCAAGGGAAATATCATATGAACAAAATTGTTCTTTATTTTTTGCTTTTAAGCATCATGGGGAAGAGAAAGTGGTTGTGGATAGGATTTTTTTTTTTTTTTTAATTGGTTCAGGACTTTTTTCATGGAGAGAAAAAAATGAGACTAAATTTGAGAAAATAATTGTTGTGATATGTAACAACAGATATGTTTTTTACAAGTTCCTCCATTAGATATTTATGAACTCTTAAATCCTCATTTCTCCACAATTAGAAACCATGTACCTTTTCAAGAACAGTTATTTTTTAAAAAGAAAGTTAATTTTGGTAACTTTAGGGTAGTTTAAATCTTACAGTGTGCTTCCAAGATGAGATAGAAAGATATGACATGATTAGCTGAATTGATTTTATGTGAATATATATTTAATATAAACACATTTATAGCATACATTTATTCATCTATAAACAGAGTGACTAAAAAAGAAATGAGAAACATTTAATTCTAGAACATTTAGTTCTTATGTTAGTAGATGTCTTATGCTTTTTATGGTATATATTTTTATTTGAAATGAATTTTTTAAATGAAGACAAAAACTTCATTTTAAATAATTTTACTTTTTCCTTTTGTCCAAATTTATTTTTTAACTTATCTTTTAGAAAAGCACGAACGTTTTAGTTCTTTATAATGACCACTGATGTATTTTGAAATACGTGTGTATATTAATGGAATGTATTTGACATTCCAAGGTAATACTCCTCATGATTCTATAGCCATATGAATGTGAACAGACTGTAAAAGGTTGATCTTGGCAGCCATCCCTGATGCGTTATACAGGTGAAAATAACTATTCTTGTTAAGAACATCTAAATTTTTCAGACAATGTAGCTAGCTAGCTACAACCTACAGTAGCTAGTCAAATGGGTCTATATTCCTGTTTACCATGGTGGATCTCACCCTATCCTTCACTGTTTAAAAATAGGCTCTGCTATACCTTTCTCCTATACCTTCTCCCTCAGTTTGATACTGTTGTAAGCATCATCATTAATATCTCCATATGTTATCCTAGCACAGTAAAAGCTACCTTCTATACTTTCCCCCCATGGGACTGCACTCTTTTGCAAAATAAAACTCGTAAAAGATAGTCATGACTATTTTAAAACTTATCCATGATATTCTGGAACTTTGATTTATTGAGAAGCATAAAACAATACTGTCAAGCACATTTGCTAGTCTTGTTGATTTGGATTTCTGCTTTTCTGTTTGTAAACAGTGTGACTCAGGTATCAAAAACCTAAAAGACCACTGGTTATTGGTTACCAATAAAATTATATGCCTCTATATGAAAACCTCCCTAATTTAGGTTAAGAGAAAGGAGTTCGCTCTACTGGTAAAAGGCTGATTGGAAACCTAATATCTGATATTGTCTTTAAGTTATTACTTTTCAAGTTATTACTTGTTATAAGTAATATATGCTATTATTTAAGTAATTATTTTGAAGCTAAAAAATTTTTCTCAGGAGATAACTTTTTAAAACTTGCTTATTAAATAAAAATTCTAATTCCTATGTTTTCATGATTTTAAAAGTAATTGGAGACACATTTTGAAAAAATCTGGAAAATGCAAAAACATGTAAATAAAAATCACCAACATTTGACATATTCCAATCTTTTTTCTCTATATATTTTTTTGCATGTAGTTGAGATCATACTTTATATATGATAGCTTTTTTTACTTACTTATAAGATTTACTCATTTGAAAAATCTCTAGAAAAATAACTTCAATAACTATATAATATTCTATTCTAGAAATAGATGATTATCATAACGATTTGCCTATTTTGGATATCTTGCTGGCTCCACATAACAAAAAAAAAGCTGCATTCTTATTGCACAAATTTGAGTGAAAATTTAGAATTATTTCCTTAGAATAGATTTTTAGATGAGAGGTAGCTTAAGCAAAAGGTATGAATATTTTTTTAAGGTCTCTCCTTCCTAATTTAAAAGCAAGAAAATGATCTTTGGTTAGAGGTAAATTAAAAAGCAGTAGGAAAAAAATGCCCATAACTTTCCTTCTTAGGCAACCACATTTAGCCATATTTCCTTCCAGTCTTTTTTCTTTCATTTTAACATATCTGAAATTATTTTGTATATATACTTTTGCATACAGTTTTCTTATCTAACATATCAGAAGTATTTTCATATAGCATTAAAATCATTTATACTTATTATTAATGACTGCATTGTTTCATCATTTGAGTGATGCATAATTTACCTAACTACATCGCTAAGAATTTTAAATTTATAATTTTTCTTTATTATAAAAAAGGCTGTGCTAAATATCTTTTATTATAAATCTTAGCAAGAATGTTATATTATTTCCTTTGAATAGATTACAAAAATGGAAACTAATGCATTATATGTATTTTGTAAAGCTTTTTTTGCTACGTATTGTTAAAAGCAGAATCAGTTTTTACTTCTAGCAAGAGTATAGACAAACTTTGCTCTTATCAACATTACATATCTTCTAGAATTTGCTAATCTGATTGAGTATGAGTAATTTTATTACTCTATTATTTGTATTTTTTCAGATACCACTGAGGTTGAAAATTTTTTTCATTTTTCTTAACCATTTGTAGTTACTCTTCTATAAAATAATAATGTTTTTTGCCCAATTACTTATGGGATTTTATATTGAATTATATGAGCTTTTTTTCTTAATTGAGTTATATGAGCTTTTTATAGAATAAATTTGTCAATTCTTTGTCACACTTATTACAAATCTATTTCATCCTGTTAGAAAATTTATTGTTTAAATAATACACAAGATACAGTTTAACATTTCATAGTTTATATATAAATTGTACATCAAAAATTCCTTGAAATATTTAAATATTACTAAAATAGTATTGTGTAAATTCATGAGTACTCTCACTTAAGAAAGGTCAAATTCCATTTAGGTCAAATTCTATTTACATGATCATCAAATTAGCAAAGCTTAAATTAATAAGCCTTTTCTGAAAGACTTTAAAGACTAGGATGACTACAAAATGATAATGGATTTTTTTTCACATAGGAAAGCCTGTGAATGTACAGATATTACGAGATCCAGACACTCCTGTTGTGATTTCTTTTACAGCTATTGCACATAAAAGTATTTTTAGACAATAAGAAACAATGCATAGCATCAATTTCAGATGCTCTATGGCATTCTTAATTATGAAACAGTAAAAAGCAAAGAAGTTTTCATATAAGAATTTTTTTAAGTGGAGAAAAATCTAAACAAATTTTGTAAAACTCTTCATTTTATTACATCAGTAGTAGGGAACAGATTTAACAAAAATACCATCTAATTCGCTGGCATCTAACTCAATACCATCTAATTCAATGGCAGATGGCCTTTCTAACTCCACAAAGTCTTTTTGAATACTTTTATTTAACTATATATTTGGAAAATTATTTTGTAAATTATAAAATCTAATCAAATTCAATTATTACCCATGCCTTCTTATTTTGATACTTTTGAGGGTTTAACAAATTTTGAGTAAAAAATATATTTAAAAATCTACTTGGGAAAGGAGTTTGAATCATTCATTTTATAAGTGAAATGTATTAATTTCAATTTATTAGCAACCAAGCTATAAGGATTTCTACATAAGCAGCACCACTACCCATAAATGTTTTACTCTTGAAGTTTAACCAAGCATACATATTAGAATGTACTGGGTAAAACCCTGCCAAAACAACCTAGATTATTTTCAGAAATAAAGCAATTCCAAATTATTTAGATCTTTTTTCTGGCTGTAAAAAAATAGTATGGAAATTAAAGCTAATTCAGATATTTTCTACCAGTAACAAATTAGAAGTAGGGGAAAGGTACAAGGTCTGCATGCATAATCCAACTTCAAGATATGGCTCTCTCTAAATTCTTCATAAAAGATGGAAAAATTTCCATGTTATTTCCTCACAAATGTATTCACATATTAATTAAAATTTTACGGGCTGAAAGCAGAGCCATTTTTCTCATTAACAATAAAATCAACAATACACATTTTAAGAAACTATACTTTTTTCATAGGATCCAACAAAGTGAAGAAACAATCTTTTATTATTTAAAATGTAACCCGGTCTACATGCAAGATAATATGTGAGTTTTTTATTTGTGTGTTTAATATTTTAATTTTATAATGACTATATATATCATATTTATAGTTAGAAAAAAATAAATTTTAATTAGCCTCAAAATACTTTTTCTGATATACCTTCATGAAAAAAAAGTTTGCTTAACATATTTATTTGTGGAAAATGCTGGTAGTCCTAAAATGGAAGCCAGGAGGTCATTATATCTACTATTATAATTAATCAAATCGAATAGTTCACAAAGAACAAATATTCTAGCTCAAAATTATACTTTTTTTAAAAACAATTACTCTAACTGGGGATCTGTTCATGGCTTTCTCTTCAAGCATTTCTGCATCACCTAAGTAATTCATGACTATTCCTGTTCTTTTGTTCAAAATAAGTCAAATATAAAAAAATCTACCCTGATACATATACATACAGAGCTTTGTTTCTAATGATTTGGACATCATGATACTGCTAGAACTGTGCTTTTGACGAAACAGATGGAATGCAGGTAAGAAAATAAAAAGTAAAGCTTCCAACTCTGAATTCACTGTTTCTTTGTCTAAACATACTTCATTATCTCAAATTATAAAATGTAAAAATATATCTAGTGCTGGCATACCTTATGAAATGCCAAAGAACACAAAATAACCTAGGCTCTTCATTGTAGTGTCTTTGTGGTTTGATTGAACACATCAATTATTTCAAAACGTCTTTGTCATGTTTTTTTGTAGGGGTTTTTTTGGGGGGCGGGGGGGTTGTGATTTTTTGTTGGTTTGGTGCTTTTGTTTTTTGCTTTTTGTTTTTTTTGCCCTGGCACTGGCTTTGAACATATGGAGCAGATTCGTTTTTTATTTGTGGTCACACAGCAGAATTCATATAAAATTAATGCCTAAATTATAACCCTAATTTTAACTCCAAGATGTTTATAATGACTTACAATTTCAATTAATATTTATAACATTCTGTTAACCAGATACAATATAATTAACAAAGGATTATAAATGTTAACTATATTTAAAATTCCCCTATATTCAAAATATTATATAATATTATACAACTTAATTATAATTATTTAAGTATATGGGTTATGAGGAATGAAATAGCATATTCTAATAGTTTTTAAAATACGAACTAGTATTTTAATTTTTATTTTTACTTTAAGAAAAGCTTAAATTTCAGAGCATCATTTCCTTAACACAAAGACTGTTTTATATTTTAGTTTATCAGGAGGGAAATAAACTCATAATTTCTACACAGTCTTATTTTCTTTTATTTTTTAATTTCATTTTAGTAATTATTTCAACAATCTAATAGAAAATATCCAGTCTATGGCCATGCTACCCTGGTCTACAGCTATGCTACCTTAGTCTACAGCCATGCTACCCTGAACACGCCTCATCCTATCTGATCTCGGAAGCTAAGCAGGGTCGGGCCTGGTTAGTACTTCGATGGGAGACCACCTAGGAATACCAGGTACTGTAGGCATAAAGAGAGAGAGAGAGAGAGAGAGAGAGAGAGAGAGAGAAAATATCCAAAGAAATATATCATAATTTTTAAAGTGGTTGTTTTAATATCATTTTTCCCAGAAAACATTTTACTTTGCTAACTCAGTACAGAAGTTAATCTTCACCGCCTTAATATTGTATTTCCCTTCACTATAATAGCAGCTTAACATGAAGAATGAGTACGTTAGTAGAATAACAAAAAATACTGAAACTCCTTGCTATTTTACCTTGAATAAAGGCTCAGTTTCTAAATTCTTTATCAAAAATAAAGAATAAAATTATACTTAGAACTAAGAGTCTATTAAAATCCAACTTATTTATATTCTAATTCTGATCAATTACTTTTATATACTCATAATAAATTCAAGATATTACTGACCGATCTTCTAAAAACATATTTTCTATAATGCCGTTGCTTTGAATATTTTTCCAAATGGTATAAATACCAACTTTATTCATGTAATTTAAATGAAATATGGTTATTCATGCTATCATTTTAGTCATTCATAAACTCTACTTAGCATTTCTCTTTGATAATTTAAGACGTTTTATTAACAGTATTATTTTAAACATTTTCTTGTTTTCCAAAGAGAAGCATAAGAAAGAAATGCCCTAAAATTAGAGTGGTTTTGCTTGTAATTTAAATCTTGCTGAGACTTTTGGCCTGGTGTTCTTGTTTGTTTGTTTTATGGTATTCTCTTAAAAAAAAAAAAAAAA
>NW_006441955.1:22331131-22346433 GCF_000325575.1 Pteropus alecto
AACACAATTTACAATAGATATAATACATAGCAAAGCAGCTAAAATAACTTATACTTCAGTATTAAGGGTATTGTTTTCTTTATATCACCTTTCTCCCAGATGCCAAGAAGTCCTTTTCAAAGATTAAACTATAATATCCTAGGTAGATCTAAAGTAGCATTGGCTGAAAGATAAATGATGGCACTTTACCCATTATATTTTCATTGAACTTAAAAGGTATAAATTAATTAGTTACTTGTGAACATTTAAATGCATCAAATATAGTATTTACTTGTAAACTGCCAGATTTGTAATGAAGCATTTTCCTATACTTAAAGTTTTACTAGGAGAAAAAAAATAAAGAAAGAAACTAGAGCGCTAACCTAAAAGGATCACTGATGAACATGTTTAAAACTGCATGTACTGTACATTAACAGCTTTTTTAAGAACCCACCAAAATCCTGGAAAGTCTCTAGAATTACTAATATAAATGCCTTTAGTCAATTACCTTTTGCCAGCACAACACAACTGCTGACCACCAGAGAGCCTAAGATGTTGCCAGTTGGTAAGGCTTATATGAGCAAATTGTTAAAAAAAAAAAAACCTAGACAAAAAAAAACGTGCCATGTTAAGTCCAGGAAAATTATCCACCCTAATTGTGTGCTCTAGAACTCAGTACGTCTGACAGAGAACTATAGACTTTCCCATTTAATCTTACCATCAAAGCCTTTTTAAAACCAGAGTCTAAGCCAAAGGAAGGGAAACATCTGAAGTAGACATTTATTGTGAAGCTTTTAAAATGCACCCTCCCACGATTATTAAAATAGTGAGAAAGATCTAGATGAATGAAATATGTAATAGAAAGTTTCAACTAGCAGAGCTGAAGCATGACTCATTCTGAATTTCTGGCTGGCAAATGTCAATAACATACATTTACTCCCTTGATTTCATTATTTTAAAAAGATCTCACATTGAAGTTTTTAATTTCCTCTTGGCTCTATTTAGGACCGAGGTACATTTTAAGAGACATTTACAAAACTAAGAGATTACTATGCTTTACTTTAAAACACAAATTCCCACAATTTTCTTCTCTACGGAAAAAAGTAATCTATGAGTTTGCCCCATATAAATATACAAATTAGAAAATATCATAAATAAAACAAGTGAACAGTAACTCAATATAAAGAACAAAAGTAATACCCCAAAGCAAATTCTCAAAAGCATTTAAGAGACAGTTTAAATTTTAGCAAAAAAGAAAGTCTAAATCCTATATCAGACTCAATTAATGACTGAATTACATACCAAACAGCTTAAAAATATTTTGTAAAGTAAAAAATGATGAATTGATGATTTGATGGTTACTCAAGAGCACAAAATACTTTCCTAAAAATGGAAGCTTCAGTTGCATCATGATAAGCAAGCCAGTTTGATTTTTTTTTTCTGATCTAAACTACCAGATTAGAAAGTAGCTAGAAATAATTGACAGATGAGGAAAATTTCTTTGCAAAATATTTTTGTAAATAGCATGTTTGTGCTGAAAGTGAGATAGGTAGTAAATATGGAATGTTAAACATTCTGAGATATATAACTGACTCTGAAGCCAGTAACTTCTAGTGTTTATTTGCTTTAGTCTTTTTGTTGTTGTTGTTTGTTTGTTTGTTTTGGCAGGGGGGGTAATTCTTCCTGCTCTACAGACTAATAGGTTTTTTTTTTTTATATTGTTTGTTTCTTAAATTAAAACTATAGTCATCAGATCCATAGGGTCATAGCCTATGGGAGGGAAGTAAAATCTCATTTTTTCCTCACTTTATTTCCACATTCTGCAGGATCTGACCATGAATTTACTCATTTATGCAACAAATATTTATTGAGCACCTACTATAAATGAGATAAATACAATAAAAAATAAGTAAGAAAAATGTTTTAATGAACTTTTTACTCTTAAAAAACTCACAAGGACACAAAGATTTAAATTAAAAAGTTTGCTAGAGTGTTAACAGTTAAACTATTTATCATAATGTAGTTTCATTCTTAATTCTTTTGCTTTTTAATAATCTGTTTTATTGACTGAGATTTTGGAGAATTTGCCTATGTCTACTTTCAGGGATGAATTAAATTCTACATCCTTAAACAATCAGATTAGTAACCTTGAAGAGAAACAAAAAAGTACTTTAAAATTTATTTTGAAAAATGTAAGATAATTAGTTTGGAGAGGAAAAATGAAAGAATTAAATTATTCTATATTAGAGAACAAGTTCACAACTATTTTTGTACTAATATACATCCCCATTTATAGGAAAAATTCTTTGCAGAATGAGTTCCTTGATGTCTCTGTCAGTCACCTGCCAGTAAGCATCAAGGGATCAGGAAAGATTGTCTGTTCTGTTGATCAGTGTGTCCCCAGTACCTATCATAGGTTTGGCACATAGCAGGTGCTCAATAAATATTTGTCAAGTGACTATACCCAAGCCATCTTTTCTATTCTCTCACTATCAGAAGAAAGAGTTTACTGCTGCTCTGCTCATCACTTAGGTCATATATAGTTTATTTGTTTTTAAAAACCGGTTCTATCTACTGACTCTCCCTCTCGGGGGAAGAACCTTAGCGCCACAGCTTTTCCTTCTCCCACAGAAAGGTTTTAGACTGTGCCTTCCTAAAGGCCTGGCTATCAAGGGAAGATCAAGAATCAGCACAAATTCTTTGGGAGAAATGTAATTAACTTCTGTAGGTATGTAAGCAGTGTCTGTCCCATTTGCCATTCCACCAGGACTTCCTATTGTGTTTTTAGTAGGATGTCTTTTTTAGACCTTATCTAATATGTGCTTTAGAAAAAGTCCCAAGGAGTTCTAAATCCCTAGTTTGCACATTATCTACCAATATCAAGTTACTTGAATTTAACTATGAATAATGATAGATACCACTATCAGACTTCCTCATTATGGTCCCTAAGTGCCAAAGAGCCCTTATCACTGTGGCTTTTTGTTTGTTTGCATTTAGAATGTCCCCCACAATCTAGGCTTTAGAAATTCATAAGGTTACCTAAGATTTGTTTATTGCTTTACATTTTAAAAAGCATCTCTGATATATTATCTCATTTGACCAACACAATGACACTATAAGTTAGTCAAAGAAGTTATTATTTTCATTTTCTAAAGAAAAAAGATAAAAAACAGGCATAGAAACAAGGCCAGTAAGTAGCAGATCTGAGTCTTTTAACTCTAAGCTCAGTTTTGTTTTGTTTTTTTAAAGAATACGTAATTCAGGATCTCAAACCAGCAATCTTCGTAGGTGTCTTGACACTCAGGTTTTTAAAATCAAAATTAATTTGAACGTGCGTAACGTATGTCACAAGCTTACGACTCTCTATTGTATTTTATTGAGCCCTTTCCACATTCATATTACTACCTGATCACTGAAGTTATTTTCATTGATCCATTCATTTGTTCATTAAACACAGTAGAGCCATTATTTGAGACACTAGAAATCCAAAGTTTCATAAGACAGTTACTTCCTCAAAAAGTTTTTAAGCTAGTAAAGGAATCAGATAAGCCCATATGGACAACGCGGTAGCAGATAGGGGAATGTACCAAGTGTCAGGCTAACACTAACGTCCGGTATTTAAAACAAAATGGGGGATCAGATCACAGAAGGTAAACATTGTATGGCTATTATAAGTCTGTATTACCTCTCTTTTTGGTTTCCCAATAGCATTCCAGAGTGTAGGTTTCAAAGTTTAAATTCTGAGTTCTTGTTAACATTCTCTCATATAGAATGAAAACTATAGACTTGGTTAAGCTCAAATCACTACAGATTTGGTTAAAAAGTGGTAGTTACATTTTGGAGAAGAGTCTAAGTCTACAATTTAGCCATAGACTTAAATTTTTTCAAATAGATCTTCAATATATAACAAAAAGGTAGATAAGAGAGATGCCTTTTTTCTGATCAATAAAGAAAATTATTTAATCTAGCTATATCATAGCTGACTTAAAGCCACTTCAAATGGTTTATTTAGCATGATGTATGTCATTGTGTTCTAAATACACATGCTCTTATTATATCAAATTCAGGGAAGGTAGAAAGCCACATAACCAAAATTTACCTAAAAGTAACATATCCAGTTTCTTATGTATTATTTAATACTCGCTAAGCCTCTGGATCTAGAACTGAATTATATATTTTAAACAATTTGTCGATTTATTAAAGGGGCTCTGGCTCAACCACACACAAAAACTGTTTAGATTTCACATGTCTTAGAGTTTTTACCAAAAACCCTAATTCAGTCAAAGATTGTCATATGGTCATTTTATATTCATGTCTTTAAACTCTTATCCTCAAGAATCAGTATGTATAGGAAAAAAGCTAATGAATGAGCTAACTGTTCTTTGTTATACACCTGAATCATTCTCCTTATATGATTTAGAATGCTCTTCGTTGAAGCAAAAAATCTAATACGAGGTAGTTTAAACCATAGAGGTAATGTAGAGACACAGGTTAACACAGTGGTTCTGTTTCTCACTCATTTTCTCACCTTTGCCCTCCTTCCTCCTCCATATTTCAGTCTTAGGTATTTCCTTCATGGTCACAAAATGGATACATTTGCTGCATGCTTCCTAGTTTATATAAAGGAAATCAGGACTCTTCAACATTCTGAGGATCAAACAAAACTCTCACCTATTAATATTTTGATAAAGGACATTGATAACCAATTAGACCAATTCATACACAATTCTATATGAGTTGAAATATATATATGTGTATATATATACACGAAATTTTATATGGAAATAATCTATATCTTGCAGAGAATGACAGTAATCCTTTGCAGTTGTGAAAAGGGCTGCAGATCCCAGTCAGCCAAGACAACGAGACCTCTGTTCTACCCAGCGGTTTTTGAGAGGTTGACCCCTAGAAAAACTATGCCATGCCAATATTTTTATCACCACAATTAATGTCAGGAAATATGCTGGATAGCTTTTTAAAATATATTTTTTTCTTGGAAAATAAAATATCATGCTCCAGACGAGTGTTCTAGTTCCCTTTAATCCCTTTCATGCCTACAGCTTCATCCTTGACTTTAGTCCACTGCCCTGTAAATATCCACTAAGGAGACCTAAATAGAGGATGACCATTTCAGTCCAAATTCATTATGGCTACCAAAAAAAAAAAAGTCTTACTCACAATGGGTGAGAAATCTTCTTGAAATAAAGAAGACAATGTAGAATATGTTGAGCTTATTATCAAATGACCTATTCGATCATGTTACCAGTTTCTAGCACTGCTTCATCTGCATCAATAGTAGGGTTTATTTAACACCAAACTCTAAGGCTGAATCACCAAAAATAAGATGCCAGAGCTACAGCATTATGAGAATCACATTCAGCTGTGCCTGCCGTAAGTGCTAACTAAATAATCAAGTAACTGGCCAACTCAATGACTATGGTTGCTGAAGAAAATAGAAATCACCTCCAGCTTGAATGGAAATGCTCAAGGACAAAGCAGCATTTAAGCAAAGCTTTAAAGGTTGCAAGAGAAGTAGAATGAAGAAGCCTATTTGGGAATTTCTCATTTTGTTAGACTTGGATTCAGTTTCTGGACTGGAGTCAGTTAACTTTTCTTAAGACAATTTTGTCTAGCTTTGGAGAAGGAACTGCTGCTACTGGTTAGAGATCAGAGTTAAGCCTCAACCTGATTTCAGTAAATAAACTATGATATGACATTCTTTTTTTTTTAAGTGATATGCAAATTATAACGATTGTTCTCTTACTGAATATTAAGCATCAACAGAGCATTAAAATATATTATATTTACAAAATAAGGATTTTAAGAAGCAAGGGGTTGAGGGAAATGGATAGTATCAAAAATGAAATGTGTAACAACAGCCAGTAGGAATCAATAGATCACATAAACAGATCTGTGATTATGGTGAGGCAAAATGAGATGCAATATCCTCTAAGAGGAAAGCATAATACAGTCTTACTCCAAAAACCATGATTAAACAGAAGAAATTAAAATGCAATGTTTCCCCAAGGGCAAAGCATTCAATTAATCCAATCAAATGATTGCTCCTTTCTCTCTTTATATTTTTCATCAATGTATATAAAAGAAGAAAATTATACTTTAATTTCTAAAAGTATTAGAAACAGTAATCAAGTTTAACTTGGCTGTAATTCTTGGCTGTAAGTGCTAAAGAAACTTTACATCTACATTTTTTACTCTAAATTCCCAACAAAACTTTCCATAAACAAAAACATTCAACTTTTTGTAAAGAGTCTACTAAATAATCCCCAATTTGTATGAAAAATAAACTCGGCCTTGTAGTTTTTGGATAATTCATTCCCAAAGCTAGCACATATATGTTGGGAAAATAGCAAATATTGGCTTCAGTCATTCATTGCCTTAAATAATAGTCTTTGTAGATTCCTCTTCCCAATCATCTATAAAAGTTTCAGTGATAAAAATATAAAATTATTTTGTAGGAGAGAGGGAGAAAGAGAAAAAACGCTGTTTCAGATTTAGAATTAAACAAATCTACATATTTTCTAGCTCTAAAACAGTGCTCCATTTCTATTCTTTCAAAAGATTCTACAACAGACCCGAGGAACAATTGCGATGCGAGACTCAAACTAATTGAGCAGATGTTTCAGGAACAGCATGTTAATGTTGTCCCCTTCCCACAACTGAAAAACTACAGAAAGTATGGTTATCTCAGAAGCCATATAGCCTTCTGGGGTAGTTCACATTGGTTGACTTTTGTCCCATACAAATGACAGCCTCTGAAATTTTAAAAACATCTAGCAAGTACTGTAATGAGATCATCTGATACTTTACCAATTCAAAGCCCAAGGAATAGATCGAAATCATTATAGAATCTCAGAGATAAGCTAATTGTATTTTTGCCAGTCTCTTTAATGGACTAGGAATTTTCTGAGATCAAGGACCACCCATGTCTTACTCTTCTTTGTATCATAGCACCTTGTACATTGTAGGTGCTTGAGGAATTGAACTAACAAAGATGTATATATTTTTCTTTCAGTAATCATTGATCATCATTTGAGACTTTCTCCTTTTCATACTGATGGAACTGCAAAATGTTTTTAAAAGAAAATGTACCTAGTAAATTATTCTTTTAATCTCAAGTATATTTATGAACTAAACATGTGTAGGAAAAGGCATTAGTCCTGAAAGAGGCACATAAAAAAATTGGTGCAGAACTCTAGATTGACTAAATCAGGTCTGTTATTTTATCCATTAAATAGTCTAAGCAGATTAATTAGAACTAGACAAGATTCATAAGGTTTGCTTTTTCGTAACATCAGTTATTAAAAAAGAAATTTATAGGTTACATTTCAGCACATCTAAATTAATAGTTTAAGGAAAACATAGATCTTCATAAATAATTTTTTAGAAGTATATGTAGGCGGAAATGTTATGAGACTTGTTCTCTTTCTATAACCAGATGTATCTCACAGTGTAACAAGGTACTCAGACTTCCAAATGTCTTGCATAAATAATCAATTAACCAATTACCATGGATACATTTTATTTAGAAACTAAATACAGCAAAACAAAGATTTATTTTCCTAAAGAAACAAAGAGAAAGAGACTATACACCCCTAAACTGTTATCTAATGGACACGCTTTTAATCATAGTATCTGCAATAAAAGCAGCGTCCAGGTAACAACTAAAAGAATGTGACAACCTGTTTTCTGCAAATCTCCATCAAAGGAAACATCTTTGTCAATTAAAGAATACTGGTTTTCAGGAATTAATGTTAGAAGGTTATTAACCCAAGCGTCAAGGTTTATATTTCTGCACTTATAACTAAAATATCATGTGAAATTATCATTATTAAGACTTGTCACTAGGGTATGTACATTGCATCTAAACAAAATAGGTGAGTGTATCAACAGTGACGTTGTGTCTTAAAAAAAGTATTTGAAGACATACAGCCAGTATTCACTTTTCAAGCCAATTCCAGTCTTGTAGTTATGCCACTATAGATATATATGCTTAAACACCAAATATAGATACTTGAATATTTTTTGAAATGCCACAAATAGCTCTACTTTTAAAGAGCTCAGAAGTAAACAAATCTGTATGTGTTACATTTAATATATATTTGATACAGTCACATTACAATGTTATTCTACTTTATTATTTTTTAAACGAGTTGTTACACCCTTGAGAATAATGTCAAAAATTCCTAAGTTTAATATATATAATGAAAAAATACATAAATCATCAGAATGATACATTAACTCCCAATAGCCATGTCCAAATTCTTGTGTGGAAGGGTGATAGAGGGTGAGTGTGTGTGTGTGTGTGTGTGTGTGTGTGTGTGTGTGTGTGTAGCAGTTGTTTATTTGGGTGATTACTTGATTTTAATTTAACAGTTTTGTTTCAAAACATTTTTCTTTTTTAACCTCTTCCCTACTTTAATATGGTCCCTCCTATCCAACATTTCGCTAATCTGCTGTTGACCTGGGCAAATGTGTTTCTGAAGTCTGTCAGCAAGTATAAAAGTATAATTTCATCAAAGTGTATTATATATGCTCAGGACGAAGAGAACGTTATAAAATGAAGTTTGGCTAAAGTTCAACTGGGCATCAAATAGCACTGGCAAGAATTTTCTTAAACAGATGGTGTAAAATCTTGCTAACACAATAGTGCGTGCTTAACACAAGAACAATATCAGAAACAGATGTGCTGTAAATGACCAAAGTACCAACAGAAACAATAAACATGGGATATACATTTAAAATGATGCTTTTGCCAACTGAAAAAAAAAAAAAGAAAAAGAAAAAAGAAAGAAAGAAAAAGACTGAATAAATGCATTTCCTTGTCAAATAAGAAAGGCTACTGATATTTTTCCAAACCAAAGTTGTCATCCAAGTAGTTTCCCTTTGGCTTTCTCTTATATTTCGGTATTAAACCTCTATCAGTGTGGCCAAAATTAAGAATATAATTTTTATGCACATTAAAAAAATCATATAAGAAGATAAGTCCTTGATTTAACCCAAGAAATTTTCTCATTAGCACCAGAAAAATCAATCAGTATAGCTGCCCGTGTCCGTCTATCTCTGTCTGTCTCTGTCTCTGTCTCTGTCTCTGTCTCTCTCTCTTTTAGAAGAGCTATATAGAAGAGCCTGGTCAGTTACAAGTATCTGCTCAAGCCTTGCATAACAGCATTAAAAGTACCGAGGGCCAAATGGTTATGTCTGGCACAGACACTAAGGCCAAGTAGAAGAAATTCTCGACTCCCTGGAAAGGCCCTCTCTGAGGCTGTAACCTTGTCCTAACTGAGTGCAGGTCAGGCTGGACGCCTCCAGCACCAAGCTCTATGTAGCCTGCCTGCGGAGCCTGGGGGCCTGGAGGAAGCTCGTCATTCCGCACCAGAAGGGGCCTCCAGTCCACACGTGTCCTGCCCCAGCCTTCATTCTGGCATCCGCAAGTCTGTCCGCTTTCTAAACAGCTCAGGCACACGTTGTCCTGACCTAGTCAGGTCTTGCCCCACGGTTTTGTTAGCTGTTGGCTTGAGTTTTTGATTTTCCCTCTTCTTTTAACAGCTTCTGTAAGGTGCCAGGATGTGCACTCTGGGGCTCCTGAAGGGCTGAGCAATAATTACCTACCTATTGATGGTAGATACGGCTGAGTGGAAGGCTTGGGCCTTGGTTCTACAGGCGCTTTACTCTCTCAGGAAAGAAAAGTCTTAACATCCTCTGGAAGCCAGATCTGATTCCAGGAGACGAATGTTTCGCATTTTGAAACCCAAGCCTCTTCCCTAGGGTCGCCCAAGGAAAAGAGTGCAGAGGAGGGCGGTGGTCAAACCCACCAGGGCAACGATCCTGACTCAGAGCCTGGCCTGGGGCAGGCATTCGGGGGCTCAGAGACTCGGCCACCCTCCTCCCACCTCCTCCCCCTCCCCCTATACAACTCCCGAGATTGGATTAGTGATGTGGGGGTTTATGTAGCGTTTCCAGCCTGCTTTCGGACTCGATCACGTTTCTGGGGTGTTTGACTTGGTTGCCCAGCGCTGCGCCCACACGCTCGGCACCACCCAGGAGTGCACCGCGTGGTGGGAACGCCCCCGGGATGTCCCCGGGCCGCTGCCGGCTGGGACCTACACCAACGGGGCTGCAGAACAGGGGGCCTGAATGCCGCTAGGACTGCTGGGCTCTAGGGTGGTTCTCGAGAAGTCACCCCCAAAGGCAGGCAGCGCCGTCAGAGCCAGCCCAGGCCTCAACAGGAGGCGAGCTGCTGGCCGCTGCCCAGGGCTTGGGGGTTACCAAGGAAATACAATAATATTTTTGACTAGCGGGAGATGAGAAAAATGTTCTCCCAGCACGCGATCTACCTCCCGGCCGGCAGCTTCCCATCCCTCTAGCCTGTCCTCCCGCAGGCTCCACACATGCGTCTGAGCCTTACATAACTGACAGCACGGTCAGGTCCCTCAAGTTTCCCCCCGCACTTATCCCTGTTCTGACGTCTCCCGTCCCCCTACCCGCCCCCCAGCTCCTGAAAGCATTCCCTCTTCTGGAACTTTTCAGGAGAAAAGGAGGAGCCACAGGTTCAACGGGGGTGGGGGGTGGGGGAGGATTCCCCTCATTTCCTGCAAGGCTCACACAATATTCTATACTTATAGCACGAAGGTTAAGACCTTGGAATGGGTTTGCATCCAGACTCTGTCACTAATTTGCCGAGAGAACTTGGGCCTCCTCTCCGAGCTTTAGGTTCCCCATCTGTGAATTGAACAGAATAATATTTAGCTCATAGGTGATTGTGAGGAATACAGGTGACATGTAAAATCTGGGCGATGCGAAACAATACACATTCATTTCTCAAAATGCAAAATCTTTTAAGAAAAAAAGATATTAGAGAGGAAGGAGCAGTGTAAAGAATCAGGAATTATGGCTTAATTTACTATTTTTTTCACTCTGACCTTTCAAAACAATTTTACAGGGACTGACACAGATATATATATATTTAATGCGAGACGTTTTCCCCACAATACCTCAAAAGTTAATTATTAAAGCAAGGCAGAAGTATTCTGAAAGGAAGGGAAGGAAGCAAACTTCAAAAGGCATTGTATGTATTAAAAGCTTCACATGAGACTGCTACCTATTGTTTCTGGTGACTTTGAATCTCAAAAGCAATAATAAATGCACACTATAAAGCGCTGAGTAGAGTCAAGGTGTTATTCTTGAAAGATAGTGGAATGTTAAACGAACCCTTTTTAAAAATCACCCAGAGTCCCTCCAGAGGAGGGGAAGCTATTCGAAGGAAATGAATCGTATTAAACACTTTTAAAACAATTTTTGCCACGTTTGTATACCTGCGGTAGCTGTGGCTGAGTTTGCGACTGCCAAGGAGTCTTAGTCTTCAAGATAAAGCCTAGTGTTTTCCCCCTTATTGCCAAAGTAAAGTCAACACCACGGGAGCTGGTGTAACCATTCCAGGTCAAGAGACCTCTTCCAGCCCTTTTCCAGGACTCTGGGACCCTAGTTGCAGAGTGCCTCAGTTTCAGGTTCTGCTCAAGATCTGTTTCTGTTCGGACACTCTTCCTGCTCAGACAGACTGGGTTTGGGGAGAGACTGGGCTGAGCCTTGGAGGCATGCAGGACAGACGATTATGAACTGGCACAGAGAGGGGATCTGTCTGGCTCGAGACTCCATCTAACACCTGTATATCTCTTCTGTGCTCTTCGGCTTTTTTGCACACTGTAAACAGTGATGCATCTCCTTTCCTGGACAGGGAGGCCTGACAGCACCAGCATCTAGCACCTTAGTGACCTCGGCTCCCATCCTGATTGTCTCCCTCACCCCCTTCTTGCCCTGGAGCAGGCCAAAATTTATGACAACTATATCTGGCCAAGAGCACAGCATTTCCACATATGCAGTCAGAGTGGGTCCACGGAGGCTTACTCGGACTTCTGAGTTCTAAAACGGTCCTACTTCAGATTCTTGATAAACTTTTCCTTTATTAACTGAGGTCTCTTAGGCACCCCGAGTAGGTTTCCAATTTAATTGCAAACACTGAGGTCTGAAGGACTAAAATAAACCAGAGGGGACTAAAATGAACCACAGTGCCTGAGGATCCATTGGAGGTTATAAGACCCTTGCCCTAGAAGAAAAGTAAAGCCCGGGATTTCCCACAATTTTAATTGTCAGAATCTCCATGCCCTTCCTTGCCTTCTAGGGATTAAAAGATTCAGGTCCTGGCCAGAAGGTGCCAATGTAAAGAAGTAGGAAACTAAAACTAGAATGCAGACAAAGGCATGAAACCCTCTCAATACCTGCCAGCATGTACTTTCTTGCATTTAAAAAGCCAACCTTCATTACCCAGTGGCAGGCACTAAACTAGGTTCCATAGAGTAGGAACAGCATATGGTTCCTGCCTCCGAGATCCTCTTGGCCTGGAGCGATCTGCTGAAGTCGATTTTATTCACGTGTTTGTGTCAGATAAACTATTTCTAAAGAATGGTAATAGTAATAAAGGGTGCAGCAAGATAACCTGGGCACGGCCCGAGCCAGCCGGGCATCACCACTTCTTCAGACTCCACGCAGTGACCTGAACTTGTGTAGAAGCAGAAAGGGAAGTTTCAGAAGTGAGCTCTGGCCTTTGCACCTCAAGACATCGGGAGAGCTGAGAGAGCAGTGGTCACTTGTTCAATCCAAACTTTGATCCACTCACTGATGATTAGTCACAATCTGTAATCTGCAAAGAGAAGGAGAAAGATTTTATATCAGTTTAAAAACTTGACTTCATTTTCCCCCTTCGTGGCTGGTTTATTTGACACTCCAAACCACTCCACGCTCTTAAACATCTGCACAGCCAGAGTAGAGATGGGAAGAAGGTGCAATTTCCCACCGGATTTTAGATGCCAGCAGCTGGGCCTGAAACCATCAGCCAAGAAAAAAGCTGGCAGCTTGACCACCTGAGCTGGAGCTGCAAGTCAGGTCAATAGGACTATGTTCCTAATTGTGATGAGAACTTGAGCCTCCTCTCTGAGCTTTAGGTTCCCCGTAAGTGAATTGGACAGAATAATATTCGCTCATAGGTGATTGTGAGGAATATAAGTGACATGTAAAATCTGAGCGATGCTAAACAATACACACCCATTTTTTAAAATGCAGTCTTTTGGGGGGGGGCATATCAGCTTGGAGGGGCAGTTTAAAGAATCAAGAATTATGGCTTAGTTTACTGATTTTTTTTCCTGCCCTAGCCTTTAAAAGACAACTTCACATGGACTGACCTAGATATGTAAAGAACCATCTTGGGTTGGGGTAAATGAATCCATTAATTGAAAGTGTCCATTTCTGAACACACCACAAAGAGGCAACATAATGGAATGGTTAAGAGGCAGGCCTTTAAGAAAGCAAGTCTGGCTTCGACCCATCCTGGTAAGATAGCCTTAGGCAAGTTACTGAAGTAGGGTTATGCACTTCAGTGCCAGTGGGGTGATTGACAAGTAATAAGCAATAGCTATTATTACTGCCACTTCCACAATATTCAGAAGTTTGCACAAACTAGGGTGCCAAGCATATAAATGAGCCAGATTCACCCCCAAATAAACCAGCGACAAAGGGGGAGAAAAAGCTGTTCATCCTGTGTCCTTGGGCAGAAATGCCAAGGTAAAGGTGACTCCTGACTGAGCACTCTTCTCCAGAACCCTGCAGCCATGAGAGGCTCATCTGGCATTGGTGACAGGATCTGGTGAAGTCCGAGAAATGACCAACTGGAATCTCTAAATTGGTATTGAGGGGCACCAGCCTGTCCCCTTCACTTGGAGAATGAGGCCTTTGATGATGCCTCTGCATCCAGATTTCTCTAGGGCGGTGAAACAGGACAGAGGAGGAGCGGCAGGAGAACATTGCAATGAGAACTGCTGCATGTGTGTATGGACACATTTCAACATCTTTAGTGCTGTCATCTCCATTTTATGGATGAGAAAACCATGGTGTTAAATAAATTGCTTGAATATCTATTACAGGTTTGACTAACTTCAATTCTCATACTCTTATTATAATAACACCTTGCCTACCTCTTAAACCCTGAGCTTTCATGAAGGAAGACAGACAAGGAGAGGAGGAAAGGAAGAAGGGAGAGAGGGAGGAGAGAAAAGAAAGAAAGAAAACACTGCCACAGTTACAAGAACTAGTCTCCCATAGCAGAAATTCATATAAAAAGTTATTTAACTTTTAAAAAAGGTATGACTCAAGATTATCCGCAGACTTTTTTAAAGCATCATTTTACATCAGATAAGCAACGAAGGGATGTGGAAGTGTTGCAGGCAGGAAACACTGACACCAAGATTGTGGGAGGGACAGCGTGGGCTTGTGTCGGGAGCACTCACACTGGCTAACTACCCGAGTTGCACATTCCCGTATCAAAATCGGATGGAAGCCTGTGGATAGGAGGCTCATGCAGCTCCCTGCCACCACCACTTCTCCCTGGCTCAGTCTGAGAAATACGGTCTGGCGGCGCCGTTTCTCAATTCAGATCAAGTTTGGCTTTCCTGTCTCCCTGACCCTGTTTTAGTTGACTCTCTGGAATCCCTAGGGATCGGGTGGATGGAGGAGAGGAAGCATGCTGGGCCTGGGTTAAGGTCCTCTTTCTAGATTAGTGAGTTCCAGGCTAGATCCGCCCCTGAGTGCCTAGTACAGTAGGAAAATGCTGGCAGGGGAGAGGGGCTTAGAGAGCTGCTGGGTTTTGTTTTTGTTTTCTTCACCTGTAGTTTGTTTTTGGTTTTTTTTTTTTTTTTACAGAGTTGTGTAGGCAGAGATCTGTAGAAACAGGTAGAAAATCGGGTTTCCTCTGGTCTTGCCGTGTTGCGCATTCTGAACGATAAAATGCCTTTAAAGTCATCAGCTTCAAACCACAAGCGTGCTTAAAGCGAGATTGTCGGCTCCGAAATGTCACAATGAGTAAATGGTGTAATGGACTTTTGTGCAGTAGCATTTAGCCCGGGAGAGTCCCAGACTTCCCCCCAGCCTCCAAACGGCTCCTAATTTCGCCCTCCAAAAGGCTTCTAATTCTCTTCTTCCTATCATCCCTCCTATCAGGCGAGAAACCCTTTCCCTCTCTCCTTCCTCAGCCGATCCTTTGAGTTTAGTTGTGCTGGGGGAGGGGGAGTAAGGAGCGCACCCGCTGAAAAGAAACCGAGTTCATACGTAAACTCTCTCTGGCGCAGAACTTAGTTTTCAGTTGTTGGGTCTCTAGAACTGCTGAAGACAACTGGCCCTGGTGGGTGCATTCTACTGAAGTTAGCCTAATCGACTCCGGGAGGGCCCAAATAGCCGAGGCCGGGACTGTATGCCGGTGT
>NW_006441955.1:22346481-22352297 GCF_000325575.1 Pteropus alecto
CTCGTTCAGTCGTGGGAGGAGCGGGGGAGGGACAGTGAGTCTCAGATGCTGGCCCTCGCCACCTTTGTTTGGGCAACCTCCTCTGCCGTGAATAAACGCGCCCCACCCTCGGAAACTGGGTGACAAGTCTGAGAAGGAGCCTAGGATCCGAAAGCCACAAAGTGAGCGCGTTTCTCGCTCGGAGATTTCTGAGGGGTGACAAGGGTTCTGAGCTGCGCAAGTCTGCAAAAAACCCACTGGAAGCTATCTCCTTCAGTCCCTTTCCATGTCAATATTTATAATGGTTAGACGGGGTGGGCAAAAATCCAAGGAAACCTAGTCTTTTAACCGTGAACCACGTGTGAACTCTTCCACAGTTTCAGAGCGTTGTTGGCTGGGGTTTTACTTTCATGGGTAAATGATTACTTTCATTTACCCATGAATCAACCAGAAGCTGCGACTTTTTACCGGTGCAGAAGCCTCCCCCGACCTCCACCTTCTGACAGTCTTCTGTCCGACCCTTGGTGCGAGTACCTGGGGAGAGGTCAGTGAGTGTCGCCAGCCCAGGAAAGCATAGGGCCCCAAGGGCTGTCTCTGACCCTGAGCCTTCAGGCTTGGGAGTTCTGGACACGTTGCATGTTGACTTGGTTTTCTTACAGGCCCCAGCTGTGCTTTGCCCAGGTCTGCACAGGTCTGACCCCCGCGCGTCCCCGAAGGCTGATGGGAGTGCTGGGGGAGGTCAAGAAGCGAGATTCCGGCGATGGCTTGAGTACCGCGGAAACTCCAGGTTAAGTTCCCTCAAACATGTGGTTACTCACCTCGAGGAGCTCAGAGGCAAAGTGTTGAATAGTCAAGTTGGTGGGGACTTTCCAATAATTTGCTAATTCGGATCTATTGCTTTTAAATATCGAGTTGCAGAGACCTCTGTCAATGCAGGCTTAATTTCATCCCACTGATGAAGGATGTTTATAAACGGCTCCTGTGGTGCCAGCCAAGTGTGAAAATATCAGTTTTATGCCTTTTGATAAGAATTACCGAGGTGGAAGGCTTATTAGGCGATTACAAATTTCGCAGCTGCTCGCAGCCCAATTAGGCAGCTCTTCGCGGTGAGTGGAAACTATGGGGGTCAGGGCAGGTTGGTGTTCTCGCTCTCCAGACCCGGACCTCCAATTACGATCTTAGCTCTACGGGACCCAGACCCCTTCCCTAACACCCCTCGGGATTTCGGGAGACACACCCAGCGCCTCCTAACTAGCCCGGGTGCCGCGCAGCCTGGAACAGGACGCACTTCCAAGTCTCTGTGGCTTTCTTTCCCCTGACCTTGCTGGGTGGGCTTTCGGTCTCCGATTTTCACTTTAGGAGAGGTGGCCATCTAGAGATTTCAAGTTAGTAGGTAAAGAATCGCCCCCAAAGCGGGCGATTCCTTACCGACCTGCAGACACACAAGATGATGTTTTTTTTGGTCTGTCCTCATTTGACCAAAATTGGTCCCTAAGTTGGGCTAGAAAGCCTCATTACGAAGACAATGAGAGTTCTGATTTTTAGCACAAGCACCTATCGTAGTAAAAGGTACTCTGCAAAGCAGCAGGAAAACTTTTGTTTTTTTGCCCGAGCCGAAGAGGAGCGTGGGTAAGAGAGGTGCTGCTTGCTCCAAGAAGCTAAGCCACTGAGTAAGAGCAAACTCTCTATACGCTCGCCTCTGACAAGTGGTCAGGAAGTCGTTGGGCCCAGCACCCGCAGGACGCTCAGCCCCGACATTTACAGCAAATACCTGCACATCCCCGTTCTCCCACGTCCACACAGGATTCCCAGCCAAAGGCTTACACACTGCCCAGGACGCAGAAATAGACTCACCCCCGGGAGGCCTACGGAGCAAGGCTGGGTGCGCACAATTACACCGCGGGAAAGGACCGCGTTCCCCCCGGCGCCGGGAGTAAAGCGGCCGCCAGATCAGTCTTTTAGGTCTTCTTATGTCTGACGACCATTCTTCTTTTCCAAGCCCAGAAGCCTCTAAAAATGAATCGTTTCCTCCACTTATGCACTGATAGGAGCTCTTAGATGAAGATTAGTATTTTGAAAACCTGATTGAGAGCCGCCTGATTAGACGAGGGTGGGTGGAAAGACCGCATAAACGCCCGCGCCCCCGCCCCACTTCCCAAAACAGCTCTAGCACTCTCCAAATCTCCAAATGACCCGCGCGATTAATTCTCCCCGATAATAGCCAAATAGTACCCCAGATTCATTTTGCAGACCCTAACCGATAGAAACTGTAGCTAAGTCTCCGAACTGGATCTTTATTTTAATTCCACTTTCAATCCTGCTCGGTCGGTACACGGCGTGACAGAGCCAACGTTCTGCACGACTCTTTCCATTCGGAACAGCCATCTCGAGGCCGATGCTATTTTATGGAAAATACGTTAGGTCGAATTTTTCCAAAAAATACTGATTTTTTGCTCTTGAAGTCTCTCTGTTCTCCATGGACAGGTTAGGTTTTCGAGAAGTCAGTCCACCCCAAGCTTTCAACTCTGTAAGAGGGCACAGATGAAGCATAGCGTTCCCCTCCCCCTACCGGGTAAATTTAAGCGAGATCTCCCAGAGAGGACCAGCAAGGGGGTGGCTAATATTAACGTATGCGCAGCTGACCGGTAACGAAAACAATGGCAATAGGAAAATGCTCTCCGGACCCTCGTGTTTATGGGAGAAAAATGTAATTGAGGAAAAACTAGATTTACAGTCTTTGCTCAGTCCCATTGTTAAACAAGATCGCTTCATCACGGGACAGTCTATCTCTCTCTGCCCACTGCCCCTCCTCTAGCCTGAGGCAGTCTGGCCTGGGCAGGAGCACTTCGATCTTCCTCTTCTAGACAAATAAGTCAAGGAGATAAGATTTTGTGTATACATAGCCGTCTCATTGAAGCAACATCACACGATTTTGTTAAAGGCCTTTGGGAAACAGATACTCCAGATATATTACTTTTGGTTCAGAAGTTTGCTGTGTTTAAGAGGAGAAATTTGAAATAAAAATTATTAGTTTCTCACCAAATTCCCCTCCGTAAGTAAATAATGAAGTAAAAATTATATCATAAAGAAGCTATTTAAACAAACACACCCTCAAATCCTAATCCAAAATATGGTATTCTAACGATCACCTCCCACCGCCGCCGGCAAACCCGCAGCCAAAATTTGAGGCAGGACCTGGCCGCTTTCACAGCTTAAATTTTGTCTAGGACCAGGTGAAAGAGCAATAGTGGTAGCAACATACTTTTGTCTTTTTTGGTCGCCTTGGTTTCAAATCTAGTCGCGAATCATAGGTTTTTGTGCTGCTCAGGTGTTCCTTCTTTTTCTTAACGAGAAAACTTTTCGCCAAGGGAGCGCGTACGGCTAAGATAAGTCAGCCCTCGGGCTGCCAGGGAGCGGTCGCGTTCCTCAGGTAGCCAAGAGTTTCGGGAGAATGACTAAAACGTTCAAGTCACCCAGACCTACGCTTCCCCTTCGGCTTGCTGTAGAAAGAGATGTAACCTGAATCTTTGTTTAGGTTTTGGTTGGGGAGCGAGAATTGAAAAGCCAGGGCAAACACAGAGCAGATTTTTTTTTTTTAAGTCAAAAGTTAACGGGGCCATTTCCAATTTTTTTTTCCCCTTTAATACTAAATCTGGAGTAAGTTGGCTTGTCCTGATACAGATCTTAACATGTAGAGGAGAAGGCGGGTTTTCCTGAAGGAGGTGAGGCTATTCCTCCAGGAAAAGACTTTCCCCCACACACACCCCTTCCCTCCCTTTATGTAAGGTTCCACCCTCTGGAAAACAAAACTTTTTTTTTTTTCTTTTCCTGGAGGAACAGACCTCAGTGAAGTTGGGAAAAGAATCTTAAGAAGAGTCCATCAGAGAATGTTTACAGCCACAGCGGCCTCTGGACGAAGACTTGCTTGTAGCATTCTTATTCTTCTCAGTGTCAGCTTTTATTAGAGCATTGGGGCGGGGGAGGGGGGAGATCGGCAGACACGGACAGCCTCTGACACTCTGGAGTTGGTATGAGATAAGCAGCCCTAGCAGTGCCATGTATTGGAAAAGCGATCAGATGTTTGTGTGTAAACTAGAAGAAAAGGACCTGCCGGAGCTGGCAATTCCCCCTGAGAAGGTGAGCGAGCTGACGCCTGGCCAGACCAGCTGAATCGCAGTTTCCTTGAAACGCTAGCTGTTTGGGTTCCTAAACGATGTTCAGAAATTACCTGTAACGGCCTCATCTTCAGACCTGGCAATTTTTTTTTTTTTCCAGTTACGTAGTAGCGTTAGTCAGTAATCATTGCCTCCCCTCCCCGCTAGCTCACTTAACCTGAGGCATGGAGACTGTAATTTGGGAGACGAAGCCCCGAGCCTAAGGCGCTCTCGGGTACATGTGAGTCGTGTTTTTGTTCTAACTTGCCGAGGTGATCGTGGCGGTCTGGGGGAGCGAGTCGGGAGGTCCGGGTGACTGTCGGGTGGGACCAAACAGAGGCACAGTTCCTTGAGCCTGGATGCCCGCGGACGCTTGCCCTCCCTAAGGCGCGCCTCAGGCTGCAGGGCGATCGGCGCTGCGGCGGGCCCACAGCGAAACAGAAAGAGACGTGGCTTCCGGGAGGCCTCGGGGGCTCCCAGGGCTGGCCAGGAGGGCTATTTTACTTACGATTCCAAAAGAAGCAAACCCCAGGATACGCGAGTCACACGGTTCCTAAAGCAGATTGGGGAAACTGACAAGCTCTCACCTCACTCTGGAGGCAGGACCCGTTGGTGTCTCGCGTTTTAAGTTTGAAAATCAACTGGAGCCTGTTTGAGCGCCTCAGTGGGACCCGCACTAGGCACCGCTGACTTTGTCTTTGCTCGGACGCTGGCGAGGAACACCCGGCGAACGCGGGGATTTCTGCTTAAACTCTCTTTGTGTCTGCGAGGACGCGGCCTCCGTGCGGCTGCGCTGGGTCCCGCATAGGGAGCGCACCGTAGGGTCCCCGCGGAGGCCCCGGGGTACTCCGGGTTTGGACCGTAACTCGCGGTGTTCTGCTAGAAGAAGGGACGGAGGTAGGCTAGGAGTTAGAAATGCAGAGGTGTGAGCCGCTCGAGTTTCCCCCACCCCGCTCCAGTTTTCCTAACAGAAGGCAAAAAACTCCCAGAAAAGCTGCGTTTTCGTTTAAGAGCAAAACTCCAGCAAAGGCTTGGAAACACTTGAGTATTGCGCGTTGTTACTTTAAAACATTGTGACCGAGGTTGGGTGAGTTTTTTAAATGGCACAAATTAAATTCAGCTGGATATTTTCCATTATTCGATACGCTTTTTGCGCTGGTTAAAAATAATCCTTTAGTAGCTCAAATGTTGACTTACTGAGGAATAAGTGGCAATTTACACCTTAAAGAGACGAGTGTAAATCACTCGCAGCTCTAATTGCTGCAAGTTTACGAAAGAGCTGCTGGCTCGGTTTAATCTGAAGCATTTTCATTCAAATTGTCATTGGAACAAACACCAGGCTTCTTAAATCCCGCTGTAATTAGCTTTCAAGTATCCTATTAAACCTCTTCACCTTTCGGGCTATCCAATTCAAAAAGCCCCCTTTTAAAAATATATACGTGTCTTGCTCTTTTAATTGAGGTTATTAAAGAAATCAAGTTTCTTCCCGCATCCGCTCCTCAGTCTTCTTTTCTTCTCTCGCACTCTGCCTCTCCCCCCTCGTGCACCCCCTTTGGCCCGGTGATCCCCGCTCGGCTGTGATTGACGTCTAGAAAGAAAATGCTTTGTGCCGAGATGATTGTTATTAACTTGTTACCCCCGGTGAGAGCTGCGGAGCCGGAGCCCGGAGAGCGCGGCAGCGCG
>NW_006441955.1:22352446-22352957 GCF_000325575.1 Pteropus alecto
CACGCTGGGGCCTTCATTAGCCCACTCCAAGGGCGGAGAAGCTGAGGCTCTGGGCCGCGCGTGCGGACTCTGAACTTCTCATTTGTTTCTCTCCACTTACCCCCCCCCGCCCCACTCCGCAGTGCCAGGGGCTCATGTCGGAGGAGTGCGGGAGTACTGCAGCCCTGGCGGCCGGGAGGACTCGAAAAGGCGCCGGGGAAGAGGGACTGGTGAGTGGGGAAGGACGCGGGTGCTGGCAGCACTGGCCAAGGGGAGCGGCCCAGGACGAAGGACCGTTGTCCCGCGCTCCTTCCTGGGCCCAACTGGCCCTGGGGGAGCGGGTGGAGGGAGGGTCTGGGGCGGGGCGAGGTGGAAAGTTGAGCCGGCGCGGCGGGCTGGGCAGGGCTGTAAGGCACCCCAGGTTCTTGAGGTCATGGGTGGCAGCCCCAGCGGGTTGCGGCTGGAGCTTGGACTCGGGGTGAGGGCGAGAAGGGAGGCTGCAAGAACTGGGCGGGCGGGGGTGGGGGCTGGG
>NW_006441955.1:22352977-22378041 GCF_000325575.1 Pteropus alecto
GATCCTTGGGATGAGGAGAGGAGGAGGGGTCTAGAACTGCCTGCGACCGCGCCTCGCGGCTTCCTGCAGGTGAGCCCCGAGGGAGCGGGGGACGAGGACTCGTGCTCCTCCTCAGCTCCGCTGTCCCCATCGTCCTCGCCCCGGTCCATGGCCTCGGGCTCCGTCTGCCCCCCTGGCAAGTGTGTGTGCAACAGCTGCGGCCTGGAGATCGTGGACAAGTACCTTCTCAAGGTAGGGCGGAGCCGAGAGGCCCAAGGGGAGTGGGTTACCCCGGGAGCTCTGGGAAAAGAGAAAAGTTTATTTTTTCCCTCTTTTTCATTCCAGTTCTTGCTTGAGGGTGTAGGCTTTCTCTGCAAAAAAGCCCCCGTCAAGGGCAACTCATGGGGTGAGAAAGAGTGGGGAAAGATATCTTAGAATCTTCCTAGTAGTTGCAGCACAACTTGTGTGTGACACGTCGTGGTCTGGAAGTGCTGATACCCCGGGTGGATGTACTGGAGGCAGCCACCGACTTGTAGAGGAAGTGGAAGTGGGGAAACCCTTTTACCCATTCTGAAACAGGGTCCAGCCTGATTATTTTTACTGAGCCCGGGTTATTTACGGTCCCTCAACCCCTGGTAACACCCACAAATGCCTGCCTGCTTCGGAGAGGTCCAAGCTGGTATGTGTTGACTGATTCCCCTTTGTAATGTATCCTTTGGTGAGAACCATGGTAAAGTAAACTCTTATCTGGACAGATTTTATTTTATTATTTTTTTTTACGTAGTCTTATGTTTATTTACAGTTACCTAAAGCTTTTCCAAAGTAAAAGTTCCTGGGATCATTTAAATAAAAACCATTTCAGTGCCTTCCTCCTCTTATTAAGGTTTAATACTTCAAAACAACCTAGTGCTTTTTTTTTCTTTGTTATCAAAGAAATTGATGTAAAGTCAGGAAGAAAAGAAAGAAAGAAGTCTGGGATGAAGTGCTTCAAGTAGTGGTTTGAGAGCAGATTGTCTGTCTTAATTTGTTCCACTTCTCTCTTAAAATATTGTGGGGAGATTTTGGAGTATAAATTCTGGCAGGCCACAGTTATCCATGTCATTGCCTGCAGGATCATGGTCCCATGTGTCTTAATCCTAATGCTGTGGGCTTTCAACTTCAATAGCTTTAAAACCACTATTGAAACTAATGATCTCTCCTACACTGAATTAGTAGCAAACCAGTTCACTTTCTATTTCCTCCGCACCAACCCTTCACTCCCCAGGTTTTCAAAAGGATTAATTATGGAAAGTATGAGTTCAAAAACCGAGTTAGTGGGCTTCTTTAAATTTCTTCTACAATGTACAAAGCTGCTTCTTCCATAAAGTGGGAATAATACCCTATATATACAACCCAGATAAAGCACCAAAATAAGTTTCAGTGAAAACATTAAAAAGTGACTGAGTTCATCTTTATTGGTGGTTAATTCTTACAGCTGGCAAATTAATAGCTTTCTCTTTAAATCTGCATTCTTAAGATTCCCTTTTCAATGTTTCTAGACCTGAGCCTTTTGGGATATTTCAAAAATCATCTTTTGGATCAAAACTAGCTTCTAATTTTCAGTGAGCCTTTTCAATAATTAGCATAATCTTAAGAATGTTTCTGAAGGGATCTATAAAGTCTTTAACACTTTATAACAGAGAGGAGATAGAAAAAAGTTATCATAAAGCGACTTTTAACACACCCTCTGAAATAGTTAAAATAGTTTCTGGTGTTCATCTTTTATATGTTAAAAATATGTTTATATACTATTACATGTTTTCTGCAAAATACCTAGGTCATCTAAGCTTTTCTTTGTATAGGACAGGAGTCCTCCCAGTGAAGTTTTCTATGTACAGCTTTATTTTACCCTTCTTTTATATATATTCGTATACTAGCTCTAACAAAAGTTTAACGCTATATGATTACATAAAAACTCTAAATTTTTAACTTTTTTCTCCTCATTTTGAGTCTTATCTAGATAAATTCAAATTCAATTCAAGTCACTGGTAAAAAATAATTGTTAGACTTAGTAGAGTATTTGAGGGTGTAAACTATTTAATATAGAAAAACACCATATCTTGAGGTGAGTAAAATGGAGTTAGAACAGAAAAGTACAAGAAGAGGTAAATATATCTGTTGCCCCATCTAATACTCCAGTGCCCTCTTGCTTGGATGTTTTTTTTCTGGCCTGGTCCTACATCCATATACATACAGATTGGGTCAATACCAGCCATCAGGGAAGGTTTGTTTATATTCTCCAGAATTTGCGCTCTTTATCTTAGTTTGCTCCCTGGAAAAGAAATGGAAGATGAAAGAGTTTTGTTTTTTGTGGTTTTTTTTTTTTTTTAAAGTAAACTTTGAGGAAAGGTGGAAAATCAGGCATTAGGTCTCTTGGCTTTAGGGAGTTCCAGGGTGGTCATGACTCTGCCCTGAAGCCTGAATCTACCTTTGCTTAGAGAAAACAAAACAAAATAAAACAAAACCCTTGGATAGAATCGAAATGAGGAAAAAGGCCCTTGACAATGGAATACTAAAGGAAGGCCATACTTCTAAAATAACTTAGGCCCATTTTAGAAAAAAAAAAAAAAATTGAAGGAAAATATTTATTTTCAGGACAGTATTCACCGTTGTTATATTTTTTTGATTTCCTCAGATTTTTTTTTTTTTTTGCTATTTTCCATGTTTTCGTTTATAGTGAACATGTATTTTCTTTTACAGCAAGACCAAAATTTAAACATTTTTAAATTTCACCAAAATGATACTCTCATTTATGCTTTGGAAAGAGGCACATAACTGTAATTAGAAAGCAGTGAAACTTTTTCTTCAGTTTGAATTACCTTTTACATTTCATATCACAGACTGACCTAAACAGTAGTGCTAATCTGATAGACTCATTGGATAGATAGTCTTTATTATGAAACAGTGTAGCAAACTATATTTCACAATTTTTCATTTTTCCAATTTCCTAATTTCTATTTTTAGGCATTAGATACATTAGTATGGTGTAACTGTTGATTTCACATCATTGCTGTTCTTTCACATGTCCATTTATCAAGAGCAAACTCAGGCAAATTCAATCTAATACACATGTTTATTCATGAAGGCTGAAGTTGTGCTTATAGTATGATGGCAGCAGTTTAAGGTGACGGTAATTATGATTTGTTCCCTGAATTGGTAATATTTTGTTTCTATTTAGAAAATGTTCTGTGATTTATTGAATTGCCATTTTATGCCTTACTTTTTGAAGTGTAAATGGCAAGCAGTACTTGCTTGCCTTTTTAGAACCACTTATAATCAGATTTATTTTTTCTCCAACAGCCAAATCATTAAGTAGAATTACCAATACTTTAGTCTGTGATTCTATTATTTAATGTTAGAAGTGAGCCAGGGCTTCTGCCATATCTACATTTAAATCTACCTTAGCAAGTTCTGTTTTGTAAGCAAAATGGATTGCCTGGCTTCTTTACAAGGTAAGTATTTGCGTTAGAAAGGTTCTTTTTCACTTTCTCTCTCTCTTTAACTACTGCACAGTTTATAATTATTTGGCCAAAAAAGTAGATTGAGAATGTATGTAGCTTGACTTCTTTAGCTACCACATTACATGATGGGAAGAAGTTAGTAAAAGAAAACAAATGAATCAAATCAGTATGTAGGACTTTAAAGTAAGTGTCCAAGAATTTTCCCTGTGTTCATAGAAGTTTTATTTAGAAAAGAAACTTGAATTCTTTAAAGAAATAAAAAAACATTAACATAAAATGTGGAATGTTTTATTGTGATTTTCTGGTTGAGATCTAAGAGAGAATATATCTAGACACATATTTGTGTAAATGACACCCTTTAGATGGAAACATTCTGAGCATGTGTTAAAATATTAATGGGTCAACTTTTTAAATGGGCTAATGCACAAAGCCAGTAAATGATACCCTTTAGTATTAGAACAACTTCTCATCCTTCACCTTTTTCTTTCACAGGTGAATGACCTGTGCTGGCATGTTCGGTGTCTCTCCTGCAGTGTCTGCAGAACCTCCTTAGGAAGGCATACCAGCTGTTATATTAAAGACAAAGACATTTTCTGCAAACTTGATTATTTCAGGTATATTGTGACTTTTTTTTTTTCAGTAAGTAGATATTTCAAGAAATTATTATGCAAACAGGATTTTGCAATAGGCTTTCTTGTCCAGTTTTATTTATTGAAGTCCAGTTTTTCTTTCATAATAGATTCCAAAAAAGTTAGGAATTCAGTACACAAAAATTAATTTAAAAAAAACTAATTTAAAATAATTATCCCTACTTTGGCAAATGAAAGTTTTTAGTATTACAAACAAGGAACCATCTTTGCTATGCATAGGTATAAAGTATGAAATATAAGATGATGTATTGTGACAAAGCCCCTTGTTTGGGCTTTGGAGGGAAAATCAAGGTCTTATTAAACTTTTACCAGTCTACCATAGAATGATTCCTAGTTATACACCTATAAAATGCCGGCAGTTTGGACACTGTGATGAACCAAATTATTCAGAAGAATGAACTATTCCAGTATCAGAAATACACCAAGTCTAATTATTCTGCTGAAAAATCCTTTTTTTTAAAAATGTTCTTTGACCTTTATTCTGTGAGATTATATTTACATAAGATATTAAATGTAACATTTTCTCTGTGATCTCTTCATAATTATCTAAATATAAAGTTTCTTCTAGGGTGTAATTCAGTTCTTAATGGATAGCCATCTAGAAATTGAAGTCTTCTTTAAGCATGAATTTTAAGAATTACTTTTTTTATTTGCATTTCCAAATGAAGAAGAATGTTCATTGTAAAATTGGGAAGTTAATACTATATAATGAAGTTTTTAATACTAATTATGTTGTTTATACTCAATTTCAAAAACTGATTTAAAGTGTTTAGTGATTGACTTGAATAAATTGCTAGGTAATTTACAGCACTTCATGAAACCCAGAGTCCTTTATTTTATAAAGTCACAGAATTTTATAATTATCAAAAACATATATTTCTCATCAGGTTTACTCTCCATTTCCTCAAAAATAGTAGCAATTTGCCTCTTCTTTCACTTAGGATGTGCTTATTTTAATTTTTTATGATAATTTAAAGACCTTGAAAGATTTGGTTTCAGAGGCTTATTGACAGTCTAGTTTTTCAGGACTTTTTATACTTCATATTTTATTATATTCTGAAATTTATTTTAAGGATTCAGTATTTAAGATTAACTTTAAAAAAACTGGCAATACCTCTAAAGATATGTTAATAAATAAACACAGACATATATGCTTACCTACTTTGACGTTGCTATGCTAGGCCATGACTGCAGTCGTGATAAGAGACATGACAAAGAGTGTCCAGTCGTTTGTACTGAGAGAAGAAAGAAATATTTATATCTTCTATTTTGTTAAGATTAACCTGCATTTAATGTCCAGATATGTCTCTAAAAGTTTTAGGTAGTATTTCCCCTCCTGTGGACAGCAGTGCAACAGCTGGTTTATCAAAGGAAACATTTCTGAGTTTTCTTTCCTTTCATTCTTCCCAGGGTGAACAATTTCTGTTCTTCTCATTCTTTGATAATATCAATTTTAACATTTAAATGTTTTAACTTAAAAAAAAAAAACTATATATAAAGTATTTTCTTATTATCTCAACTTGGTTTTAAGAAGTCATTGTATCTTCAGTGGTGTGCTTTTGCACTTTTAGGTTTCTGTTTGGAGTGTGTGTGTGAGAGCGTGTGTTTGTGTATCTTGAGTCTCTAGGTAATTTATAAATGCATAGATGTTTGTTATAAGAGGGATATTGAAACTCATTTTATTTATTTTAAAAGAAAAAATCAAATCTTTCAAGTAACAATGAGAAGTTTTTATTATATAAACAGGTATCAGTGATGACTATATATCTCATCTTGATTGCTTACCATACTGACTAACAGAAAAATAATTGATTCCTGTGTTATTTTCAAAAGATTTAAATACTTAGCTTAATCCATTGAGTAATATATTAGTTTCATCTCAGATTGACGAATACCTCACCGAGCATTAAAATCTTCACCTCCCACCCTTCTATTTGTGTAGAAGGTATGGAACTCGCTGCTCTCGTTGTGGGAGGCACATCCATTCTACTGACTGGGTCCGGAGGGCCAAGGGCAACGTCTATCACCTGGCATGCTTTGCCTGCTTTTCTTGCAAAAGGCAACTTTCCACGGGAGAGGAGTTTGCTTTGGTGGAAGAAAAAGTCCTCTGCAGAGTGCATTATGACTGCATGCTGGATAATTTAAAAAGAGAAGTGGAAAATGGTAAATATGTCCTTAAAATACTTTTGAGTCTTTTGGAACACTGAATACAAAAATAAAATGATTTTTCCTAAGGTCATCTTAATGCATTATTTTGTGCAGTGTAATTGTGGTAAAACTCATTAAGCACTGTATTGTTAGTGATAGTGTCCATCTGTTTATTTACAAGGAAAACCATGCCATGTATATTAGCTTCGTGCCATATTCTCAGACAGTAGCCTTGAGTTTAGAATTCTGTTTTGCCTTTTGCAACTAATTGTTTCCCTGTCTTCGCCTTCCTAAGGATGAGCCTTAGATGTGGACTTCTAACTTTTGGCACTTGTGACTAAATATACAAGCCTACATGTGGGCTGTTGTTTCCATAATATATTTCTAGTGTGTTTAAAAACTTAACTCAAGGTATTTGCCAATCGAGAAGTATACAGTTTCACTCCAAGCCGAGAGATGCAAGAAACCTATTACTGCATGACTGATGGCCCCATCTGAGTTACCAACATATATGGTGTATTTTTTTTTTTTTAAATGTAGGTAATGGGATTAGTGTTGAAGGTGCCCTCCTCACAGAGCAAGATGTTAATCATCCAAAACCAGCAAAAAGAGCTCGGACCAGCTTTACAGCAGATCAGCTCCAGGTAGACGTGACAATGAATTTATGATTTTTGAAGCCCCTCCCTACCAAAAAAAAAAAAACACTTTATCTTTATAATGTCTAAATCACTTTTATGTTTTCAAAAAGGTTAGTCTATGCTTTTTGTGAAAACTAACTTGGTGAATGTATGAAAACATACTTTTTGCCCTAAAATGTTTATCAGTATTCCCAGAGTCATGATATAGTATGACATAGTCATTTAAGCTTTGTTTTTCCAAGGTCTCTTGGTATTGATATGGAAGTGGAAATAAAATGTTTATTTGTCCTGACTTCCTGGGAAAATCAGTTTAACACAGGCATTCTTACTACATATAATTGAAATAGAAGACAAAATATTTTGAAACTCAACAGAAAGAGCCATACAGTGTGCATGTGGGTCTATGAGACACTAATGTGTTCATCTTTTTAACAAACCACAATGAGTCTTTTAATAGATAAGATTATACATTTTCTGAGTAAGAAAGAATCGAATATGCCTTACCATAAACAGGAATCTCCTGATCAGCTCCAATAAAGTAGACCCTTTCTTGTTTTCAAAGGAGATAGAGGGAGACATTCTATAATCTGATGCTAAAGGTTGATTATATCCCCTGAAAAGGGAGTGATTATTTTCAGCTTAATTGCCCTAAATATAATTGTCATAAATTTGATTTATGTAAATTGTCAAGAAAATTATTAAATAATTACTCCTTGCTTTATATTTAAGTCTACCCATATAATGATTTTTTCTGGCATCTTTTCAGCAAAATCATGTTTTCTAAAAGATTAATATGGCTGAGGTATTTGTTTTATGTTAAAGTAAAGTAACATTTATTGAGCACCTACCATGTAGTCTGGGTGCTTTACACATTGTATCCATCTTAGCTCAGATTTTAAAGGATATTTATATAATGTTAACAAATGAGTGAAAGTAATTTTTGAAAAATCACATATAGTGTTCTAAGACTTGCCAGTATTTAAGATGAATACAAGTGCTTAAAGAAGAGAATTTTTGAAAATGATTAAGAAAGAAAACTTGATGTGACACAAATATTCAAGGCAACTTAATAGTACTGGAAATATATCTAGTATTAAAATCTAGAGCCACTCATGATTTTTTTGGATTTCTTAATTTAGATGTAGAACACATGGTTAATAAGTAATAAATGAGAGAGAAGGCAATTGAAAGAAATCTCTCCGTTTGAACCTAGCATTTTCGGGTGCCTCATTGGGTCATAATGAGATCACATAAAGCTCTAAGTTAGGAGACATGAGTGCCTGGGCCAGATCTGACAGCAAAATATACAGTAGCCGGAAGGTGTCTGAGTTCAGAATCTTTAATAGAAATATATTGTTTTTAAAATCTGCTGTTCCCATAGGGGCTGGCTATAATTTTAATTATAAGGCAGATAACTCTAATTTGATATAAAAACATGATTAAAATGCAAAAATTTGAAACCACTTTAGGTGTATAGACAATCTCATGTGGAAGATAATAAATACTAATTAAATAAAAAGGGAATAATATTTGTGGAGGGCTTTTTGTAACAAGTCCTATGACAGGCATTTTCACTACGTTATCTCCTTTAACTCTTACAATTTCTCGATGTAGGTAGCCTCATCTGAGAGGCGCAAGAATTCCCCTCAAGGCAGACTGCCAAGGGAATGGTAGAGAAGAGATTTGGACCCTTCTCCCCAAAGTTCTGGTCTTTTAATTTTGCTTGGCCTCCCAGGAGACCATGAGTGGAGCTGTGCCTTCACAAAACTCTGCTTAAATGGCAGCAGTAGCAGCTAGAACAAAAGAGTGAGATTCTGACTCTTGTAGATAGCCTTATAATCTTAATGGCAAATGTTCATAAACTGAGCCATGCATTATTATATGAAAATGTGATATGAATCGTGCATTTTTAAAAATTGTATCAGAATTATGTTTTAAAAACTGAAAGCAGAAATGATATGCTTTCAAGTGTGTTCTCATTTATTCAATATTAGCATTTATCTAAATCAGGGATGACTGAAACAAATGAAACAGAATCCTTGTCTTCAAGTGGTTCTTTATAACTTAGAAAACCGAGATGGCTGTAGATTTTTTAAAAAAATGAATCATTATATTTGGCCAGAAACTCTAATAAATCAAGCAATGTATTCTCATTGTCAAATTGTCCTACTTTTCAGAAAGTTGAATATATGCAAGTAGTGCATGAATTCAGCAAGATCATAAAATATTATAGGTGAACTGTAAGTCAAGACTATTCATGAAGTTCCTGCTTTGGACAGAGAAAATTTAAATGGTAGGAATAAACAAGATAATTTACCAAAATTCTTCTTTAGAAACTTATATAGAGAAAAAATATAGTTTAAGAATCACAAAATAAAATATTATTTGTGTTGGCAGAAATATTTCAGATGTCTCATTTGTAGAAATGATATTTAATTAATTTTAGCCAATATTATGGTTTGCTTATTATAGTTGGAAGCACTTGCTCAATAATTATTAATGTCAAACATACTTAGGTTAGCACCTACTTTAACCTTTCAGATGGAGTTGGTCAGCTGCTACTGTGCAGACTCCTGACAATTCTGGTAGATTTTTTGGCCTTAAAATGATGAATGTCTCCAAAGGCCCACTCCTTGACCATGTTAAAAGAGCACAGAAAAGGAATAGGGTGGATTTTGGCATCATTACTGACTGGAGAATAATAAAACAGTCAATATTAAAAGGGTTTTTTGTGAGACTAAACCTTGATAAGCACATCTTACTTGTCCTTGAGCATATTCCGATTACTAACCATCAATGTTGATTTAAGTTTTGCTTTATTTCTTGATGAGAAATTGCTTTATTAAATGTAATTTGGTTCCCTTATTAAACTTGTGAATTTGAAATGCATTTGTGAAAAGCACCCCATTTTTGTTTTACAAGTCATCAATAGTGGCTTTGGAAGCAAATGCTTATATATCTGTTCAGTTTTTCTCTTTGAAAAATTAAAAAACAAAGATGTAATGAATTTGCTCATTCTTTTTTCTCTTTGGGATTTACATGCTCAACCTCCTATAAACATAACTATTCGAACATGAAATAACACATTTGGAGTAAGGGAGAATGTAGTGAACTGAGCGAGATTATAAATTTTTAGGCTGATTCTGCCCATTTTTTAAAGCAAAAATACATGTGTTTAGAGTGAGTGTGTGGACAAATAGAGTTGGAAATGAAGCCAGGAATACCTTATTCTAGAAGAAGAGTCACTAACCACAGAGACCTTAACTGAAAAAAATTATATAATTTTAAACCTTATAAGGTTTTTTGGAACAACATTGGGCTTTTTCACCACACTATCTTCAGATTTTCCTCACATTGTCAAGTCAGAAACTCTTAAGCACATACTTTGTGACAGGAAGGGGATATGAAGAGTAGGACATTTCCTTTGCCCTCAGGAAACTCACTCTCTGCTATGGAGAGCTAGACTGCCAGTGAATTATCTAGCTATCCTGTGAGAAGTGCAGTGGCTGAAGGTAGTATTACATGAGGAGCAGAGTGGAGAATGCAGTTATTTTTGCTTTTGGAAATGATATCAGGGCCAAGGGTGCTTAAGGTTGGTTAGTTACCCCATCCCCAGACCATCCTTGTGGATGACACAATCATATTGGTTGACTGACTCCCTCTTTCATTCTTTATAATTTTTTATTATATTTCCCTCTATTGATCAACTTTTAAGTAATAAAATTCAAATTCCTGCTTGAGTCCCATGATTAACCTTTTCTGAAAGAATCCGAAAGCCCTTAGCTTGTGCTTGTATTCTGGTACTACCCCCTCACATCCTCCACAATGCCTCTCCCTTAACCTTGTTTTGTTGGTAGTTATTGGCATGTCTGTATCTTTCTCCGAGGAAGTTGAGATCAGGGACAGTTTTTCATGTGTCACTATCTCATAGCACTTAGCACAGTGGTTCCAATGCAAAGGTTCACATCAGAATCACTGGGGAACTTTGTCAATACGTAGATGTTTAGATCCTGATAAATTCTTATTCAGTGGGCTGATAGATGCCTCTTTTTAAGATCCCAGATATGCCTTTGCATAGAGCAAGTGCTCAAAACAATTAATGACGGAATGGTTACAATGAAGTGGAACCATTTATTGTGCTCTGTACTATTTGCAGACTGATGAAAATTGTAATAGGGGCTTTGACACTGTTTATTTAGCTTAGTAGAGGTTGGAGATAAAAGCGATAAATGATTTTTGTATTTTTAAAAGTTTTATAATGCTAGCTATTTTTAACAGAATGGAAAAATCAGTAAATAGACTTGTACTAGTGTTGCATTTTATTTATGAGTTGTAAGAATGGAAGAAAAGGTGAGCTTATTTTTAACAGCATAGTTGAGAGAAGTTTTATGTTGAAATGGATGGTTTTTTCAATATCTCAGCAACTTGTGTGTAAATTTTAAAAATGTGCATTCTTTTCATTTATGGATTCCAATATTGATTTTCAAGTAATAAAATACAAGTATCCCATTTTCTTGTACATGTCTTCTCTTCCGTCATCAAAATGCAGAAGATTTAGCTTCTTATTTTTAGCTACTTACCACTTACATTTTTAAAACTACAGGTTATGCAAGCACAATTTGCTCAGGACAACAACCCAGATGCACAGACCCTCCAGAAACTGGCAGAAAGGACAGGCTTGAGCAGACGTGTAATACAGGTGATAATTTTAAAGGTTAATCAAGAGATACTAAAAGTTCTATTCTAGGTCTTTCTGAGTGTGCATTGTTTGATGAAGAAATGTCAAAGCATTAGCTTCTCATTTTAGGTCCCTTCACACTCTAAATCAATTTTTTTTTTAACCTGATAATTATCCTGCTCAGGCCGGGTTACCATTTGTTAAATGACTCCTTGCACAAATTACTTCATTCAGTGCTCACAGCAACTCTGAGATCCTCAGGCTAAAAAAGACAGCTGCAGTTCCAAGCTAGATCTGGTTCTGAGGTCAGTATTTTTTTCCCTACTTTTCTGTGATTGTGTATGTGAGTGAGTGTATATGTGTGTAAGGTGTGTTGATGACCTTTGTTAAAGATTCAAATAGAGGGAGTGATGTAAACAAAGCTAGGAAAGGATGAGTTAGAGCAAATTTATTGAAATGTAAGATTTATATTTGTAAATTGTGGGGGAGGAAACTATTGGAAAGGAATTTGGAGGGGCCTGTGAATTTAGAGTTCTCTCCCGAGCAGGCAAAAGCCATATTTGACTTTAGGAAGAAAAGGAAAGGGCTGGTGATAAGTACATGGGAAGAATTAGAGTTGAGAGAGGCTAGATAGAGATAGACAGATTAGCTGGGATGCCCTGCAAAGTAGTAATTTTTTGAAAAGAGACTTAACTGGGATAGTGGTCTAGAATTCATTGAGAAATATTTTATTGACTGCATACTGATGGAAGTTAACAGTAAGGGAAGGAACAGTATAAACAGAATAAGTATCTTTAAATATATATGAAAGGCTGTTGGGCAGACAACAAAATTAGATGTGTCTACAAGGGAAAGCAGGAAGATAGATATCACTCATAATGTAGAACATTCTTAGGAAAGGCTATAAAAATGGCATGGGCTACCTGTGGAGGCAGTCAGTGTCCTGCGCATGGAAGTGAAACTTCCTTCATCGAGGCCATTCAGACTCAATGGACTGAGGGTTCCTTCCAATCTAAGATTCTGTATATTCAATGGTAGTGACTGCTTCAGCTAAGTCAGAACTATGGACTACTATGTATTAGATTATTTTGAAGTTGGACTACTATGTATTAGATTATTTTGAAGTTGGAAGTAAGGGAAAATGGAGGGTTTTCTGAGACCTTTCTAATTATTTGAAGAAGTAAGGACCCCAGACACACATCTCTCATTTAATTTTCTGGTAGTTTTGTCACCAGTATTATGGGCAAGTTAACTTGATTCCACATAGTAGAACTTAGAGAATATATTGTTGGATGGTGGCTTTTAATATGTGAGGATTTGATTAAAATATTTTTGATAAGATGGCAAAGAAAGGAATACTAGTATGCAAATATATTATTTGTATTTTTACATACATGTATATGATTTAAATATATAGTCCTTCACAGTATTTTTGAAGAATTAATTATTATGATCTCAAACAGTAATCATGATCTGTTAGCCCACCCAACATACTTAATAGCCTTAGGCACACTTTAGGAAAGTTAAAGAGTTTTGATTACTAGGCCTTTATTATTCTAATATGCAAACTAAGTTATATGCAAAGAGCAGGTAGAAACTATGGTCTGATACAGAGACAGTCTCACCTTTACTAGCTAAAGTCTGCTTACAGAGGCATTCATTAGTAACGAAGTGGATTGTCATTGTACTGAAATCACAGAATAAAGATGGATGATTTTACTTTTACATTCTGCATCTAGATATAATCATTGTTCACATCCCCTTTCAGATAGGTGAATTATGAGTTGTGTATCCTACAGAAACAGGATTAACCACTATTTCTTTCAGTTTTCTAAGAATACCTTTTTATCTTAAGAGCTACGTCATTTTTATTGCTGCACATTTTGAGCATGGCATAATTTATTTAGTTTACCATTTTTTATCATAAAAATGGTGCAGTGAACATTTTATGCATACCTTGCACACTTATTCAATAGTTTCAGTAGGTTAAATTTCTAGAAATGTGATTGTTGAGTCAAAAGATAAAACATTTTAAGGCCTTTAACTGATAGCACAGAAATCGCCTTCCAAAAAGTTCCTACCAGTTTATACTGCCAGGAGCTACATATGAAAATTCCCTTTCCTCAACCCACATGAATCCTGAATACTGCCATTCTTCTACATCCTCTCCATTTCGGTAGTCAGCATTAAGGTAGTTATTCGACTGTTTATGTTATGTCGTCTTCGTATTTATTTCCAATAAATATAGGATTTTGTTTTTTAAACAATCGAATAGTTCCCATCTAATGTATAATCTATTGGAGACATAAGATTTTTTGAAGAAACTTTGGGAACGATAGTGCCGTGTTTTTTAGGTTATATGTAGTCACTGGAGTATATGTCTTCTCGGTGCTGCCTGGGGAAAAGGCAGGTGGCAGCAATTCTCTTTTATAATTTGGAGAATGTGTGAGTATATCTTCTTGGCTGGGTGGGTGATAAAGTGAAGGAGCCTGTGGAGAGAACAGTGACCGGACACTTGGGGTGTGGTCTCTGTATACAGGTCTATAAGAGTCTATCATTCCAGAAGATGAGGGAGGAGAAAGCTGTGGCTTCCCACTACTTTTCTTTGATATATGCCTAAGCCTTCTTCCTGAAACATTCCTTGGGTGCTCCCTTTCAGGCATTTGCTCAGGACTGCATACCCCATTACATGATTAATTTTTATTCCTTTAGCTTTAACCCCTTGAGTTTATACTTTGCCAGCCCTTTATTTTTGAGTCCCAGGGGCAGGGTGTGTCTTAGAAATCAAGCCAAGTTTTTCATATAAATCTTGCAGCTTCCTTCTGTTCTACATTATTCACCCTCAGTTCCCTTATGCCATCAACAGCCTTAGGCAGAGACTTAGGCCCCCGATATTTCCCTGGCCTCCTTCCCAGTCCCAAAATGTTCTTAACCTAATTTCCTTAAAGTTTTCATCCCTCCACTTCTCTTTCTTCTTGTGACAGAATTGTCTAGTGTGATGGCAAATAAATGCTATAGGATATTAATAGAGAAACTCTATAGTCAAGTTTTACCTAATGTTAAGGAGTTCAAACACAGGCAGGTTCATTACTGGAAGTATTCTGGGAAGTCTAACCTTACTTACCCTGACCTAAAACTAAAACTCCACTTGCTCTGAATTTGCTCCCTTTATTTCTGTGATAGAGTGGACAATAGAGTGCTTAGCTTACATTTTGTGAACTATTTAACCAGTGGATGTTTGTATTTTATTCTACTTAAATATCACTAATTTAGATGTCTAACCAATGTACGATATACTTGAAACTAATTAAAATTTTCAAAAATATATCACTAATTTTTTTCTTTTTATAAACCTGACCTTAACATATTTCTTAGGGAATAGCTTATGTATACACTAAGAGAAATTGAAGTCAGCAGGTTAAAATGTGACTGGAATAACTGAATCAAGAGGTTTGTAGAAAGCTTTAAGTTCTCAGTAGGGATTTTAGTCATTTGAAAAAAGATTTGAAATAAGTCCAGGTGTCTAAGAATACATTTAGTAGTGTATTTTTTTTAAAATTCTGATTAAAAAGGCTTTTTTCTGCTTTTCTCTTTGTCCCAAATGCCAGCAGTCAAACCGAGGAAACCTTTCTGGAATTCCTGAGCCCTTTCCTTTCTTTTTATTTTGAAAGCTATTGGTTTAGTATAGAATTGGCTTTCAAGTAAATCACCAGATAGTTATTTGAGCAAAGAAAATGACCATTGGTATTTGTGTAACAATGTGTCTTCTTCTGTCTATAGAACTTCTTAAAAATGTATTTAGATTCCTACTGTGCTTATATGGTAGATCTAATTGAGTTGCATCCCTTTTTAAACTGAATTGGTAATGTTCTCAGGAGCTGATATGTGACATAGCTACATTGCTTTTCCCTCTCAGGTGTGGTTTCAGAATTGTAGAGCACGCCACAAGAAACACGTCAGTCCTAATCACTCCTCCTCTGCCCCAGTCACAGCTGTCCCACCCTCCAGGCTGTCTCCACCCATGTTAGAAGAAATGGCTTATTCTGCTTATGTGCCCCAAGATGGGACGATGTTAACTGCGCTGCATAGTTATATGGATGGTAGGTATCCTAATATTTAATAGCTGTCTCTCAAGCAATCAATAACTGACAACTTCTAATATTAGGTTATTGATAAGACTCATATTTTGAAATATTACCTCAGTAGTAGCTGAAAAATATTGGGGAGGGGGGAGGATAGAGTAGGGAGCAAAACTATCCAACCATTCTTATTTATGTGACTGTATTTTAAGAGACAAGATTAATTCTCACTTTACAGCTAAAATGCAAATATTGAAACTCTTAGTGCTTGACTTTTACTTAGGAAAAAAATTTTTCTTTGTTTTTTTGCCTGATAAATATGTAAATAATTTATTTTCCTATCATCAGAGAAAGTATTCACACTCAGATTTTTAGATTAGGTTTTACTTAGTTTTGTTAAAGAAGCTTTTTTTTTTAAATTGAAATAACACACATATAGAAAAGTGCACACATAATAAGTATACAACTTGATAAGTTAATAAAATGAACATATCCATGTGAATATTACCCAGATGAAGTACTAGAACCTAATTAAAACCCAGAAGCCTCTCTTATGTCCCTTCCCAAGAGTTATCTTTTTCCTTAAAGTTAGCATTGCCTTGACTTCTAAAATCATGTTTCAGTTTTGCCTGTTCGTGAACTTTTCATAAATTGAAATGTACAGAGTGTATTCTCACGTGTCATACTTCTTTCAACTGCATTGCGAGTTTCATCTGTATTGTTGCGGGAATTAGTGATTTGTTCGTTTTCATTGTTACGTAGAATTCTACTACAGGAATATACCACAATTTATCCACTCTGCAGTTGATAGACATTTGTGCTATTTCTAGTTTGGGCTTTTATGAATATGCTGCTATGGACTTTATGGTACATTCCTTTCGGTGCACATTAATTCACACTTCTATTTGATATGTACCTGGGAATGGAACATAGGGTCATAGGCCACATACATATTCAACTTTAGTTGATTCTGCCAGTTTCCCATAGTGGTTGAACCAGTTTACACTTGGGCTAGCAGCATTCGAAAATTCAAGGTGCTCTGCATCCTCACCAACACTTGGTTTTGGTGTGACTTCTTAATTTTAGCCCATTTGACGGTTGTGTAGTAGTAGTCTCTCACTACTATAATTTGCTTTCCCTCGATGACTGATGAGATTGAATATTATTTCAGTGGGCATCTGTATATCTTTTTTTGCAAAGAGCCTATTTATGTCATTTGCTTATTGATCTATCAGCTTGTCTGTTTTGTTTTTACCTTGATTTGTTTTAGTTCTTGCTATGTAAGTTTTTTGATGATTATATGTGTTGCAAATATCTTCTCATAATCAGTGGCTTATGTTTTTCCACTCTATTAAGGGTATGTTTTGTTGAGCACCAGTTCTCAATTTTAATTTAGTTTGTTTCAACAGTTTTCATCCTTCATGGGCAGTGCTTTTTTTGTGACCAATTCGAGAAATTGCTTCTACTCAAAGATAATGAAGATATTCCTTCTATGTTGTCTTCTAGAAACTCTTTTACTTTTGACATTTATATTTACAGTACATCTGGAATTGAATTTTGTATGTGGTGTGAGATTGGAGCAAAGTTTTTTTGTTATGTCGATGAAAATACTAATTTCCAAACTGCTTTGTACTACCACATTTGACATAAATTAATGTTCATATAATGTGTCAGTCCCTATATCCTCTATCCTATTTAATTGGTCTATTTACATATTAATACCTAATTATTTTAATTATGGTCAGACTATAATTCTTGATATCCAATAGTACAAATCTTCCTACTTCATTGTTATTTAAGCTTGTGTTACCTATTCTCGACCCTTTGCAATCTATTAGATCAATTTTGTAGGGAACTACCATCTTAATAATATAATGTTTTATACCATGAACTTCGTCTGATTTTCTATTACTTACGTCGTCTTCAAATGCTTTTATATTCTAGAGTTTTCTGTTTAGTAATCTTGCACATCTTTTGTGAGGTTTAGTCATAAGTATTTGTTTTCATACAGTTGTAAATAGTATTTTCTCTGTATGTGGGAATCTAGATTGGCAGCTAATTTTTTCAGCTCTTTGAAGAAATGATAACATTGTCTCCTGGCTTCCATTGTTTCTGTTGTTTAGAATATGGATAGTTAACCTGATACCACTTATTGTTGAAGTCAACTGTTGGTCTTATTCTTGCTCCTTTGAAAGTGAATGTCTTTTTTCCCCAGCATTTCTCTTTGTTTAGTTTTCAATTTTATTATAATGTTCCCATACATGGTTCTTGAATATGTAGTTGGATGTATTACATTATGAAAAAGTCTCAGCTTCGTCTCTTCATATATTGTTTCTGCCCTTATGGAAAAAAATCTCAGATTTTCCAGCCTTTTGACCTTCATATTTCAGTCTGGATATTTCCTTCTGACCTTTCTTCCAGCTCACTAATTCATTACTTAATATGCTGTAAAACTCATCTATTGAGTTCTAATTTTAGTTATTATATCTTCAGTTTTAGAATTTCTACTTGATTCTTTTGTAGTTTCCACTTCTATGCCGGAATAATCTATTTTGTCATTTTATTCCTTATAAAATTATTGTAATATTAATGATAGTTATACTAAAGTACATGTCTAACTCCAATATCTAGATTTTTGTGGGCCTATTCTATTGTTTTTGTTTTTTCCTCTTTGTTTTCAATCAAGTTACGTCTCCTTATTTGTCTTGTTATTTTGTATTGTACTTCAGATGTTGGGTATGAAAACCTAGAAATAATTTGAGGCTCTGAATGATGTCTTACACCAGAAAAGATTTAGTTTTGCTTTTGGCACTTAGTTAGGCTAAAGGGAGATCAAATTAATCTAATCAGGCATCACTGTTCAGGAGGGCTGGTGTATTTCTGGGTCACTACTACTTGTATTAAGCCTTTTGAGATCCCAGACAAAGCCTGTATTTTCTCTTCTTTTGTTTTTAACTAGGGCTCCTCTTCAGTGGTCCCTTTCATATTTGTTTTCTACCACCCAGCCAAAGTCTCGGGAAAGTTCTGCTAAACTTCTCAACCTCTCAGACATTTATTTCGAAATTGCCCCAAAATTGTAGGGGGAAAGCATCTTCTCCCTACAAGTTTCCCTTTTCTTCTGGGATTTGACTTCTAGGACTGACTGCTTTGGTCTCTTTCATATGCCTTCAGACGGATTTTTAAACATTTTGTCTAGCTTTCTTGGTTGCTCCAGAGGGAGGTTCGATTTGAAGCAACATAGATTTTGCTGAGAGTGGAATCTTCTTTTTAACTTTTGGTTAAATAAAAATAATTATAATTAAAAAAACAGAGCTGATACCATTGTTATCATTTACTTACACTAGCATTAAAATTGGCTGTGTGTTCACATAAATGACTGTAGTATTGCCTGAGTCAAAGGTGTTTTGATGTATGTTCAGGGAAGAAGCAGTTAAGCATTCATAGAGGAGAATTTTGGGGGATGGGGAGGAGCATTCATCCTGTACAGACACCTTCATATGAAAGCTAGCAACATCTCTGCAGACAAAGCATATGTGTCTTTCTGGCTGCAGGGTAAAGTGCAGTGAATGGGGTATGGATGGAGGACATTAAAGTGGCAAAAGCTTGCGGCCTCAAATAAGTATTTCGGGGTAAACCATTTCTGGATTCTCTTCCTGACTATGCCGATCAAGTTAATGCTTCTGCTGAGGTCAGCGGAATGAGGATAGGTTGGTGCCCTCAGCTGTAATGAGTAATGAAAGCACATTGCCTTGGATTGTTATTGTTTGTTTTTAAATCAGTTTTATTCACCCCACAAAACTGATCCATAAATTTCTTTCTATTTTGTAGCTCATTCACCAACAACTCTTGGACTCCAGCCCTTGTTACCCCATTCAATGACACAACTGCCAATAAGTCATACCTAATTTCTTTTTTCAGGGATAGAAATGATTAAGGATATAAACTTGTCATTTATTATGTATAAAATACCATTGAAAAGATAATGTTAATTTTTTATTTAACACCCAAAGCATATTCAACATCATTTTGCTGCCCAGGTATGTATCTATAGTTGGCCTGCAAGACACTTTTATTGATTCTTCATTTTTTGTAAAACTTATGTTTACAAGAAGAAAACAAATCAAAACTTTTTTTTGTATTGTCTGGAAATAGTTCACTCTAGTGTGTATCTGTTAATTTATTTGTCATCAAAAGAGCACTTTGCCTAAAAGGAAGGACTGACAAGTGTGCAAAATGTTTACAATTCTTTGTGAAATTGTAGTTTATCATTAGTTTGTATCTGTAAGTTATTGTTATAAATATTACCTGTATTTTTTTGTTACATACAACTTTATACTTTGAGGCTTGTATCTGTGAATTTGCAACTGAAATTTATTTTGCCAACGTTTTCTGAATGAACTGAATAAAGCTTCTGTTGTAGCATGCCATGCAAACACATTATTGTGTTTGTGGTTGATGAATTATGGCTGTAAATAATACTATAGTTTAATAAGCCCACCATTCTAAGTTTATTAAACATTTCCATTATTGTGAAAGTTTCAACCAATTTGTCTTTTTTGTGTATGTTTTCCATGTAAGTTGGCGTTAATTTCTTTCAAATGTAATGACTCCTAATTCATTTTGTTTTGAGCTGTGTTGTGAGAACATTTGTAGTTGATTGCACTTACTCAACAGAAAAACACATGAAAACATCGAATATGGCAAATTATCTCTTTTAGACTAGCTAATAAAATTAGTGTGGGGGAAAAAAGGTGGAGCACTTTTCAAAATGACCTTTTGGGGTATCCCAAGTCAGAAATGAAAAATGGGCCACAAGAATATATTTCTTCAAGGGAGAAAAAGGAGAACTAGAAGTATTTGGAGTTTGCGAGCAACATTTCTAGAGCACAGAACACTTTTTAGGGATAGTGATTCTGAGAACTGAAACCTAACCCTCAGGACTTTCTCCTATGTAGCAGTGGGCACTTGTCTCAGAACTGTGAAAGTAAGAAGTGCCACCCTCACTCATTTTTGGATTTAAAAACCTTAATCAGTACTCACTTCTTGTCTTTCATACACTAGTCAGGAAAAATTAAAAGGTAATGAGAAAAAAAATCTTAAGAATCTTAAGTTTAAGTCTTTGTTTAACTGAGCAGATTCACATCTGGCTAAGGACTGGAAGTAATAGTGGAGTATTTGTAATTCTATTCTAGTAATCATAAATGCAACCAGAAAGCAATTATGTGAATATAAGTAACTTACTATCTGTCTCAAACCAGACACAACAAATCTGTGTTTCACTATGGGAGAAAGGAGGAAAAAAAGTTTTTTTTTTTTTTTAGAACCTGCTACTCCAGTTAGAATCCATTGACCAAAAACAAAGAACAGTCAATAGTCAGTCTATCTGATCTTGTGAAACTGATGCTAATCTCCTTGAGTTTTAGTCTACCTGTCCCAGGCACAAAGTGGTGAGGTCGGCTTTACCTTTACCATATGTTGAGGAAAACACTTGTCACATAGCCAAGCTCTGCTCTGTTAGCAGCTTATAGCATTTTCCAGCTGTATATAATTGGCATCATTTAGCTCAGGAGGTGCTTGATTGTGAGTGTTCGTTCTCTTCTCTCTTGTCTTTTTTCTGTACTCACCACCTTCTGACTCTTCCGAGTTTTTACAAACCACATCACTATCCTTTTGAGTTCCAAAGTTGAATACCCAAAGTTGAAGAAAAAACTTCCATAACAGAAAGATTCAAAGCTGTCAAAATGAATGAGATTTATTTATCCTGCATTCTACAGTTGTTAATAATAAAATGAGATAGACATGAAAGTACTAAAAAAATTATATGTAACATAGACATATGACTATGTTTTCATTTCCCTTGGTGGAAGTCTAAGGTCTTAATTTTATAACTTTAAATTAGGAAAGATTTGAAGTATTCCCATATTAGTAATACTCAGTGTAAGCATGTAGGCACAACTGATTAAAATTAAGGGTAATTAAATAACTTTGTGAGGATTAGAGGTAGACTTTTGTTGGACTAGCAATAGACCTGGGTAATGAATAGTTTCTCTCTTAGGCATTCAGAGATTTATGAGCTGAAAAAGGGTAAGGATAACTTTTTGCTATGGAGATTGGTTGAATCACCAATTCAGACATTAGAACTGAAGTCATACTAATTCAATACCCTTAAGTGATTCTCATTAATAAGACAAGGTAGCATTAACATTTAGCAGTAATTTTACCTTATGCAAATGTCATTTTCAACAGTCCACATTACTATATTAAATTATAAGTACATCTCTTTTGAATATCATAAACATCATTAGAGTCATACTTCACACTTTTAAAAATTGTTACAGGCATTGGAATGCTGATAGCTGTAGTATTTCTTGACTTGTAAATTATATATGCAGTTAGAAGCATTATGAGACTAGCTGGGATCTTGGAACTTTGTTATGGCATGGAGGACTTTACCTGTTAGTTCAAGAAGTGCTTCTATTTTATTTAGAACAGAAGTTTGTATTGCAATACACTAAATACCGAAAAGTATTCGCCCAGGAAAAATTCTCCATGATCCCCCAAACCCAGGATGTAAAGGAACTGAAATTAGCACTATTTGATTTTTGCTCTCTTGAAATACAACTAAATTTGGGGGGAGAGAAATGGATTTGAATTCAAAACAAGTTCAAGTATACTAGATACCATTTAAGAAACATCTTCTTGAATTTGATCACATAGTAAATACTACTTTATAGCCTGCTTTTTCCTTTTAACATAATAAACATCTTCTCGAGTCAAATATTCATTTATAACATCATGTTAATTGATATCTAGCACTACATTCCTTAGAAGAAACAATTTCTTAAATATGTAGGTTGTTTCTAATTTTTCATTATAATGGACATATTCTAACATTTTGAGCATTTTCAATATGCCCTATTTGAGTGCCTTCAATGTATTTTGTTAAATATTCATAGCCACCTTGTGAAACAGTTTCTATTATCACCATTATTTAAAAATGTGGACATTAATAGTAATAGGCCCAGTATCCCAGTGAAAAGTAATAAAACTAGGATTTGAATCTAGCAGCTGTGACTCCAAATACCATATTTTCCAATTATAGTTGGAAAAATTATTTTCCAATTATAGCTGATGTACGATATTAGTTTCAGGTGTACAACATAGTGATTAGATATTTATATACCTTATATATTCCCTATGCTGCAGATACCATATTCTTCTGTACTTTAAGCATTCTCTATCTTAAATAACACCATGGTAAGCATCTTTATAGCTACCTTTTTATTCACATCCTTATTCCTCAAGTATGAATTTTTAGAAGTGGAATGGACATGCATGCATAGTTTTGAGACTTGTGAAAGTAATTAATTGCCCCCAGAATGCTGTACTAATTTACATCTCCATCAGAAGTGTATCTGAGATATTTTCCAGAGCACCTGTTTATCATGCCTATCAGTGGAATTAATAGTATCTTACTTGTTTTTCTAATTTGATGGTCAAAAGGGTAATTTTTAAAGCCTCGTTTTTCATTTATTATTTGATGTAAAATTTTTAATTTACATTTCAGAGAAATCACTTTTTGTAAAATGGGCAAAGTTAAGCACAAGTTTCCACTTTTGTGATCTTTCTTCCTTCGGTTACTCTGCATACACAACTAAGTGAACATTCTTTAGGATTTGTTCAGCTGAGGTAGCATTCACTTGATACCAGATATTTTCAATACCTGGCACTCTTTACACCATCATATTTTATTAGCTTTGTTGATGATTGGTACCTTTACTTACATGGCCCTTCACACTTTTCAAATGTTTTTCTGTATATCATTCAACAGATGGGGTAACTAAAATTTAAGGAACTCTGATTAACATAATTTGATTTTAATATGCGAGAGTTCTCTGGAACACCAGACTTTTTTTATAAATCTGTAAGATCTCAGGAGAATAAATTTATAAGTGTTTCCCAATTGCTTGGGTTTCATAAGCAACTCCAAAGAAGATAGACTTCCACAGAAGATGTGAAGACTCCTGCAGGAAACACCCTTAAACAGTGTTAACATGTACAGTATTTACTTGGTGGGGGCTAAGAGCAGAGTTTAGGGGTGGACCGTGTGTGTGTGTGTGTGTGTGTGTGTGTGCGTGTGTGTGTGTGTGTAGGGGTATATCACAGGAGGAAAGAACGATGTTAAGAAATAGGAGAAGAGATAGGGAATCCTGGGAAAGGCTTGCTTTGCATTGCATCTCGCAGTATAATGCAGTAAACACTATGTAAACAGTTGACTGAGGTTGATAGAAAATAATAAGAATAAAGCTTATGCTTGAACATCCTTGGATAACTTCAAGTTCCAAAAGAGTTCTCTTCAAATTCTCAAAATATTCTTCCTTCCTTCAGCAAATAGCTTTTATATACCTGTGGCATTTTATTTAGCATGAGATTTGTGACACCTGCATTTTAGTACACACTCTGACACCAATGACCTGTGTAAGAAGGACACTTAGCCTCCCTGGATGCTAGTTTTCCTAACATTGAAAGGAAGATTTTGTGAGATCAAAGTGGGATAATGAATAGAAAAGATGTGGTAAAAACATGATTTATTAATTTCAAAAAGTAGAGGCAGGAGATCAGGCAAACCAAGGCTGGGCTGTTGGAGCACGAGAATCTGACCAGCACTGCCGTACCCCAGGCAACCCCAGGAGGACAGTGTTTTATCCATTTCTTTAAATAAAATCTGAGGTGGAGCAACTATGCTGATAATGAGTTCCATGTTCTTAAATGAAGTTCTTTTCTTATCCCAACCTCAGGACAAATGGAAAACATTTATTTGCCATCTACAAAAACTCCCTTCTTGATCTTAAAGAGTTTTTCAGGCAAATGGAGGTATCATCCTCTGTAATTTGGGTTTAGAAAATCTCTGTATAATTTAGCTTGCAGAGGTGATTTAAATGTTTGCAAAATATATATTTTTAATCTAAAGGAATTATGATACTATATTTGAAAATGGAAACCACTGATACACATTCAAGTCCAAAATATTTACTTCCCAGAACCAGGGTGAAGTCTCTGGAGAACCAGTACTAGTTATTAGCTCATTTCTTTCAGATGCACTGGAATGAATCTGCTACTTTGCCAGCACGGTTCTGAACCACAATATTTCATCTCTGGTTGAAACTCCTCCAAACAAGACCACGTGCATTTCTCCTAGTTTATTGTTCATCTTTCGGAACATAGACTGATGCACTTCATAACAATAGTTAAAACATGTCTCAGGAGTCTTGGTGGGTAAAGCTAGCTCTTCAGCAGAGCCTGGCACTTGTAAAAGATCAATAAGAAAGAAAGGTGAGAGAGGGATCAGGAAAATTCTAACCAAGACTTGGATCCCACCCTCCAGCAGACTT
>NW_006441955.1:22378160-22381110 GCF_000325575.1 Pteropus alecto
GTGGAGTGTGCAGGCAATTTGCATGTTCCGAGGAGTGCACTGAGTTCACACAGGGCTAGAGACAAGGTGCCAGGCACCAAAGAGGGCAGAGTCGAGGTGATGCTGAGCTGGCTCAGGAGCAAGCAGGTCAAAGGCAGAGCTGCTGCTTCTGTGTATCATTCATCTGCTAGAATTCTACTCTGAGAGCAGACTTCTGATCTCTGTGGAGTATGAGTTGATTCTGATCTGTCACAGACATGTGTGGAAGCTATATGGCAGCACCCAGGGCTACGGAAGCTACGTTACAGATAAAACCAGACAAGGAGAAGCATTGCAAAGACTTTGAAGTCATGTGGTCTGAAGTTCTGTTTTTGCCACACCCCACTGGTGTGACTATGGGCAAATTATTGGACTGCTCTTGTGCCTCAGTTTTCTCATACATAAAATGGAATAATAATAGCACCATTCTCAAATGGTTATTGTGAAGATGCAATTAGATAATGCTTATAAAGTGCTTAGTAAGGTGTCTGGTGCATAGTAAAGCCTGAATATTATCTATTACTCATTATTCTTTGATAAACTAACTCTTATCGCCAGAGGAAAAAAATGCCACCAGCCTTCAAATTAGCCTCCTCTCTCCCTTCCTCATCTCTCTTTTCCTAGCTAATAACAACTCCTTTTCTAGGACTCACCTCAGGTATCATCTCCTCCAGGAAGCCTTCCCTGGCTGTTTCCCACCTTTCCGCCCATCCTAGTGTGGCTCAGTTGCCACCTTTGTGTTCCCATCATTTCCTCCAAGGATATCTCTGTACCTCACACATTTTATTATAATGATCCTTTCTCAAGTTTGTCTCAAGACTGTACTTTGAGAAACATCAGAACAAGGACCATTTGTCTGAGGGTCTCAGATGAACCTAGCTGAGGATGTTGACAGAGCAGGTTCTTTATCAAGGGTAACTACATCATACCAGCTTGAAGGCAGGCTGGCAGAGAAAGCCTTTCCCCTGCTGGCTTCTCAGCCTAGGCTACACCATGGCCCAAGGAAGGTCTCCGACTCAGATGGACCTGTTTCTTGTTCTCTTCTACTAAGCAAAACAGACAGTTGGGCCATTATCGAGTAATTCAGGCAAGAGAAGCAGCCAAAGCACATGTTTTTATCTGAGTTACCCAAATTGGCTGACTCCCCAGCCTGCAGTTACTGGGTAATTGTTCAATCTTCCACTTGGCGTTTGCTGTATAAATGTGACCACAGAGTCTTTTCATTTCTGTTGAGCGGCTCCTCCCATCCTCTACATAATACAGCTTAAAACATAAAATTAACCTTTCACCACGCCCATGGTAGTTGTTCTAGGCTGTCAGCTGACCTCGCTCCATTAGTATTCCAAGTGGGCTGAAATGTTTGGACAGGAAGTAATTGGTAAGTATTTTCTATGTGTTTTATCTGTGTTCTGGATAATCTGCTGTCGACTATTCTCTCTTTTGGTATGAGAGGAGAAGAGGCCACAGAGACACACAGAATATACACATGTGCGCACATATGCATACACAGAAAAAACACAGCATAAGTTTCACATGCTGCAAATTTTCTATATTTTGGCTTCAGGAATCACTTTCTTAGTAACCATGGCTCACTGTAGTTAGGGAAATATCACAGGGTTTAGTCTCATAGTCAGAGCCTTGTTCTACTCCTAGCCTAGTCCAGTTTTACCACCTACGCGACCTTGGGCATATCACTTACCAATTCATTGCATGCTGTTTGTTTTACCTTTCGAATGTCTTTAGAATGAACCCGCTTCCCTATTTCTTTACCGCTAACACCTTATTCAAGCCATCTCCCATCTGGACTATTAAAAATAGCTATGCAACTGTTTTCCTAACTTCTACCCCTTCTCTCCTAAAGAATGTTCACAGAGTTCTACTTAAAACTTAGGATAGTGCTTCTGTCCAGTGACTTCCCTTCACATTCAGAAGAAAAGCCAATATCCTCCATGGCCTTGAAGGGCACTTAGTAGGAGTCTACCCCCAGCCCTATCCCATCACTTTTAGACCTCATCTCCTGCCCTCGCCCCCACTCACTCACTCACTCACTCACTTGCTTCCAGCCACACTGGCCTCATGATCTATAGGACAGTGAATAAGATAAAATAGTGCTTAGAGATTTGAAACAAGACTCCTCAAGTTTGCCATTTGTGTGACCCCGGGAAAGGTTCTTGATCTCACGGAGTCTGTTTTTTCATCTATAAATGAGTATACCACTCCTTCCCTTGCAGGGTTACCACGAGGATTAAAGGAGATGGGAAACATAAAGCAGTTAGCCCAGGATCTGGAGTATTGTTGGCCCTGAATTAAGAAGTGGTGGCTATTGGAGTGAGGAGTGAAGCGAGGAGGAGGTGGAAGGGAGCAGGTGGCCTGAAGTGTAAAGCAGCATTGGAGCTTTCCTGAAAACACAAAAACACTCTCTCACAACCAGGCCTTCAATCTCAAGCCCAATTTCTGCTGACATTCAGCCCGAGCCTTTTCTTTTGATATTCTTAGTAGAAAGATTTATACTCCTAACTATCACTTAGCCATCTAAGGCACCGTTAATCTCCCCTGTGCAGCCACCCTCCCAGCCCACAACTCTATTGGTCTGGTCTAAAGGAGGCCAATCCCTCGAAGAATTTATTCCTCTGAAGCCTGATTGATTCTGATTGCCTTTCGTGGCCCCTCTCCAACTTCTCTACAGCACTACTCATAGCTGAGGGTTCCGTTTAATAAAGCCTCCGCTAATGCTGAGGGGAGCTCCCGGTCTTTGCCAGTGAATTTGGCCTCATGGTGCTTCCCTGGTTTCGCTGCTAAACAAAGACAGGTAGCCTGATGGCTCTGCCAACTCCATTTTTGCTTTTTCAGCAAATACTCTAGGGCCACACTTTTGCATTGCCAAAATAAGTGTTTGCTGTTCAGACTCTCACCTCTGAGCTAGTATGTAGCC
>NW_006441955.1:22381130-22389745 GCF_000325575.1 Pteropus alecto
TGCTGAACAATTTTTCATTGTTCAGCTATATGTTCAAGACTTCAGTGCTCTTAGATCAAGAGTTTCTTTTGGACTATCAACTCTAAGAATAAGTAGATTGTAGACCAGTGGAATTTTATTAAGCTAAATGGGCAAATAATATAAAATTGTGCTAACTAACCCAGAGAATTGGATAAGTGTTGCCTGTTGGGCCTAAATAGTAGCACGGAATTACTCAGTTGGCCAGCAAGGAAAAATAAAAAGACAGCTTCCCTATGAACTACTGTGACTGAATTTTAAAACTTCCCCAGATTGACTAGACTGTCTAATCTTTCAGAGGGTCTGTGGGCCTCAGGATCCAGGAACTGCACAGAGTGCTTTAAAAATCATTGAAACATGTGACCCATCTATTTCCTTACAAACCAATGACCAAAAAAAGTAATATGTTTTCACTAGCACTCTAATTCAGTGCTTCTATAATTTTCAGATACTCGAGAGTCATCTGGAGACTTGGGAGATGTTAGAAATGGTAATTCCCAGAGATCCTGATTTCACATCTGGAATGGGGACCAGAAATCTGTCTCTTATAAGCACCCTTAGGGATTCTGTAGCATTCTGTTACACTTTTGAGAAACCCTGGGGCAATGGGAAGAAATTTAAACAATAGTTTCATGATTAATGATTCTGCCTCTGTAGGTGCTAATTCACACTGTGTTTGCCCTCATTAAACTACTGTTCATTTACTAAGAGTCTTCCATGAGCTGGGGGCTTAAAGTACCTTACGTTTACTCCTTACTACCATACCACAGGGTAAGTTATTCTCATTCCCACTTTATAGATGATACAATTGAGGTCCAGAGTGGCCAAAAAGTTTCCCAGTAGGCTGGAATTTGAACCCAAGTCTTAGATTTGTTTTTTCATTTTTTTTCCTATCTTTTCTTTCTTCCTTCCTTTTTTTTTTTTTCTGTATATGTTACAGTGAAGGCTGAGAAACGGTGAGACAGGTGGCCTGGGAGCAAAGGTGCATTCAGAGCTAAACTAGCCCTGAGGTTTCAAAAAATTATAATGAACATTCGGGTCTATTTGGTTTACACAAAAAATTCCTTTTGCTGATTTTTTTTTTTAATTCCATGAAAATTTTTGACCGAGATGCTATTTGGCATTACGCAGTTGCCAAAATGTGAGTCAGCCTTCTCGATGAGTATATTTGGTACCTCACACCCACATATTTTCAAATACTCAGACATTTTGGCTAGTCACAGAGACACTGGCTTGAGCCTAGTTTTCTAATTTTCAGGTAGGAAATCCGAGTTGCCAATAGATGGGGCCAATTTTCTTTTGGAGGGGAGCATACATTTTCTTCACCTGGTATTCTAATCTGCATGGATGTAACCACTTCTTCCAAAAATGATAAGGACTTAATATACTTGGTGTTGCCAAGGTCATTGTCATATGAGAATTCCTTTGCCAAAGTGACTGACAGTTGGAGGTAAAGGGAATCGATGTTAACAGGCATGCCCCATGCCTCAAAAAGAAATGGTCCAAGCTGGAGCCATAACATTAATGCTTTGCCTTTTAAAATTGTGATGTTCTTTTAAGATGGTAAAGCTTGGGGTGAATAAGATGACAGCACTAGGAGAAGATTGCTGTCTAGCCTCAGATTTCAATTGATACCTTATAAGATTTCTTTTCCCTTCCCTTCTTTCCTCCAAAGAAAGACTGATAAACAGGGAGACAAAGGCCACCTTAGAAACTGAATGGCTAAGAGAGAGGGAGCACGGTGAGTCTGAGGCTTTGCTGATGAGCCGAGTAGAATGGCTTCAGCTCCTACACTGAATGTTGAGCCAACTTCTTAGCAGAATGATTGGTGTTCACAAAGGACAAGAGATCCTGGACTAGAAACTTTAGGGATGCTCTGGTAGAATAATAGCAAAGAGATTTGTAAAGCAGCTATGTGTCTCATCCCTGGACTTTTCAAAGCTTCCCCATCTTTCATCTCTCAAAGCACAAGAATTCTTCTCTTGTAACAATACTTTAATTCTATTTTAATACCCTTATCCATCAAATGGAGTTTTACAACCTCATTTCATGACCTTATAACACACAAATACCGCATATCACAATTCTTTGGACTGCTTCTTAGAGACTGTGAGATTAGATCTGAGATCTTCAGTAAGTTACACTTGAATATAATTCATGAATTACTTTACTCTTGTAAGTCCGGGCCTAATAACCATTGCTCAAACAGATTTTCAAAAGAGACTAGGGATAATTTGATTGTAGCCACCATTAAACTTGTCCACTTAAATTCTTTTAAAGCTTTTTTGACAAAACATAACTTCAAGCCATGGTGAAATGAGGAGAGACTGGCTGGATAAAGGAGCTTATCTCTCTGCCAGTATAAGATGATTTTCCCCCAACCTCATGTGCTTCATTTTATTTTCCATAACTCTCGGTATGAATCACATCATTTCCCTTACCAGGGTATTCTGAAGCTCAGCAAGAATTTAGTTAGGACATGTTTTCCTGAGCATCTGCCTGAATTCTCCTGCCTTAAATATTGTTAAATCTCTCTTCTTTTAGTCATGCTCACAGACTCAATGCCTTGCAGAATGCTGGAAGGGTCTTTAGGGACCATCTTATCCAGTACCTTCATTTTACTCTCTGAATCCAAGTTCCCCTCCCTTCCAGCCTCTCCTTACAAATGGAAACAAAATTAATCTAGTTCAAACTCTACGTGAATCTCCAAGGAACAACCTGGGCTCAGCTAAGTGATTTGCTTGCCAGTGGCGCCTCTATGGCATCACCGCACTGCACTTAAGTCTTCACGACACTACCTGCTTGTACTTTAAAATAGCTCTCAGCTGGAAACCCTAACCTCAAACTCTGAATTCTGGCATTCTGCATCTCTTTCTTTTGAAAAAAGGGCTCCATCCTTAAGACCTGATTGTTAACATGCTCAGCCTTCTGGGAACCCTTTGGGAGCCTCCATTTCTCCAGTAAAAAAAAAACAAAAAACAAGGCAATATTACTATCTGACATTTAGTGAACACTTATTATGTCTCAGGCACTATTCAAGTGCTTACATGTGTTAACTTGTAACTTTAATCCTTCCTACATCCCATGAGTTAGTTACTACCTTCTCTATTTCACATTTGAGGAGATTGAAACATAGGTCACAAAGCTTGTACGTGGCAGAGCAAGGATTTAAATCCAGGCAGTTTAGCTCCAGAATTTATATTCTTAATCATTATGCTATCTTGTCTCCAAAAAATTAAGGTGTAAACAAGAAATCATCTTAAGTTACCAATTCATGTAATAAAAAAAAAGGACCTGACCTTAAAAATATTCCAATGAAATAATTGAGAATTCATTCTAACCACAAGTGTGTCCTTCTTGCTTCCTATCATGGAAGCTTCTAAAAATCCCAATTAGACTTCCTCAGTCTAAAGAGTTCTCTATTAGTATGGCCCTAAGAGAAAATACTTTTTGTCTGTTGAAGATTCTTCTTTTGGTTGTCGTACCACATGGTGTCACTGAAACATCGGCAGACAGGTGAGACTTGATCATGAACCCCCACCTCCTAGCCTAGCAATCCTAGAGCTTGGTAAAACAAAACAAATTAACAACAAAAAAAAAACTGCTGAAGAAGAGAAGAGCCCCTCCTTCCATCCCTTGTGCAGCTGGGAGTTCTCTAAGTGTAGACAAAGAGGTTGCCTCTCTTCTGATCCCCTATCGTGGATATACTCAGCTATAGAGAATCTCCCTACTTCCACAAACTCAAGTTCTCAATCATTTTACATGCTTGGTTCTATATTCTCTGTTTTACACACATGCACACACACACTCATACACACCACAGCCACTTCTCCCAAGACATGTCTGCAAGGGTTTGGTTCCGAGAACCAGCTCCTTCCTCTAACTCTGTACTCTAGCCCTAAAATCTCAGCCTCAAAATTCATCCTATTTCCTGTTTCAGGATAAACATCATTTCCTCTAGAAAAATACCCCACCTCCTCCCCAACAACTCCTTATTTAAGGTAGGACATGATAAAGTGCTACAATGCATGGTAACAATTGGAGTATATCTTCACCACTCGTGGTTTTCATGAGAAGGAACTTTCTCTAAACACTTCTGGCCAACTGCCTCACCATTGACTCCTCCCTATAGAAATAGGGATACTAAATGACTGAGGTTAAGAGGAGTGCTGGAAATGGTTAGCTCCTTACTCCTCCTTTAACTGGGAGCCAGCTGTCCTTAGGGAACAGGCATTTCGCTCTGCTCTTACTAGAGAACTTGGCTTATGTATGCAGCAGCAATGGCCTTCCTATTAATAAGCCCTAGAACTGGATAAATGAGCCACTCAGTCACAGGCAGCGCTGGAAAGCTTTAGCACCTCCCCCATGCGGGGCTGCCCCGTACACTTACAATATGGGGGCAGCAACAGCTATTGTTGTCAGTCATCAAAAGTGTCCCCAAGAGCTGTGCACTATCTCATCCAATCCTCAAAATATTCCTATGAAGAAAATAATCTTACTATTTTCACATTAAAGTTGAGGAAGTTGGAGTTTAGATTGGTCAAGTGATTTACCAAGGTCATGCAGCTAGTGTCTTAGCCCAAGTCTTTAGAAAATAAAACTTATAGAAAATTTATGTGCCAACACTTCATTGGGGGGGTGTGTGTACGTGTGTGAGTGTGCGCACACACATGCACAAACAATTCCCGAGCATCATAAATGAAGTAAAAAGAAAAGTGAGACGAGAAAGGTGGGAAACTATATTCAAAGTGGTGTTTTACTGTGAGCTTTTCCCACAGTTGTGTGTTAGGTCACATGGAATTCTCTGGAGAGTCTGGACATCGGTGTGGAACCACTTCACCTCAGAACAACCCGTCACGGAGAGGGAGACTATGCAGTTTTTCTGTTCGCTCCTTCCTATCTCTTGCCTTTTTATCAATGCCTATCTCATGTAATGTGAATTTTCCTGCACTTCCAGTTTGTATCACCTGTCCCCTCTCAATCATTTTAGGGAGACAAAGCTTCCATGGGTCCTCTCAGTTCGGTAGGTGCTGATGTCATTGTAACTTCTGCCACAAAGGGTTCAATGCAAGGAGAGACCACAGGCAGTGTCAGAGGGAACAATCTGGACTCTATGTGGCTGGCTTGCCAAGAAATCTGCAGATAAGCCAGGTACAGATAGTAAGTGGCAGGGTAGAGTCCAACCCAAGGCAATGCTCTTCTAGATAGAGCCCAATCTTATGGCCATTTATTCTATAGTTCATGCTCAAGGAAAGACCAACCCCATCCAGAAAAGTCAGTTCTGTGCTGGGTACTAGGAAGAGTATCAAGATGAGATCTTTATCAGAGAAACATACAGCAGAATAAATATAGAGAGAGCTTTATTTCAAGGAATTGGCACCTGTAGTTATGGGGCCTGGCAAGTCTGTAGGGGAGTCCAGCAAGCTGGAAATTCATGTAAGAATCATTGCAGTCTTGAGTCTGAAATCTGAAGGGCAGACCAGGTGGGCTGGAATCTCAGGCAGGGTTTCTCTGTTGTAATCTTGAGACTGAATTTCATCTTCTCTAGAAAACTTTGGCTTTTGATCTTAAGGCCTTTAAATGATTAGATGAGGCCCACCCACATTATGGAAAATAATCTGCTTTATTCAAAGTCTATTGGTTACATATTAATCACATGTAAAAATACTTTCACAGCAACATCAGAACCAAACAACTGGCCATTATTAGCCTAGACCAGTTGACACAGCAAATTAACTCTCACAGGATCCATCCTTCATATGGAAATTATGATCTTGGGGGCACTAAGAGATGTTAGAAGTTAGTAAACTGAGGTGACTGCAATTTCTGAGCAGAATCTATAGCTGAAACAGGAAATCTGTTGCTGCTGCATATATAAACCAAGTTCTCTAATAACTGAATTGTTCATTCTTTTATCTTCATAAAGTTTCTTTCCAACGCCTTGTGGCTAGTCTGCATTCAAGTTTGGGAGGACGTTTCTGGGCTCTCCAATAATGAGTTTTGCTCAGGTCTCTGTTTATGAACAATTGCCCAGATGGCCTCTTTGTGCCTGTACCCACGACAAAAGGCTCTAAGAAAACTCTTTGAGGAGTAGGAGGAAATGGCTTCCCCCATGATGTCCTGTTGCACAGGTTTCATCAGAGTAAAGACCTTCAAACTGATGGTAAAAGAGAGGATGTTTCTGGGGATGCTGCTCATTAGCTCCCAAGGCAGCTTTGAAAGGACAAAGCTGTGATTTCCTGAGAACCAAAAACAATTGTGGTAGGCACTCGACAAAAAGTATTCAAAACGATACTACCAAATAGGTATTTAACAGATGAGAAAATTGCAATGTACAGGATTTCAGTAACTCACCCAAGTTCCCCCAGTGAGTAAATGGCTGACCTAAAAAGAGCTATTTATCACTGCATTTGGAATTGGAAACTGCGGATAGCAGTTCTGAATGCTTAGGATCCGAGTGAACCTGCCTAGACTGGTGTCTTGCTTTGAGTAGGCAAATGAGTGAATGAGTCATCAGTCAAGATGTTTTTACTGAGTAAGCAGGCTTTTATTTGGCAGCGTTACCTTATTTCAATGAAACCTTACATAACTCCAGTTGATTCCAGGGAGGAGCCAGACAGAGTACTACTTGAGATGTCCCTCTAGTCTCCACCAATAAGCCTCAAGGAACTGCCACAAAATTGCAAAACAGGATCAAAGTAAAGTTTGGAAACTGCCAATTGACTCCAGCCCCCAACTCAGCATGATAAATAGTGTTACCGTTTATGTGAAAAAGTCCTGCCTTGGGTAATAAGGTGTAAACATGGGATTCCTCTTATTTCAGTTTCTGTTAACAATAAATGCTAAATTCTAAAATAAATTATGAGATAGACCTCTGTGGCTGAGAAATTGGTAGAAGACTTATCTGCAATATATAGGGTATAAAAGGGCTGCGTTGTTGGAGATCAGAAAGGATCTTGTGGAGAAGAGATCGGAAAATCTCTTCCGTACCATCATCTCAATTCAAGAGAAAGGGGTTTTAGTGGGTCCATTGGGAGAGCTGGACACTAGCTGCCTCTAGTTGGCAGGCACAGAGAACTAAGGGAGAATGAAGAGAGAAAGGCTCGCCAAGCTGCTTTGACAGTGGAGCAGAGAAACGCTGCACTGGGAAGAACCTGCATTTCCAGATTGCATGTGTCTGAAAACAAGCCATAGTGGGATCTTTATTTTTTTTCTCTAAAACACTAAAGCTTCAGCAGAAGAGAAGCCGGAGGAAGATTCCTAAAGGTAGAGGGGACCGTGGACATGAGAATTCATAACAGAGCAGCCCAGTAGGGCCTTTCCTGCCCTCTCATCTCTCCTCCATTCCTATGCTTCTACTTGGCAGGGTCAGAAATCCAAGTGAGGGAGCTGGGGGAGGAGAAGCAGCAAGAAGCTGGGAAACAGAGATGGGGCAAGCCCCTTTGACATCCTTGTCATTTTCGATTACTGATTCGAGGCTGTGTTTTTTACTTCAAGTAGCTGTAGAACTTTCTTTTATGTAAAAGGGAACGGGAAAGTCATAGGTAGTCCAAATTTTCATCCAGGTAGAGAAAGACTACTCTCAAAGAGCAGATTTGAAGAAACAGTGTGAGATGAAGTCAATTTTCATTTATGTCTGTACCCACACACTTTGCTTATCTAACATACTAGCTTTATTTATGTTCAGATGAATTATATACTTTGTACCTTCTTCCTATGGATTCTAGCCCAGCTTTCAGAAACTCACAGATCAAAACTTCCTATATGACAGTTCTTGAAACACTTGGCAGAAACTCGTCCTGTCTCACCCGAACTCCTTGTGGCCATGCTCATTTCTCATGGACCATTACTTTACAATTCCTTCTCCCCTGGGCTCCACCTCTGGTACTGCTGCCATTAGTCTTTCCTCTCATCCATATGGAACACAAATCTGGGTACAGCACTCCACCTGTGGAGACTCTATTCTCTTTGGTGGCTGCAAGGAGAATTCTTTATGTTCTTCAATGGAAGATCACTAAGGTAAAGTAACCTAGCTCTGAGCATGTGAGGACTGCTGACCTTTGCTTTCTCTTCCCTCCATCATCGGGCCCCTAACTTTTGTTACAAAAACATTTGCTAAGATCTGGGCACCAGTGACTATGGCCACAGCTTTCAACGTCGAGCCCCACTATCAGATAGTTTTACCAATCCCACTCTGTGGACATTGCTTGCTTTTAACCGTCTTCTGAACCTTTCCTTCATTTTACAAAAAGGACTGCACGTTCCTCTCTACTTACTTTTCATTGACTTTGGCATGTATCAGCGCTAACCATTCTTGACATTTTGTCCTGTTCTTTAGAAAAACCCTTCTACAACATTTCAACAGGAACTACCCCCTAGAAATGGTATCAGATAGCATCTGCCATTGTAGACAGCACTATTGCTATTTCCCAAGATATCTTTATGGGAAACAGCTGGCTCTTGCCTACACCATCTGACAGATAAATAGCATTATCAAAACATAAGCAGCCTTCTTCTTTCTTGGGATGAAGGAAAACAAACTACCAGTGAATAAACAGAAAATTATGATGCTTTCTTTCCCCTTATTTATTTATTTA